>NC_086286.1:36415845-36739345 GCF_963924245.1 Chroicocephalus ridibundus
TGCAGTGCAGTGGTACTGAGTTCAGCTTTGTGGTATATGCATCTGAATTATGTTGGCTGCTGAATTCAGGCAGGGGTTGTTGATCTGCTTTGTAGCACCCTGCGGATGCTGTTACCATTCTGTGCTGTGGATTGCAGCTTCTGAAGAGGTGCTGAGGCTCTGATGTGCGATTCACATAAGGGAAAGGAAGCAAAACAAATTCTGTCCATTTTCCAGAGTTCATAATTCTCTTGTTTCTTATGCAGATTGGGTTACCAGAATCCAAATGGCTCTATTGAATACGCAGTTGGGTTTATCCTTAAGCCATCTAAGCAGCACAGTGATACAGCGACACTTCAGGTAATTTTTCAAATCCTGCTTTTGCTTTTGTTTTATTGGGAGAATTTCCTGATTGAAAGAGATGCTATTAAGTAGGTCAAGCATAAGATCCAGTATTTCTAATTCAAAAAGGGTAATATAATGAAACAAATCTCATAGTTGTCTCTTCACAGGTTGTAAAGTGAGCCCAAACACAACTACAGATGCAGGTTCCTGGCAATCTTAAGTGTGGTCTGAACTCTGCATTTTTGTATGCTTGTAAGGAGATTCTTAGGCTTTTGAGGGCATTGCAAGGGCCTGCAAACAGAAGTTGAAAGTGTCTGTGTTTCTCAGCCAAGTCCAAAAAAGCAACAGCCAGCCCCTGCTGATGTAAAGCCAATTAGATATTTAAAATTATTCCAGAGTTTATCATTTCAATTATTTAGAACAAGAATAACCTGAAAATTATTGCCTTGTGCCTTAACAGTGTCCACTTTGTTATTTTCCTTTAGGTCCTTGTTCCAGGGTCAAGGCATTTAAAGCTGCTTAAATTTATGGATCTCATGTTTTACAATGCTTTGCACAAAGCTTAGAGGCTAATCCCACGGTATGCTCTATGCGTGTATGGGGAATCTCCAGCATATAGCTCTTTGAAGGCTCAGGGCTTCAGTTTATAGGGTGAGAATGGTCATTCCCATGACTTTGGTCTAGAGAGGGGATTAAGACAATGCTGAGGGCTAGGTTGTGTGGTGGTCCCAGGAGCTATCTCAAGGAGGTATTTACATCTTACTGGCTTTCTCTGTAAATGGGCTGCATGAGAGCATTGGCCAGTAGACATTTAAAGTATATATATACGCTGACAGGGAGAGGGAGGCCAAGTCCACAGAGGTAAGCAGTGCTACTGCAGGACATCAGCAGTCTTAATGGGAAAACCTCTCAGTTGTGGTGGGCCTGCTTTGGGTGTGGTGGGGTTTTGTTCCAAGACTGTGGCAGAAGTGAAGAAAGGACGGGAAAAAAAGTCCTCCTTGTCCTGTTACTCTTGTCTAGTGGCACCCGGGCAATCTCTCTTACAGCTGTTTGCTGCTGCTGCGTTGCAGACTCGGTCCCACCTAGGTTTCCCCTTTCCTTCCTGTGACAGTGCTTTTGTCCCTTTCCAACTTCCTCCCTTTCGCCTTCCCTCCTGTGCAGCCACAGCCTGGCAAGCGGAGGATAGGCAGTGTGGCGTACCACTGTCCCTGCCAGGGGATGGGGTGGGACAGGGCAGCTGCTTGCAGAGGTGAGTGAACTTCTGAGAGAGGAGAGAGGTGCCTGCTTAGAGGGGAAGGCTGGGCTAGGCCTCTGCTGTAGGAAACAAATCTCAAAAGGCAGCACTGGGCCTCTGGAGCAGTTAGAGTAACACAGACTGACCCAGATGGCCTTCCCTTACTGCATGTAAAAATGTCTGCTTCAGCTGATATCCATTCACACTGTGTTTGATACGCTTGCACTTCTTTTAGGCAGCATTGCCCCGAGAATCTGTAGATGCCCCATCCCTGGAAGTGTTCAAGGCCAGGCTGGATGGAGCGTTGAGCAGCCTGGTCTAGCGGAAGGTTTCGCTGTCCATGGCAGGGGGGCTGGAACTAGACAATCTTTAAGGTCCCTTCCAACCCAAAATGTTCTATGATTGGACATACAGGTCCTTCATCTTCAAGAAGAGGTGGTGGTCCCCATTGGTCTTTATGTACTGTACACACTTCTACGCTGCAAAACAAGGTGAATGAGTAGGTTGATTCCATACGCTGTCTGTTTGAGTAGTTCAGCTGACAGCAGCTTGGTGTTCCTGCAGCTGCCTGGCCAGCATGTTTCTAGTACCTTCCTGCAAAGCAGTGGTTTAGCAGTAGAAAGGATCTTCCTGCTTTTCCGACGGTCTGTGTTTGGGTGTCCTTTGAAGAGAAGCAGCGAATCACTTGAATTTGAGCTTGCTGGCTTACAGAATAGCCATTCTTGAAAGGGAGGTTGAATTATTTCTGTTTATTCCTGCTGTTCCCAAGCATATTCAGAGTCAGATCTAGCAACTTTGTATCATGCAGTTTATTTCTGTTGTTTCTTACTCCTAATAATCCGACAGAGCAAGCAGATACAGAAGAGACATATCTCTCTGGGTTCCTCCCACATGGGGAAGATGATGATCCATTAGATTCTAGTTGGTGGCAGCACAGCCACAGCAGGGCCTCAGAGGTCTCACTGAAAGCGGAATAAGATGGCAGGCCCTCGTAGACTTCAATGAGAAGAAGATTGGTCAGAAAAGTCTTTATTGCTGGGAACTGTCTACAAGATTGAAAGAGCCTGATTTGAGCCTTAGCTTCCTGCAGGCTGTTTGTGGCAGAAGCAAGCACATTTTTTTGCTTGTAAATTGAAGTTGAATGGAATCATCTGCAGTTGCTAAAAAGCCCCAAAAATGCAAGCCACTCTTCACACCATCTTTTAGTCGTGTTTCAGAGTAGAACAGTCGTTTTATGTTTGACATTTAGTGAAGAGTGTGCAAAGCCCAGAGTAGCATCTGGCTTTCAAAGAGCACATTGAATGCAGTCAATGTGTCACCCGTATGGTATGTATTTGTTGCTGGCGCCTTCCGAATGGTTTCTATAATGACAAGATTCTGTGCTGGGTTTGCCCTTGCTCCCCAAGGATTATTGAGGAGATCTGTCTCTCATTCTTTCCTGTCCTTTGCTAGTATCACTGGAGCATGCCAAGCGATACAGAAACTCACCCGCGTGCGAGTGGTGGACAACAGCGCCCTGGGGAACACGCCATACCACCGGCCACCAAAATGTATCCACGTGTATAACAAGACCGGAGTTGGCAAAGTAGGAGATACAATCCTTCTGGCTATCAAAGGAGAAAAGAAGAAAGCTTTGATTGTAGGGCACAAGATGCCTGGCCCCACCATGACGCCTAGATTTGATTCCAACAATGTGGTACTCATAGAAGACAATGGAAATCCAGTAGGGACTAGAATAAAAACACCAATACCCTATATGCTGCGACGGAAAGGAGAATTCTCCAAAGTATTGGCTATTGCCCACAACTTTGTATGAAAGCCAAGAATGGTTTCTGGCAATTCTCTCATACAGTAGCTGTTTCTTGGTCCTTTTCTAGAAAATGGTGAAACGTGAAAAAGTCGAGTCGTCAAGAGTCTCTCTTCCTGTTTAAGAATTGCAGACAACTAGTTGAAATATTGAAATACCTGGGGTTTCTCCCAAATAGGATGGATTTGTTTCACAGAACTTCTGCAGTGTGTTGGGAAAATGCTCCTTCACTCTTACTGCTCCAGTGGTGTTAATTTGGTCTCTAATCATTAAAATAAGAATGTGAAAATCCTTCTTGTTTTGTACTGCTTATGTTCTCTTTTCCCTATTTCTGCCTTTCCCGGTTCCCCAAGAGCAAAGCACTGTCAGTCCGTGGCCCAGTGACACTGTGGTCTACAAAATGAATTCCCATGTAATAGAGTAGGAGAGAGATATAATGAACTGTTGTTGCCTTGGGCACATTCGATAAAAGGATTAATTTGTACATCTTTGCCTAAGAAAAGTCTTTAGGAGGGATCAGAATTGGGAGAGCATGATGGCCTCCAGCTTTGGTGGTGCGTGGTTGAACAGGGTATGCCAGAGGTGGGGAAGCAGAGGTAGGAAAGGGAAGTGAATGGGGGTGGGTTTGAGATGCAGCCTGTGCTCTCTACCTGACCAACCTCAGGAAATTGTGCTCTCCGAGTAACGCAAGGGCTGGGTTCAGATTGAAAGATCCATAGAAAGCACCTTCCTTTTGGACTGCTTTTTGGGACCATGTCAGACATTATCTGTGATGTTGGTTGGCGAGACTGTCTGTTGTCCAGCGGTGCTTCCTAAGCTCGGGCACAGTAGTGGGCAAACACTACTGTACTGCTTTCAGGGACAGCTGTGGTCCAGGAGCCAAACAGCTGCCTTTATATGGAGTTGAGCAGAGACACTTGGTGCTCGTGGCAGGTAAAGGGACATCAGGGCAGAGCACTCCTACAAAGCAGTGCTGGGGAAGAGGGTGCAGGGGAGGCGGCCAGTGGGAGTCTGGCCAACTTCAGGCCCCTGAGCTGACTCCTCATGGGTCCGGTGGCAGTGGCAGCTGGCTGTGCCTTGTCCTTCCACCTCCTCTCCCTGTCATGCTGGGAAAGCTCCTCACCTTGGCCCTGTGTTGCCCCTGCGTGAAGATCTGAGGGCTGCAGTGCTGAGCTATATCACACTTTAGCTAGTTACTTCTGGCAGATGTATCTGCCCATGCCGCCCACTGTGGAATCCGCATTGCCCAAGGAAAAGGTGAGCCCGGGATCCCCTCGTACTCCATTACTCCGCGTAACGCAGGTAAGATGGTGCTTCAAATTTAAATTCAGGCTCAACCTTTAAGTAAGGTCACTGTCCCCCTTAGTAAAACTTCCTGTGAACTGGAAGAGCCCAAGCCTATGTGCTGCCCAGTTCAGTGGAGAGTGGAATTGGCTGCTGCTGGCAGACGTTCCTTGCCAGCTGTTGTCCGTGTGCTGGTGGACATTGGCTCTGCTGCTCTGAGTCCTCCTGAACCCCGCAGGTGTTGCCTTTCAGCCCTCCGCCTGCTTGCTGCTTAGGCTTCTGCCTGCTGCCATCTCAGCGGAGCAGACGCTTGCCTGGCTGATGTCAGTCTTTCTGATCGGCTTCCAGGAGGAACTTCCCGTGCTCGGAGGTGATGTTTGTGCCATTTTGCTAAGGAGGATGGTGAACAAACTGCATGCTGGTCACAGCGATGAGCACAACTGTCCTCCATGGCACAGGGGCAGGGCTTGGCCTGACGGGTTTTTTTCCCTGGTTGAATTTGTTCCGGGATAGGCGTGGGATGCTCCCGGGGCTCCTTTTTTTGGGGATGAGCGCTGTTCCTCGAGCCCTTTGGCGACGCCCGGTGCCAGCCCTGCGGGCGCGGGGAGCCGTGCGGGCCGGTGCAGCGATGCCGGGAACGGGGTGGCGGGGACAGGGCCGGCCCCTGGAGGGCTGCCCGGCCCCGGCATCCTCCGGCGAGCCGGCCGGGCCCTCTAGCGGCTCTCTGCCGCCGGTGGGAGCCCTCCGCCATCCCGCATCCCGCCCGGCTGCAGGGGCAGCGTCGGGCCGGGGGCGTGGGACAAGCTCTGCTCTGCTCAAGGTGAAGGGCTGGAGGGTGCTGGTCCACCCCAGCTCCGCTCAGGGGTGGGAAAGCCATCACTGTGCCCTGCCCTTAGCGGATAAATCTTCACAGCCCAGCTTAGGTGTGGTTTTTTTTAGCTTTTTCAAAGCTCATCCCGGTAGCACGCTGAAGTATTTCAAGTAAAAAAAGTGTATATGTTTTTATGCGTATTTGGGGAAAGTGTTTACGCCACTTAACAGCTCCGCGCTCTTCCTTTAGAAAACCTTCCACAGCCTTTGAAAGTCCCCCAACCCCAATAAACACATAAGCAAATACTTTTATCATTTCTTTTTATAAACAAATCATAAGCCAATCGATATGTCTGTCATGCCCCTCCTGCAGCCAGAAGGAGCTCAGACTTCCTCGATGTTCCTGTAGAGAACAGAAGAGGAAGATGGCTTCCACTTCCATTGGGCCAGAAAATAGACTTTCAAATGTCACTTGTATGGGGTATTTCATTTCTGTGCAAAGCCTATGGGCACAGGGGAAGCGGGATCCATCCCAAGCTGGAATAACTCAGTCCCAGGTAGCCTGGTTTATAACTCATTCAAAGGTCTGCTTGCTTGTGAGGTTTTTGCTTGGCAACAGCTCCAGCCTCGAAGCGTCTCCCAGCAGGACCTGGGGGGCCTGCAAACAGTCCTTGTTTTTCTTTTCCTGACCATAAGGGACCGTATGAGTCCCTCATGGGATGCACAGACCCTGCTGTTTGGATATTAAATATTTCACAGAATATTTGCTAATAACTTTCTGGCGTTTCACTGGGGAAGAGGTCGTGGGGAGAGGGCACGAGAGGAAGCGGGCAAGACAATGCAGCATACTTGAGATTAAAATGTGAAGTGATGCTTTATTTCTAAGTAAACTGATACGTGGAACTAAATCCTTAACCTCGGAGCTTAATAAGCAGACATGCAGACAGCTAAGCTAAGCATATCCCATAGAGTGGCTCCTGCAGTTTTTACCCATGCTTCCCTAATGAGGAACATGGCCTCAGCAGAAATTCCCGACTCACAGTGACAGCTCCATCCTTGGCAAATTCCAAGCGCTGCCTGTAGCAGCATCTCTCGGAGGGAAAAAGGCCTGGGTCCTGGATGAGCCCTTAGACTACTCCCACTCATCCCGCTGAATTCGGCCCCGCTGTGGCTGTAGGATGGTCAGATGCTGGTTCCCCCAGCGCTGCTCTGCGCAGGCAGGAGCAGATGGATGGCACCTTGCCAGCGGCCCAGGCTGATGTACGTTCTCTGGGCTCTCTCTCTCTTCTTCTTCGCGCAGGCCTCGTATTCCAGGTCCTCTCTTTTGTTTCAGCGCAGCAGCTGATATCTGCTTGTTCTCACTTCCAGGCTGCCTACCGCTTTGCTCCAGACATGCCAGAGCCTTCTGAGCAGCGAGGTGGTGGTGGTGTCCCAGGAGCAGCTGCTGGGTTTCCTGGGCTCCGGCTTGAGGCATCCATCTTTGGGATCTGTCTGAGCCTGTGCTCTCTCCAAATGGGAGGCTTTTCCTTGTGCGTCCATCCTGCGAGGAAATCAGATGTGATTTCCTCCGTAGGCAGCAATTCTTGCGGGTCCTTTTCTTGAAGGATGGCTGCGAGCTGGTGGGATGACTCCATCAGGGGAGGGAAGAGAAACTGAAACACCACCTACCTCAGCAGCTGCCGGAAGGTCATTCTCTTCTCTGCTCCATATTTATGTTTGTTATTCTGCCATTAACATGATTTTATATGGTATATGGGAAAATTTCTCAGCGTGAAACGGTTCTTAGGAGGAATTCTTTAGTCTCCCATGCAGCCTCTGGGGGAGCTGCCACCCGCTGCAGAGGGAAGGAGAAGCGAAAGGCAGAGTCCTCCCAGGGTCTTCTTGCCCCGTTTCGGATGTGCCTCCCAGCTCAGCTCCGACTGGGTCCCTGGGTTAGTGTCTGTTCCCGTGTGTTTGGATATGGGATTTGCGTCAGATGAAGCTCCCGAGAGGGTGCCCATTCCCCTGGCGGGGGGACTCTGTGCCCAAGCATTCTTCCATGGGAAGTGGGGGAGAGCGGTCTTTTTTTTAGGGCATCCTGGAATGGGTAGGGAGAGATGGCCTTTTGGGGAGATGCTTGCCCAGAAAAGACATATGGCGGGGCTCTCCGGCAAGGGCCGGGGTCTGGAAAGAGACAGGCGAGCACTGGGGATTAGCTGGCCGTGAGAAGGGGTGTCCCCGAAAGGAAGCGGGCGAGACAGATTATCACAGAGGGATGCAGCGGGAAGCTGATGTCTTCCATCTGCTTGGAGACCGAGGCCGGGAGACAGGCAGCCCCGTCTCGTGGCCCTGTGCCAGCAGGGTGGATAGACCGCAGAGCTGGGGGAGTAGTGATTTTGGGGGCTGGGAGGAAGGGGAGATGGCCGAAACCCTGGCTGAACCAGGGGTGATGCAGCCAGAGCCCGGACCTTGGTCCAAAGTGAGCATCGCTGGGTTGGTGGGGGTGAGGGCGGCGACCTGCACATCCCAGAGCGGGAGGCTAGGTGGCAATGTGGGCGCGATGGTGTGCCCAGGAGCCTGCCCCCACGGCCCCCCGCCTGGCTCGGCGGGCCACTAAGCCTGACTGACGCGACTGAGCCAAAATCTCCCTCCGTCAGCACGTTCCCCAGCCACTGGCCCGCAGCGGGGCAGCGGAGCCAAGGCCGGTGAGGAGGAGGAAGATGGAGAGTTTGGGGTGACTGAGCCTGATCTGGTCCCTTGGGGAAAGACCCATGGAGAGCCAAGGAGCTCTGACCACCCTGTCTTCACAGAGGGGTGTTGAGTGGCCAGGGGTGGCAGGGTGACATCTAACCCCCGTCCCGTTCTGGCGAGGGTTAGCTGGGCTAGGGAAATCAACGGGAAGATGGGTCTGTGAGTGGCACCGTGGATGCCACAGGGCAGGGAGAGGAGGGACACAATTCCCAGCAGCAGGATGCTGGCTTGTGGATGGCAGGGGGCAGGGGTGCGCAGTGGGGAGGCACAGCCCGGCTCCCTTGGGATGCCTGGAGCCGGGCCACTCTCCTGATGCAAAACATCCCCTCAAAACGCATTGAAACCCCCTGCTGGGGCCTTTCACCAAGAGGCAGTTGCCAAATCCCCTTCCCTGAGGGAGAGGCTTGCCAAGCCTCGGGCGGTGAGGGGGGTTAACAGCCTGAGCAGCATTTTCCACCCAGCCGCTGGCGGAGAGGCAGCAGGAGGACCCCCCCCCACCACCCCCCCAAACCCTTCTGATGAGGATTATAATTTTTTTAGCCGTCTGCTTCTCTTCTGGACATGGCTGTGATGTTTAGGATCTGCATGACCCAGGGAGAGCAAAGAGGACCGGGGAACAGCTGGAGCCGGGGCCTCGCTTGTTTATATTCTGCAGCTACTGTTGGAGACAGACAAGGCAGGGGGAGACCCTGCATCAGGGAGGTTGATGTGGGCTGGACACTTCTACTGGGAAACCCCGAGGGGCTGGAGGGGGCGAAGAGCCGGGAGTGAAGGGAGGAGGCTGGGGCTGGCACCGCTGCCGGGGCAGAGCCCTGAGGTCAAAGCTTGTGTGGTCGCTGCCCAAAGGGCCCTCCCCTGAGCGAGTTAGCACCGACTGCAGCCCCGTCAACTTGTTTTCTGAGTAGTTTCTCCCGTTCTCCAGCATAAGACACGGGGTGGTGAACGACAATGAATCTAGTCTTAATGCTGTTGCATAAATCAGTGTTGGAGCCTCAAGTGAGGTAGTGCATGCCGGGCTGGTCAGCTTATCTCAGAAGCTGTCAGGGGTAGAGGATGGGAATTTTCCTAGACCTCTCACAGATACACCCTCTAACAAGAAACCAGAGTTGGAAAGCTCAGGAATGTCTAGCCTGGAGAGAAGGAAGATTAATGAGGGCTCACGACAGAAGGATAAAAAGAAGGATGTGGAGAAAGCATATCAGGCACATCCATTCACCCTGTCTGAGAGAGCAGTAGAACTGACGTTCCATCAAACAGGCTGGCAGAGGGAATAAAATTAGCTTTTTTTCATTTTTCCTTTCACCCAAAGCATAAGTTGCACCATGGAATTCATTGCTCCAGGGCGCAAGCAAGCTTCAGTGGTTAATACAACTCAAAATGAAGCTGGACCCCCACCTCCGTGCCAGCTAGAGCGAGTGTGCTCAGTATGAATAGTACACACACCCCTCTCCCAAATGGTTGGGAAGTGATGTGCCCAGTCATTGTGGTGTGGACACCAAAGACAGGCTGTCACTTAGGCTTGTGACATATAAGCTTGCTTTGAAAACGTCTGAATGCTGTAAACTCCATGAACCTAATGTGGTTCTTTAAAAATAAACATGCAAGCCCCAAGATACAACATGGGTTGAGGCAGAGCCTGTGAAGCAAATCCAAGGTCATTCGGTATAAGATCATACCACAGACCTTTTTCTCTCTCTCTAACTCAAATGGTCTGCTCTTCGTAGTTATGGCCTCACAGCACTTGAGTGTGGAGCTCAGGGGTGAGTATTCCCCAGGACCAAGGCGAGGACGCGGTGGTCCTGCGGCTCCTTTGCGGTGGGGCTAGCCCTCTGCTTGCCTGGAGGCGTGGTGGGGTGAGCTCTGCCGGCTGAAGGGCTTCAGCTCTGCGAAGGGCTTGGCGGGCGTCCTGTGTTGGGTACCGTTGTGCTTCCAGCGGTGACCTGCAGCAGCTGTACCCCAAGCTGCCTGTGGGGTGTGGGGAGAGGAGGTGAAGCTGCATTCAGAGCCCACCAGCTACTCTGCCCTTTCTGCCAGGATCTACCAGGGCAGGGCAGGAAAGGCAATGAGCCAGGCATGGGCCACCCCAAGGAAATTCTCATCTCCTACCCATTGTATAGTGGTCTCCCTAGTTGGTGCTGTCCTCATTACCAAAACCAAGGGCAATGCTTTGATGGGCTTCGTGACTGCTGCTCTAACTCCCCAGTAGGAGCGTGTATGGTGGCTGACCTTCAGCCCTCCAGAGCTGAAAACTCTCAGGTATGGTAACATCACCCTGTGGCATCCTACCCTGGCCACAGAGGGCCATCATGAAGCTCACAATCACAGCCATGCAGTCCAGACTCTGAACCAATCCTCTTCTGATGGGTGGTGGGAAAGGCTACAGTTCACTGATGGCAAAAAACTTATCACTCAGAGGGGTAGATAAAGTGAGGAGAGGAGGTGGTAGGATGGTAGATGTTATCTTTGCCCTTGTTTCCTGAGGTTGATGCTCGGCTCTTGGCCCTTCTCCAGGAGGCCCTAGACAGCTCTAGGAAGCCTCGAATCTGTGTTTCATGATGGTAACAGCAGTAAACAGATGGTTTAACTGGCTTCTCAAGTCTGCCTTGCGGAGGAAGGACAGGTCCTCTGGAGGCCTCACCTGGAGTGGGGTGAGCTGAGGACATGGGGACCTCCAGGGCATCAAACCTGGACCTGCGGAGGCAGTTCCCTCCTGGAAACTTGGCAGCTCAGGCTCTGGGTGGGGAGGGAGAGGGAAGCCAGGCTGGCCTCCTGCCTGTGATAGAGGATCTCCAAACACCCATCGGGCTCTGCGGGGCAGGATCCATCCTTCCCTTGCTCCCTGGGCTCCCTTCTCTGCTGGTGTCTCCACTCAACGTGCTCACAGCAGCCTGCGTTTCTTGCTGGCAATCTCAAGGGCAAAAGGCTCCGCCAATGCAGAGTGATGGCTGGCAGGTGATATCTTGTGTTCCTGCATAAAGTTGAGCAAACCTTAAGACTTTTAAGAATGAGGAAATGCAGAGTTAATGGGCTGTCCTGTGCAAATTTTGGGCCACCTGAGGCTGGGCTGAACTCCCTTCTACAGCCTCCAGCTCCTCCTCTGTGGGGTGGTTGAAGGATGGGGAGAGCCCTGAGAGATCCCCACCAGATGGCATCATACGGGTGGGAGAGGGGCTGTAGAAGTTGCAAATCAAGAGCAAAGGGGCTGCATAACCTGGGAGGCACATGCTGTAGTTTTAGGGCAGGCGTGGGCTGATCTGGCCGCTGCAGAAAGGCCAGGTGCTGCTGACAAATAGAGGAGATGCCATCCCGTGAGACACGAGAGTTGGTGTGTGAGCTCTGTGTTTCCTGCGCTTCAGGAGCCAGGCTTTTACCACCTGAGAGGGTGGCAGATCCCACCTGAATTCTGCCATAGCTCTGGTTTTTCCTGCGTGGGCTATGTGGGGTGGATAGGGGCTGTTTTTATCACGTCCGGGGATTATAGTTATGTAGTTTACAGTAGGGATGCTGCTGTGACCCTTTAAACTGTGCTGTGCAGAACCGGACCAAGGGTTTGTGTGGTGTTTGAGGAATGTCTGAAACACAGGTGTGTTGAGAGGTGGAGAGCAAAACCGGGCTGCATTTACCGCTCCACAGTCTGTCACTTTGTTATAGGAACCAAAACCACGACAGGTGGATAGTGGATTTTAGCGTGTGAGTGAGGGCTGGTGTTTGCCTTTCCTTCTCCGCACGCTCAAACCAGGCTCTGACGCTGGTGGGACAGCCAGCCCGTATGATTAACCCATCCTTCCTATACATTCCTCTCACCCCTGCTTTTGCCAGGCCGTGCCTCCAGCCCACTCCATTCTATGGGAATGCCCTACGCGTTCCTCTGCAACCTGCTCTAGGTGACCCTGCTCTGGCAGGGGTGTTGGGCTAGATGACCTCCAGAGGTCCCTTCCAACCCCGACCATTCAATGTGATTCTGTGTGATTCTCTCTCCCTCCGAATCAGCTGTATCTAAGGGACTGTTCAGGCCAATAAGCCAAGTCTGATGGCTCTTATGCCCTCATCCTGACATGCACTTGAACATCAAGACAAGCTGAGGACAAGGGTACATTTCAGAGCATGTTAAAGCGTATATTTTAACCATGGGCTTTCTGGTCCCAGGGAGGGCAGCGAGAGTGCTGGGCTGCAGTTTGTGACCCCACTGGCGTTGCAGACGTGCTGCAAGGCCCCCCGGGGCTAGCTGACTCAGCTTCACACACGCCTAATGCTGAGCCTGTGGGGTGGATAACGTAGCTGGGGGCAGCGATCTTCTCAGCCTGGGGGCTGAGTTTGTTGGCCTGGTGTCTGTAAGGTCAAGTGCTTAACTGGTGATGTTAATGCAGCACCACCTCGCTGACAACACAGCCCCCAGCCCTGACCAGGCTCTGCCTCCGAGCACTACTCCCTGGCCTGTCTTCTTAATTAAGTGGTGTTCTGGGCTCCCCGGTTCAAGAAGGACAGGGAACTGCTGGAGAGGGTGCAGCAGAGGGCTACAAAGATGATTAGGGGACTGGAACACCTCTCTTATGAAGAAAGGCTGAGGGATTCGGGTCTCTTCAGTCTGGGAAAAAGACAACTGAGGGGGGACATTATCAACACTTATAAATACTTAAAGGGTGGTGTCAGGAGGATGGGGTCAGGCTCTTTTCAGTGGTGCCCAGTGACAGGACAAGGGCTAATGGGCACAAACTTGAGCATAGGAAGTTCCACCTAAATATGAGGAGGAACTTCGTTACTTTGAGGGTGGCAGAGCCCTGGAACAGGCTGCCCATAGAGGTGGTGGAGTCTCCATCTCTGGAGACATTCAAAACCCACCTGGACGCGTTCCTGTGCAACCTGCTTTAGGTGACCCTGCTCTGGCAGGGGGGTTGGACTAGATGATCTCCAGAGGTCCCTTCCAACCCTGTGATTCTATGATTCTCCCCATCCAGGTGTTTGTGTTTGAATGGGCTTTGGGTTGACTTCCTGCCAAGTGTCAGCCTGGCTCGGGTGCTGGGCCACATAGGTGCTGAGATCTGGGGGGGGTTGCGGCAGCCTGCGACACCAAACCTGTGCCCCTGGTGCCATGCAGAAGGGTTAACAGCCCACTCGCTCCCTCTCTTCTGCGGGGAGCTTTGTTCATTGGAGTATTAAATTCCACAGCTGTAAATAATCTGCAGCAGGAGAGATTATCAAGGCCTTGGGAAGAAGCAGCTTTTATTAATAAGATCAGTTCTCCCTGCGAAGCATCACGTAGTCACTCTCCACCCTTTCCTCGCTGTCTTGCCAGGCATTGCTGAGGACCAGTGGTGTAGCTTCCCCACCTCCATCCCATGCCACCCATCCTCCTGCCATGCTCCCTCCGTCTCGCCCCGGCGCTGATCGATCGGCACATGCGTCTCTTCACAGCAGCCGTCGGCGTGGGCTAGAAATGCTCCCTGCACTGCCTGAAATATAATTGTAGTTTCACGTGGCCAGGCTGCCGCTAGCCCAGGCGGGGAGGCGGTGAGACGCATCCTTACCGGGACAGGAGCGTGGCACCACGCACCATCACGGCATCTGCCGGGTGCCAGGCTGGAGGCTGCTCCACCTCTGACTCCTGACGGGGTCCAGCTATTGCTTTCCACAGCTCTCCCGGGAGCAGAAAACAGGCCTTGTGCGTGCTTGGTGGCTGCTTGGAGGGAGGTGCATTCCTGGTGATTCAGAGCCATGTGGTTTGATGTCTGGGAGCTTTGTTTCCAGAGCATCCTGGAACCTCAGGTGAAGGCGGGAGGATCATGGCTACCTGGGGTGAACTAGGCTCTAGCTGGGAGGCCAACCTGAGAGAGGCTTTTTAGGATGTACACTAGGTCTTGGCCCTCTTTCAAGCCTCCCAGTCCCTGTGGATCCTGTGCTTCTATGTGAGGAAAAATCCCCTTACCTAATTCCTCCTCAAACCCTACTCCCCCTCGCAAGTTGCTTCTTGTCTTCTGTCTTCTTAGCACATCCCTGGCAGCGATGGATCCCCTCTGTCACCACAGCTGAGAGCACGCCATGGTTTGTGGCTCACCAGGAGGGACATCAGAGCTAGTGGTTGTTCCCGGCTCCGGGGGGTGGCTGTGGCTGTGGTGGCTCCCCACCACCCTGCAATAACCCACCTGGTGCAGGGCACTCCTGGGCTTTTAGCTTTCTTTTCTGGCAGAGACGGAGAGCCAGCATGGGGCCCCCGTGCCCTCGGACAACCATAAGCAGCCCACAGACATCCTCCCTCTCTGCCGGGAGAGGGATTGGTGTCAGGAAGCAGCAAATGCTTTGAGTCTGGGGGAGGGTGTCCCCCAGTTTGCACTGGGCTGTCAGGTCACCGTAAGCGTTGCCAGGAGCACCAGCCCCATGGTGAGGCTGCTGGGAAGCGAGCACCAGCTCATCCTGCCGCATCCTGCTTTCCTTGCAAAGTTGTTGAGTCCAGAGCTAACCCTGAGGAGGCATGTCTCCCCCCCGCCCGCCACCCGCCTAGCTCACTCCTCCTCCCCATTTCCCCAAAGAAGCCTGTGCCCCGCTGACCAGAGCATCGCTTTTAATTAAAATGGTTCCCCTGCGATGCGCCGTCTGAATGTCTCTGGTTCTCCCCGCTGGGCTTCGGCCAGAGGGACGTGCTGGGGCAGAGTATCACGTCGAAATCTCTCCGAACTGCAGCCAGTTTAGTGAAACTGAAGTCAGAGCAGAGAAAGTAGCCGAAAGCCATACTGCCCCTCTGCCAACCCGCTCTACAGCAATCTCTGCCCAATGCTCTGAAAAAATGAGGAACTTTGGCTGCCCACCCAAGGAGAAAGCCTGGGAATGAGAAATGGTGTCTCTCAATGCAGAAGCGAGCAGAGCTGGGGGTGCCCGGGGGAGGCTGTGAGTGCTGTGAGCAGTATGGCACGGTTAGGAGTCACCAGCTCCCCGGGCATGGCTGATGTATCTGCAGAAGAATCAAGCTGGTGGCCATGCTCAGTGCTTGGTGGGATTTGGAGGTCTCTCTCCAAGGCCCCAAGAAGGTGGGACATCCACTGGGGTTTGTAAGGGAGGCAGGGAACTACGGGTATCCAAAGGATCCCCTCCTAAATGGAGACAAGGTTTTCCATGAAGGTTGCAGAACTTCACTGGGTGAGCACCTGGAGCAAGGGCTGCCTGCTCCACGGTGGCTTGTCTCTCAAAGCCCTCTCGGCAAACACCTTCACCTCCCCCTGCCCCTAGCATCCTGGCAGCTTTTCCAGGGATGAGGGCAGACCTCAGCTGTCCCTGCAGGAGGGGATGCTGAGGGTCAGTAACTCCCCTGGGGCACTAAATGGAGCCATTCCTCTTGCTTCCCTGGGAAGGGTGAGTGCCAGCCCCATCCCCAGCTGCTGCTGGAGCTTCCCCGGGCTGGGGTCCTGCTGTGTAGTAGCTGCTGGTGGTGCCTCAGACGTGTCACAGGGTCAGCTCTGAGCAGTGGGAATTTTTGGGGTGTTTCGACTCTTGCAGGAGTGTGTGACACTTGGCACAGGCACCATGACATGTGTTGGTCATGCACCATACAGGGCCACTCTGACCACCACACCTTCCTAGGTGGGCGCAGCAAACAGGCACCCCGTGGTGTTGGCGGGGTGCAGATGACTGGGTTTTACTCCTGCGCAGCCCCTGCAGCGACCCCCTTCTGGCAGGAGGTGAGCAAAGCCGTGGAAGGGCAGAGGACAGGCCCTGCCGTGCAATGGGGAGGACTCTCCGAGGAGCTTGAAACCCATATGGATGTTCTTAGGGGCCTCTCACGTGCCGAGGCATTATAGCAGCTCCTGCTGTCACATGCTGCCCATAGAGCGAGAGGTCTTGTGCGCTCGTATGAGCCTTGGACCATCAGCTAGCAGTAAATTGAAATTCTTTTCCTTCCGCGCATGCTGGGTTGAATCCATGGGCACTTATGGAAACTGCCGGGACGCCTGTGTGCGCTGCTTTATTAAAGTCTGTAGCATTTTACCCCTGGCTGGCGGGTGGCGGGACTCAGGCATGCCCTCGGGATGACATTTCTCCCCACTCCTGTCAGCTTTAAGACTGAGTCCGGGCGAGACCCCTGTGTTCCCACTCCCACGCAGCTTTCCCTTTCCCTTCCCCTTTCCCTTCCCCTTCCCCTTTCCCTTTCCCTTTCCCTTCCCCTTCCCTTCCCCTTCCCCTTCCCTTCCCTTCCCTTCCCTTCCCTTCCCTTCCCTTCCCTTCCCTTCCCTTCCCTTCCCTTCCCTTCCCTTCCCTTCCCTTCCCTTCCCTTCCCTTCCCTTCCCTTCCCTTCCCTTCCCTTCCCTTCCCTTCCCTTCCCTTCCCTTCCCTTCCCTTCCCTTCCCTTCCCTTCCCTTCCCTTCCCTTCCCCTTCCCCTTCCCCTTCCCTTCCCCTCCCTTCCCTTCCCTTCCCTTCCCTTCCCTTCCCTTCCCTTCCCTTCCCTTCCCTTCCCTCCCCACCGGCCCCGGCCCCATCCCCGGGCTGCCTCCCGCCCGCTCCCCGCTTTCCCTGCAAGGCGGGCGGCGGCCACAGGGTGTCAGGCGGGTGCCGGCCTCTTCCCCCCCAGCTCCGGCTGCCGGAGCGCTCGCCGGCGCCTCTGGGACCGGCAAACCCAGCGGGCCTGGGGAGGAAGCCTGGGGAAACGGCAAATAATGGGCTGGTTTTGCTAGAAACCGTACACCCTGAGCGCGCCTTTCTACGGGGGAAGGATGGCTTCTCCTGCCTTTCCTGCGGCACGTAGGAAGGGTGCGATGCTTTTCGGGATTTTTGCCGGGTCTTTCACGGCATGGAGGGGGGTAGGGGGGAGGAGGGGAGGTGGTCTCCTGGCTGGAGCAGCCCCAGGCGAGATGAGTTGCGCTGGGCCTCAGCCTCTCGCTGGGGAAAGGCAGAGGAAGGCTGCCCTGCGTGGGGGAACAAAGGGGCTTGGATAGCGAGAGCGACACTCGCGAGCAGGGAGTTTTGGCAGCACGGCTGCCGTTGCCTGGGGAAGAAAGCGCCCGAGCAGGGGCGTGGGGAGAGGCTTGAGCTCAGGGAGTGTGGGTCCCCAGCAGGAAAATGGGATTCAGGAGGTTCGTGCTTTCGGATGCCCCCAGAACGAGCTGGACCTTGAATCAAGTTCAGTTGTGCCTCTCCCGCCTCTCTGATTTGTGGCTGCGCCGAGTGTGTGTGTGGGGGGAACCCATTTTTCCCGCTGCATTTTCGTGGCAGAGGCGGGGGAGCTGGTGCAGAGAGGAGGCAGGCTGGGGAGGATGCATCAGTAAGTGACGTGTGATGCTGGAGCGCGCAGTGGCCCAGCCTTGCTCAGGTGCAGCTCTCCGTGCTGTGCATCACGTACAGAGACGCTGTCTATCCTCCAGCTATTTACCGCCAGCTCATTTTGCAAACGCTGCACTCACAGGATTTTTTTTTTTTTTTCCCCTCTCTCTCCCTCCCTCCCTCTCTCTGCTCCCTGTAGAGATGCTCAGACAGTGCTCCCCATTCAGCTTCAAGCACGAGGTCTCCCACCTGCACATGCATTGCACACACTGACCCGCCTGCAGGTTGTTCTGTTGGGACGGTCCAAATTCACTCCCTTCCCCTTCTCCCGCTCCCCTGGGGCTTTAGTCCTGGCGAGGGGAGCTCCGGTGAACAAAGAGGGAGGCTGATGCGAGCTGAGATGCTGCCAGGGGGAAGGCTCGGACAGGGAGCCTGCTGCTCCTGCTCACCCACCCGTGAGTCTGGAGGTCCAGCTCCTATCTCCCTGCAGGGCTGCTCGCTTCCCGCTGGGGTGTGGGGTTGCCATCTTTGCTGCTCAGGGATAACCTTCGTTAAGGAAGGGAGGGAAGAAAGGAAAGGAAAGGCATGGGGGGTTGGGGAGGGTCTCCTGATGGGGGGCGGGGGGGTGTGTGAGATTTTATTCCTGTGGATGATAATAAGGGACATGGAATAAGACACAACCAGGGGTGCCCCCATTGCACGCTGAGGAGGGAGAATAAAACGCTGTAAGCAGTGGGGAGTGGGAGCCCAAGACCTCCCCAGTGGGGAACTGGAAATGGCTCACTGGGCCTGCCTTCTCACCAAGGAAACGGGGCTGCCCCTCAGTGTCTCCTCCTGGAGGGGGATGCTCAGCCCTGGGAAGGTTTCTTCCTGATCAGGGACTACGGCTGATGGCTAACTCACCCTTCTCCTGGCGGGCAAGTCTACTTTCATCTTTTTTTTAAAGCCTCAGGCCCATGGCTCAGTTACAGGAGAAGCTGGGTTTTTATCTCCTGTATCTCCCCACACAGAGAGAGGACTTTGTGGTTTTAAGGAGGTGCTTGAAAGTGGGAGCTGAGGGTTTTTAGTAGGGGTGGGAGACCAGACAGCAGAGGTAGCAGACCACTGCCTCTGCCGCCTCTGGATTTCTAACTGCTTGGTCAGCGTCAGTGGGGCTGACTGCCCCGGAGGGCAGTGAGGAGACCCCCCCCCCCCCCCAAATACAGCTGGGGCAGGCCTGAAGCTGGGGTGAGGGGCTGGACGGAGAGCCCCCAACTTGGCATCAAGGGCAAGGACAGGGTTGCCTTTCTGCCCCGCGGGAAGTCTCGTGGGGCCTTTGGGAGCGCTGCCGGGAAGAGGGCTCGCGTTCCCGTGGGGACGGGACTCACGGGTAGGGGTCGGGGGTGCCGGCGGGGGCGGTGGGCTTATGGGGTTGCCCGTGGGCCCGGCGGGGCGGCGGGCTGGCCGTGGCAGGCTACGGTAGATGGCAGTGCCGCCCGGATTTTATGAATGGAGGAGGAGGAGGAGGAGGGGAGGCAGATGGATGCGGGGAGGCGGTGATGGAGAAGAGGGGAGGCGGGGGGGGGGGGGGGGGGGGGGCGGGGGGAGAAGGGGGGCGGAATTTGCTTGGCTGGGCTCCGGCCTCCACCTCCGTTCCCCCTCGCCCCTGCGCCCTCCCCCAGCCATTAGCATAGGCCTGCCCGGGTTTACATGTCGGGCTGCACGTTGCCGCGGCCGGATCCAGCAGCCAGCAGCGCTGGCAGCCGCCCCGAGTCAGCTGCTTCCCAGCGAGGAGCGGCGCGGAGCGGAGCGGGGCGGCGGGGAGGCGGCCCCGCAGGCACCGACTTTAAGGTGTCCTGGTGGAGATGCCGGCACCGACACCCCGGTACCCCCCACCCCCGCACTGGGGGTCGTCGTCCCCCCCCCCCCCCCCGCCTCCCCGCCCTTTTCAAGCGCAGCCTGGCTCGGGGCGAGCGCGGCCCCGTCGGTTTTACACCGGGCTGCCCTGGCGTGCCCCAGTGGTGCTCTCCCTGCACCCCCTGGAGAGCTTTTGGCAGCCTCGGGGTGGGGGTGCTGGGCCTGTGGGGGGGTGTCTGGGAGCAGGCTGGGCTTTGGGGGGCACAGCTGCCTTCTGCTGTCAACAGACTCCTTTCTCCCCGCTGCCCGTTTCTATGCCCGGCCTCGCAAGGCAGTGCTGGGGCATCCTCCTCCCCGGCAGCTTCTTTGTGCCCTGAGGGATGTTCACAGCCCTCCACCCTGCTCCCCCATGACCTCCCACTTGCATCAGAGGTCCCCGTTGGTGGGGAAAGCCGGGAGAAGCAGCCGAGTAACTCCCTGCCATTTGCTGGCAGAGAAGCTGGGGGTGACTGACTGCTCAGGGCTTGGAGATAAGGAAAGGAAAAAGCCCTTCTTTTTTTGGTTTTGGAGCCCCTGAGGAATCACCTGCGACTGCATGTGTCGGTTGCTTCCAGCTGCAGCTGGGATTTACCACTCTAGGGACCAGGACATTAGCATCGCTGGCACAGCTGTGGGACAGGGTGACCGAGCAGCAGAAGTGGTGGCTGCACAGAGCCCCAGAGCCTTCCCACGGGTGTGGGTCGTGCCTGCAGCGCAGCACGGACAGCCCTTGCTGTTCCCGGGAGGCAGCAGGCTGGGGATTCGCTGCTTTCCCATCCACTCTGCCCACTCTGCCACATGGGGGATAAAGTTTCCTCCGGAGGCAGCTTTGGCTGCTTGCATTGGTGAGGCTTTTTTCCTTCTGGGGAGCATTTGAAGTGCAGAGATGCTCAGGGGGAGCTTTGGAGGAGAGCCTCGGGAGCGGGTTCCCTTCTCCAGGAGGGAAGCTCTAACATGGCTTTTCCCAACGGCACCGTTGATCGGGTTCCTGCTGTGGGCACCTCCCCTTGTGCCACCCCCGTGAGCAGAGATGGCCTGTGGCATGGGCCAGGGACTTTGCAGAAAGCCCCAGCATGGTGCTCGCAGGGGCTGGGCCCTGTTGGTCATCAGTGCTCATGTTACTTGCGGGATGGACAAGGCTGTTGTTATGGCACTGACCCCCCCGTCAGTGCCCCGGGGTGGTATCCTGCAGATCTGGTGGTGCCTTTAGCACTGTTTGGGCACCAGTTCCTGCCCACTGGTCCCACTGCAGCCTGGGTGATCCCACCTGCCTGACCTAAATCCCACAGCGGTTTCAGCAGGACGCAGGGTTTTTCATCACCCCTTGTCCGAACCAGTTAGGTAGGATTGGTGTCTGCCAGGAGCTGGTTACTGTGTGCCGCCCTAAAGGTCTCCACATTTCAGCAGCACCCTGGATCCTGCAGGATCCTTCGTTCAGAGGGCACAAGAGAGGGGAGACTCTCCAGCCGGCGGGGTGAGGTGCCCCCAAGGCCAGGAGGTGAGGGGGGAGAAGGACAGCAGAGCCTCCTTCCACCTCGTGGTCTGGCCAGAGGTCCCCACCTGGCCAAGAACCTTGCAATGCCTAGAAAACACCAGCAGCACACACCTTGATGGGGCTCAAGCCTAGGGAGGACCGGGGCACGCCTTGGCACCCCGTCCAAGCCTGCCTTGAGCAAAGGAGAGCAGCTAAACTTCAGAGCCAGCATAAAGCAGAGACTAGCCTGGTTCTTGCTCAGTTCCTCACCTCCATCCTGTGACCAGTGTTGGCCACCGCTGCTTAGCTGCCACAGGTCCCCCCACACCCTGCGTGTTTGCCAAGCACTCGGATGGTCCCTTGCTTGGAAGAGCTGACAATCCAAGGATTTTTGTTTGCATATTAAACCAGCTAAGTATTCAGGATCGTCTCCAGCTACCGCCGTGGGGAAAGCAGCTCCAAGATACATAGTTCCCTGCCAAACCTACCTGTGCTACCTCCGAGGCGGCGGTGCGGCTGCCCTCCGATGCTCCGACCCACCAGCCTGCACTTGCGCAGTGTCCAGCCAAGCTCGTGGGGACACCGCCTCTCTGCAAAGCCACCAGGGAGCGCGCAGGGAGCTTGCCCCATTACCGCCCTGTTGAGGGGCTCCGAATGTGCAACCAGCTTTCCTTGGAAAGCGGCTGGAAAGGAGAGGGTCAGGCCTGCCTACACCCCAGGCGCAGGGGAGCAGGATGGGGGAGCCACTGTGCACCCCACCGTCCTGTGCCCGGGTCTGTGTGGCTGCAGGTAAGAGAGACCCACTCCACATCCACGCACGGGGCAGGAGGAGACCTCACCCTGTAGGACAGTCACGCTCGGGCCATTTGCTGCGTGCCTGGCACTTTGTCTCGCTGGTTTTTCCCCATGTGGTTTGAGGCACCTGGAGTGGCTTGGCCTGCCGGGCACAGCACACAGCGTGTCCCTTTTCCAGGGCAAGCTCGTCTGGCTCTCCTGCTCCCGTTTTGGGAAGCAGGGATCAGGGGAGTACACCCTGCCCGGCACGTAGGCCATCCTTGGGTAATGACTGTGAGTATTTGGACGGTCTGATGCAATGAACTAATTAGGAATTTGCTGTCACCACAGCTGGACTCACCTGGCTTGTACGCTGCAGCCGGGTGATTCTCGCTCCGTGTGACAGCCCTCCAGCCTCCCCGAGGACCAGGAATAGCAGCGAGGGGATCACATGGCCGCTCTGGCTGTCCTCCCCTGCACCGTGCCAACCTCCTGGCAGCCACGTGCGTGAGCGTCATGAGGTGGCTTCAGTGGCCATGGAGGAACGTGCTCCTCCTCACCAGCCCTGGGGACAGACAGGTGACAAGTCTCCTGATGCGGCGGCTGCACACATGGCCGGGGCACAGCCCTGGCAGGAGGGAGCGGTGGTCGTAGCACCCCTCCTCTCTGGGATTTAGCCAAGATAGCCAAGGGCGCTGGGGTGACCTGATGCCTTTGGGAATGTCTACCCGGTGGTTTGCAAAGGCCCTCCTGCCAGGAAAAGAGCTGGGCAGAGCAGCCCTGTGCTCCTTGCAGCCGGGAAGCATCCTGCTGCCTGGCTGGGCATGGCACTCCGCTTGTGCTGGCCCCGCGGTGGGTGCCCAGGAGCTGTGAGATGTAGGCACAGCACAGAAGGACTCCACAGCCCAAGCGTGTCCCAGGTAATAAAAAATACAGAGAATCTGTCAATGCCAATGAATAATTTTAGCCGCTGTCTAGGTGACACAGGTTAACCACTGGGCCTTCGGTGCCGATGCTAGCTCAGGGCATCCTCCCATCACTGGGTTTTCCCACAGGGAACCCCTGGAAAGAGCCCACTCCCAGCATGTCCCAAGGGCTGGGGTCTGTGAGGGGACACGCTGGGAATCACCTTGGTGACCATGAAGGTGGGGGGTCCTGGGGAAGACGTGCTGGGCACAAGCAGAAATCAGCTGCAGCTGCTGGAAGGGCCTCCGAGAGGAAAACTTTGCAGCCCACGGAAAATGAATTAGTGTTGACGTTCGCAGAACGTTTGTTTAGATTAAGCAATATGGCTCAAAGCTGCTCAGCTGTGGGGAGCTGGTCACCACGGCACTTACTAGACAACTTTCGGTGTTGCTGTTCATGGCGCTGGCCAAGCGGCTGGGTGGCGGTGACGAGAGCTGGCCCTGTCCTCGTGAGCCGCCTCCTCTGCACCGCAGCTTCTCTCCCTGGCTGCTCCTCATAGCCGGAGAGCTGACCAAACAGTGGTTTTCCTTCCCAGAAGTGGATGCTCCGGGTGATGCCCTCTCCCAAAAGGCATTATCTCCTGCAGCATTTGCAAGGAGGTTGCGCTGGGGGTATCCGGTGCAATGACCTGCCGAACTTTCCCGTGGACGCGGGCGCTGGAGATCGGGAGGAGACAGGCAGCTTTTCCCCGTTTCTGCTGGGATGGTGACGCTGGGGTCCCTGCAGTCATCGGGGCATCAAGCCTTCCACCAGCTTCCCAAGGCAGAGTTTAGAAAAGGCTGTGTCCGGGGAGCCTGGGCTGCACGATGCTGGCACCGATGCCTCGTAGCTGCCTGTGTGCGCAGCTCTGCCGGCTGGGGATGGGCACGCACAAAATACCTCAGAGGCAGGGGAAAAAAAACCAAAACAACCCATATTTATTTCCTGGAAACCTATATAAATTGGAACCATCTCCCAACAAGAAGCGCCGCGTTCGGTTTTCCAATGTAAAGCGGCAGCTACAATGGAGAAAAAGACAAAAGAAGGCTGGACCACCCACCGTCTGCCAGAGAGCGCCCCGGGCCCCCGGGGCGTTCGGAGGGGGAACCGGCTGGGCCCTGGGGTCTCCGCAGGTGGGACGCTTGCTGCCTGCAAATGCGGGGAAGCCTTCCCTCAGCCCTCCCAAACCCAAGGGAGCCACCTTAAGAGCTCTCCCTCCATAGGACCAAACGGGGATCCGCCAGGCGTTTCATATACCATATTCTATAGCCAAGGAAACCTTAACAAAGAGCCGTACGCTCTCACGTTTCGCTTCAGGCTTCTCCCTGCTGCAGCTGGGGCTGAGTTTTTTAAAAATCTTTGTGTCATTATTTCGTTCCTCTTTTGATTCAGCCATCGAGGGACAAGGAGATGCCAAACGAAAAGAATGGGCATTTAAACAGAACTAGATTGAAGAGGCAGTGTGTGCGCCGAACAACAAGTCTTTTTACATTTCATATGATCTTATACATGGGCTCCATTCAGTATATTTCCCCTCTGTTTCATTTGAATGTACAGAATTAGCCATTCACATCCTCTGGAATTACGGCTCTTTAACATTTCCATTCTGAGCTGCCTCCATATTTTGGGGGTTGGGAGCGTTATTAGCTCAGCTGGGGAAGCACAGGCTGAGGTCAGAGTCGGTCTTGCAGCCTGGAAATGAGCTTTTTCTTTTTTTGGAAAGTGCAAGATTTGATGCTTGATGACTGCGGTCAGAAAAATATACGAGCGTACACAAATATACATATGTGCTGGAGCATGCGTGTGTCTGGTTTCAGTGGAGGGGGGGGTCTTTTCCACGTTAAGCCTGGTGGAGTCGTTTCTTCGGATAGAAAAGCGAGCCTCAGTTTTCCAATGCGGGGTGTGCTCTGCGATCGCCCGGGGTCGTACGCGTGGCCGTGTCCTTGTGCGTGGCTGCTGCCTCATTGTCTTTTTTGAAAGACAAATACGGAAAACAAATATTTACTGTGTTATTTACTAAAGCTCCCTGGATACTTGTACAAATTTAGAAGAGTTGGCCCAGAAAACTCAGTCGAACCGAGCTGGGAGTCACAGGAGGAAAACCGGGAAGGACGTGTGCGTGCAGCTAATCCTGCTGCAAAGCCCGGGTGCCAGCACTGCCGTCCTGAGCAAGCAGCGGGCTGTGTGGTGGTGGTGTTTGGGCACCTCACCTGGGGGTCCTGCAGCATTCAGGTGGCTTTACTTCTTGCACCCATCGGCACAAGGAAGGAGGCTGGTGTGGGAACATTTCGCTTGTGAATCTGCCTTTTTTTCCTGGCTTTACTTTTCTGCTGGTACAGCCAGGCCAGTGTTCCAGTGGTGAGTGTCCCACCTTTCCCCAGCACCTACGTGCAGGGGGGGTGTCAGGAGGATGGGGCCAGGCTCTTTTCAGTGGTGCCCAGCAGCAGGACAAGAGGCACTGGGCACAAACTTGAGCATAGGAAGTTTCATCTAAACTTGAGGAGGAACTTCTTTACTTTGAGGGTGTCAGAGCCCTGGAACAGGCTGCCCAGAGAGGTGGTGGAGTCTCCATCTCTGGAGACATTAAAAACCCGCCTGGACGCGTTCCTGTGCAACCTGCTCTAGGTGACCCTGCTCTGGCAGGGGGGTTGGACTAGATGATCTCCAGAGGTCCCTTCCAACCCTACCATTCTGTGATTCTGTGAAGGTGTCTTGTAAGACACCCGGGACGTGGAATTGGTAACGACCACAGAGAGGAGACAGCAGGACCTGCCGTGTCTCCTCTGGCCGCTTTGCAACACCTCCATGCTGCAGAGAGGTGCTTCCCTTGGAGGACCTCAAGGCTGTGGATAAAGTGATCTTCAGGGACCAACATCCCCAAAAGAAGTCTGCATCCTCTGCTGCCCTTTCTTTCTTGTAGTTTGAGATTTTTCTATCTATCTATCTGTGGCATTTGCATCATCATTTCCTCAAGCCACCTTATCTGGTTGCTGTGGAAATGAAGGCAAGGTGTCAAACAAGAAACAAGGCTCCCAATGGGGCAAATAAACCCAGCAAGGTTGAGCGTGGCTCAGAAGGCAGCCAGGCTCCCATTTTCCCCTTTTCCTGGCTTTCTGCAAGGCACAGAGGGCCTGGGGGCTGGGACATCAGGCTCTGCAGGTGATTGTAGCCAGTTGACTTCGCTTTAATGCACAGCATCTGCTGGAGAGGGCTCACCTGGGCCAGGCACAAACCCCAGGTCCCCGGTTGACCACCCCTGAACCGATCAGGCACAATCAGGCTGCAGGCTTTCCCGGAGATCCCTTCAAACACAGCCTCCTGCCTAATTTAACCTGGTTATTTATACCTTTTCCTGTGTGTGTTTAATTATAGTAGAACCTGGCAATACTGCTGTGCTTAACGGTCTGTTGGCGTTTCCATTATGAGCCCAGACTGGAAGGGATTATATAGCCTGAGTGTTTGAACTGAGCCTCAGACAGAGACTTGGCATAGACTTACAGCCCAAATACAAAGATTTTCAATTGGCTAATGGCAGTTTTGAAAAGGCAACATTTTTCACATGCTTAGGCCTTTCCGCTGCTGTCCTCTGCTTTAAACTCAGCAAGCAAGGAGTCGTAATTCAGCCCGTTACAGCAGTGACTCATGTCCATTGCACAGCCATGCTGTAACCAGCCAAGGCAGGGCCTTCTGCCTTAAGAGGAATTATGCTCAGAAAGATGATCGGGGAAAGCCATCCTTTTCACTCACTGGGGTGACACCATCCGTGAGTCCAAACTGCATCTGCCGTGGCCAGCGCGAGTTGTCTGACCACGTCTCAGGCTCTGCAGCGCAGGCACCTAATGTGACCAAGATGTGCTGGGCTTCATGAGCAGCCAGCAGCACAGTTGTTTCATCCTCAAGCAGACAACTCAAATAGATTAGGTCAATCAAGTCCTAAAGATGCTTTTTCTTCCCACCAGCTCTATGGAGAGCTTGGGGTAATTAGCTCAGGCAGCAGCATCCGCCCTGGGGATAGTCTGGTGGGACTTTGAGGGAGTCTAGAGTGGCTCCCGTGGAGGGATGTGGTGCATACATCTATGTCCACCAGATTTTTCTCTAACAGCATGGAAGACAGAGCAAGAGCAGGGGAAAAACAATGTCTTTTTTTAATGCATTGGACTCTTTGGTACAGAAGGTTCAAGCGATTTGCCCATGGTCTCACAGCAGGTCAAAGGGAAGCCTTCCCTGGGAGCAAACCCAGATCTGCATTGCACACTGATGCCTCTGCAATGGGCCTTCCCCATGTGAATGCATTAAATAGGCAAACTGGTAAAACAAGCAAGGGAATATCATGTGCTGGGAAGAGTTGTAAGTCAAGTTGGCCAGACACCAGCAAAGAAAATGAGCTAGTGAATTCAAGAGGAGCTTATAGCAAAGGTCGTGGGTTGCAAACAGCCTTTCTCTCCAGAAAGCCTACCTTGGGCTTTGGTGGTAGGTGCTGCGTGTCAGTGTCCCAGGGAGAACTGGTCCATCCTTTGCTGTCGTCACTGATCTTTTGCCTTTTGGAGCCTGGGAGGAGGGAAATACCAAACCCCGCTCTCAGCCGAATGAGAAGCAGCAAACCCCAAAGCTGCTGCATTTGCAGCCTGGCCCCGGCGGGACGCTACGCAAGGTGCCCTGGCTGCTGCTCCCCCCGGAGCTGGGGCCACACTGCGTTCCCCATCTCAGGGGGTGTTGGAGCGGGGTGCGCTCACCCGGGCTGCTCCAGGACCTGGGAAAGGCTAGTGGGGACGGGGCAGAGGAGACAGCTCGGTTCCCACCAGGACTGTCACCATGGGAACTTTAGGGACCGAGGCCATTTACGTCTGGTTGTAAACCCTGCCTCTGACAGCAAAGGCTTTCTTCGCCTCTTCCTCTGGGCTTGGCCCTGGCTGTCTCCGAGAAAGCAGGCTCACATTTTACCTCCGGCTGGCTCTGCACACACATCCCCTGGCACCGAGCGCTGGCCCGCTGCGTGGGAGCTGCTCGTGCCCAGGGAAGCGCCCTGGCCGTCTCTCCCAGAGAAAGTGGAGCAGACGCCCGAGGTCGTGGAGCACTGCAGGTCTGACGGCTCTGCGGACACCTGGGGATGCAGGGGGAGAGAGACGGTGGGCTCACTTTTCTTCCGCAGTGCCATTGCCCCTTGGAGGAGCTCTCAGATCAATTTGCGAGCTAAGGATGTCTGCTAAGGTCTAGCTCCCCTCGGTAGTCTCCTAGCTTTGAGGCTGGAAAGGCTCATCTTTCGGCTTGGCCAAAGCTGGCAGTGCTGCAGTGGAGAGACGGAGGAACAGCTGGCAGGAGCCAGCTTGTGGAGGAGAAGTCGAGGGCAGAAGGACTTCAGCAGCCAAATCTCATCGGGTCCTTCTTCCGATGCCAAATGCTCCTGTGAAGCCACTTCTGCTGTGCAGTTTCCCAGGACTACCCCGGTTCAGATGCCCTCCTGGCCCTCCCCTAGAGAGGGAGGCTAAAACGCAGAGCTGGTCAAGAATCGCTCCTTCTCCAGCTGCTCAGCTGCCATCAAGGAACAAAGTCACACTCACGACTTCTCGATACTGCTCTGTCTCCCAGGAGCTGCAGTCCAGGTGGCTGGTGCCCATCTTGCCCTTTCACAGACCCAGCACCCTGGTTGGACCGCAGATCCCACCCCCCTTAGCCAGGATGCCCTGCTCACAAAACGTGACGAGGTGACCATGGTGCGGGATGGGAGCCTGGCACAGCAGGGGAGAGCATGGCAGGGTAGGGGAAAGCCTGGAGTGGCAAGGCAGAGCGTGGCAAGGCCAGGCTCGGGGACCAGGAGGCAGCCCTGGTGCTTCGGGATCAGGGCCTGGGGGAGGGAGGGCATTTGGCCAAACTGACCAGTTTCCAGGAGCTCATGTTTGCGTTAAAAAGTAAAAGCTCCCTCCAGAATCCAGAACCTGCTGTTAAAACAGAATAAAAGACTCAATACAAAGAAGTAGCTCCCACAGATAATCTCCAGCCGCTCCGCATAGGAAGCGTTTAAGTGGAGAGCTGCCCAGAGACGCACCCTTTCTCGAGGACGCTCGGAGGCACAAACACTCTCCGCCGCAGGTTTTCCCCGCAGCTTGAGGTCCAGCTCTGCCCATTGCCTCTGCCAGGGCCTGTGACCCCGTCTGCACAGGAAGAAATCTCCTGGCGGAGTGACGCACTCAGAATAACATGGACCGCTGCTTTCTCCATTCTTCTTCTGCTTCACGCCGCCTGATTTCCATGGCAGATGAGTCACCGGCTGGCACCCCAGCTGGAAGATGGGCAAGTCACCCCCTGTGCTGCTGACACAGCCTGAATGCAAACTTTCTGCTCTCGTCTACGTATGAAACGAGGAAGAGAAGATGCGCTTCCTGAGAAAAAGTGGTAGGGTTTGCCCTGGGCTTCCTGTGGGATTCTGGGGGAGAAATGAAAAGGTATTGCTGCTTTGTGAGTGTAAGTGCATTGTTTTTGTGTGTTTTTTTTTTTTTTTAAATTTTTAACAAAGTGGTAAGAAAACTTTCCTCCTTAAGGGAAAAATAAAGCAAAAGCAGAGACGGGTAGCATTGACTGCTCATCCGTGGAGAATAGCAGTCCCATGAAAGGCCAGCTAATGTCCATAGAGAGACCGTTTGCATTGGTGCCTAGAGCTAATGAAGTATGACTGTGAAGGGGGCTCTTAATGCTAGTGCGAAGCGCGGCTCACAAGCTTCAAATGTTTGCCTGGATGGTCTCCAAACCTTCTGCCCTCCTTTGGGCTGGAGCTGAGGTCGGAGACCTTGGAGCTGTGAAGATTTCAGGGCGGCTGCTTCCAAGCAAAACCAGAGCATCACAATGAAAATAAATAAACAAATGGAGCTATTCTGAGCCTCTGCCACGTTGGAGGGTTTCATTTGCACCATACCAAGCAGGATGTGTCCCTCCCTTTTTGGAAGCAATGTCCTAATTTACAGTTTATTACTCTCCAATGAATTCCCTCTTACATCTTCAGAGTATGGAGCCTGCACACCTCTATGAGACCATCAGCTCACACTTAGAGCTCTGCTGATTTCCCCCAGCAGGGCAGGACCCTGATGTCACGGTGCAGGACTGATTCACCATCTACTAGGATGAGCCCTCATAGTAATATATCCATGACATGCAGATTCCTCTCCATGCTTTGTGTTAAAGAAACCTCTTTGCAGATGTGGTCTTGTCTTGATACCCTACAACGTCAGCTCTTACACTCCTTGCGCACCTTTTGGCTGTCCCCTCTGCCTGTGATGCTACCCAAGACCTCTTGGTTTTGCCGGGGCCCTTGCCTCGTTATGTGCTGGTGATGCTCAGCAGCTGGCTGTCCCCCTCCTCCCACCCTGCTCCTCAACTCCTCTGCCTCCCAGGGTACCCTGGCTTTTTTCAGGGCTGCATCCTTGCACAATGCTCTGCATCCTTGTGCCACGCTTTCGGTTGGTCGCAGTTCTTCATGCTGACTCCTCATGGAGGTTCACCTTCCTTTCCCCGCCTGGGTCCGGTCCAGTTTTCCTTCAGCCAAATCCCCATCCCAAATCCTCTCTCCTCCCAGCAATTTCTGTCGGATCCTTTCTCCACCTGCCTGTGCTTTCGTTGCTTAGCTGCCTGGTCCACGACGGGCAGTATGAGGAGGCAGGAGCTGCCTAATCTCAGGGAGGGACCGGACTTGTGGTCTGGACCACAGTGATCCACAGCTTTGCTTATCTGGAAATCCTGCTCAGCCCCTGGCTGGAGTGCATCCTGAAAGGGGAAAAGTTTCAGGGAATTTAGCTGGTGAGCACTATAAGGCTGTCTTAAGAGAGCACATGTGAAATGGAATATTTCAAAGACTTGGCTAAGTTTGGCGGCAGAAAAGGGTGCATCTGGACTAAACCAAAGACCTTCCTTGCTTCTCCTTTTGCCAAACTTCAAGTCCGCATGCCAAAAACATGCAGCTTTGAGACCTCTTCAAAGAAAAGGTCATCAGATTTCTCTGTAACAAAAGCAAGAGAAACCAAAGTATTTCCCCTTACAATGTTCTTGGAAGCAGATGAATCATTTTGGCTGAAATTATATATTTTATATCTATATTTATATAGATATTTCAACATCAGGCAGCCAACCAGCAAGACAAAGTCCAGTCCAAACAGTTTAAGTATGGCCAAGTTAAAACCGGCTGAAAACCGGCGCTTGGCATGGGAAGAGTGACGGCATGTTCATAGTGCTTGGCGGGAGTGGACCTACCTGCAACGCCTATCCCTCGTATCTCTGCTTTCACAAAGCTGCTGGAGTGGAGATCGTGTTTTGTTGGGGTGAAGGAAGTGTGAGAAAACCCTAAAACTTCCATCCTTGTCTGCCTTCACTTGCTTTCTCCCCCAGGCCAGAATGGCAGTGCCCAATCTTTAATTTTTGAGTGGTACCCAGGCTCCAGCCATGGTTTGGGGATGGAGCTTGGGGCGGACAGGGTATGTTTGCTTATGCACAGGAAAGTTGGTCAGCTTATACAGGTGCTTTCCAGCTACCTCAAACTTCCACCTCATGACAGCTCTGAATGCTGGTGCATCCTACAACACGTCTGGGGGAGGCTGTGTGGTCCTCACGGCAGGGCGAGGAGGGGAGAAGAGAGGGGAGCCAGGCACCACAGACCGCTGCGCTGGGAAGAGCGGCTGTGCAAGAAGAAATATCCGAAGATGAGGGCTCCAGGGGCAGGCAGGGCTGGGCGAGGCTGTACCACTGCTCAGGTCTGTACAGTGTCCTCTCCCATTTTTTTTGCAGCGTGATGAAACGGTGCTTCACTGGCCTCCCTCCTGCTGCTCTGCAGCGTGTCTGTGTTCTGTCAAGCTGGGGAGTCCGCATCCCAAATAAAAGTGATGCTGCCCAGGACTGGGAGGAACTTGTACTGCAAGGAGACCGACACTGGGATGTATAACTGGGCCACAGCGAATGGCATAGAGCTGCACTGCAGCGGTGGAGGCATTAAAGAGGATGGAAGAAGACTGAAGTCCCCGGTTAGCACCACCCGCTGCAGCACCGTGCATTGAGAGGTGGGTATGGATGCTGCAGACCTCCTCTCTCTCCTGCGTTGCTGCCGTGCCCTGGCATGGACCACTGCCATGACAGATGCGGAAGGCGAGAGGCTGGCCCGGCCATGGTGGTGCTGCGGTGGGTGCAGGCAGGGCCGAGGAGCAGGGCTGCCCTTTGCAAAGGGGCTGCTGCATGTCCTTAGCGGTGCTGGTTCTGCTCTGCTGCCGGAGTCTCCCGTGAGCATGCTTTTTTCCTCTCTGGGAGACTAAATAGCCTCTGAGCAAGGAGAATCTGGCAGCCATCACAGGTCCTGCCGTGTTGCTGCGATGTTTTGGGGAGGGGAGAGAATATCCCTGAGAGCAGGAGCTCCCGGTGCGGCAGCTGCAGTTTTCACAACAGCCTCCTTGCTGCTCCCCACCTCTGCCATGTGCAGGGCTCTCCACGTCTCGGTCGGTGCGCAGCCAGCAGCAAGCTGCACTTTCCTTTCTGCCCATCTGCTGGGTCTGTGACACCAGGCACTCTCTCCCATTTGGTCACCTCTTGCCACTGGTGGTATGGACAGTTTGACGAAGGAAGGAGGGAGGAAGGATGTGTCAGGACCTGGATGCGGAAATAAATATGTAGGCTCAGATTCAGAAGATAACGTGGTGCTTGACATCTGGCTGCCACCAAGATGTGTTGAGTAGCCTCTGAGGACGGGAGAGTTTGCACATCCTTGGCTTGGGTGGCCGGTGGGTGCTCAGCATGGCTCAGGCACTGCGGTACCTCCTGCCAGCCTGGGTCATCTGCTGATGTTCCTTGGTCTGAAGCTGATGGAGGCCAGGATATGTGAGTCACCGGCCTCTGCTGGCCTTCGTCCACGCTCTCCATTTGGTGCTGCTTTGTGTGTGTGAGAGCGCGCTCCCCTCTCCAGCTGTGCGTGCCTGCCTGCCAGCGCGCCGCTGAGCGCATTCGCAGCTGTGCTGGTTTTCGCCTCTCTTCTAGCTCCGAGAGTCTTGTTCATGGATTAGGGGGAAAGAAGGAGGAGGAAGAGGAGGAAGGAGGGAAAAAGAAAAATAAATTCATAAACCAACAGAGGGGGAGATGCCTAGTTAGAAGGGGATGTCCGCTTTCAGAGCTGTTTTCCTCCCCAGGCAGCGTGGTGTGCCGTCATCCCCACTGCGCTTTCACCGCCAGCAAGCAGAAGATGCCACCTCCCCACACCTTCCTGGAAGATGAACTGGGGTCCCTGTTGGAAGTCCCCCTGCTTTGCTTGGGGGTTGCTAACTCCTCCGTGCACCACACTGATTCCCCAGAAAAACTAAAGTTGCTGTCTCATGGCTTTGCACCCAGTTCTGCAGCTTCTGGGGCTGCTTCTGCGCTCTCCATGGGGTGACAAGGGCCACCCGTCCTGCAGATAGATGGACTGAACCTTTCTCAGTAGGCACCATCAGCTCTTGACCACAGTGTACAGCCCACAGAGCACAGAGGTGGTGAACAGAGCTGACAGCCCCTCCAGTGGGAGCTGGCTGGCAGCTGCAGAGCTAGGACACAATCTCACGACCCTACACTCGACAGCCTTCTTCATTGCAGTAGGTGCACAGCAGGTCTCCAGCCGTGGCATCTCGCAGGGGAACCACGAGACATCCCAATGGGGACAGTCCCACGTCTCAGGAGGCGTTTAGAGGTAAGTTCTGCTCTTTGCAAAAGGTCGGGGAGGACCTCAGGGTGGACTGTCCGGGATGCCAATTCCTGTGGCATCCCTGTGGACAGCATAACCCAGAGAGGGGCTTGTGGGTCAGGAGGTGACCTAAGAGATGTTTTGGAGAGCTTGAGTGCCATCCTGCTCACTCCAGTGGGTGCTGGGGACTTGGGTGTGTCAGTCTGAAGCTTTCCTCTGCGTATCACAGAAGGCTTTGCCAAATGATCCGTACCCCAGTGTGCCCCACAAAAACCTGCAACAGGCCAAGGCACCCATCACATGGGGTCTTCTGAGGATGAGCAGGACTATGAGCGAAGGGGTGGACCAGCCAAAATAGTATGGGTTGTACTGCACACTTTCTTCCCTGTGTTTTATGGTCGATGGATTTGACAAAGACCCCACAGCCCTGAAAATATTGTCCCCCCTCCCAAGCCTTTCCTGTAGCAGACCCAGTTTCCGAATGGGGCCATTTGGATTTCCTGTGGCTTGGCCCTGTTCATCCTGTCTTTTCCCAGGGAACAGCAATGGCCTAAAGCTTGGTTGTGCTTTAGCTGGCATGGAGGCAGATCTGTGGACTCCAAGGGTTCCTCACCTGTGGGACACCTGTGCAAATGAGATCAGACAAGGCCCCGGGGACATGGGTCAAATCGGGACAGAACAGTGGCTTCCCAGCGAGGGGCTGGGAGGGCTGTAACTTCCTCAGCAGCTGTGAGCCTGCTGATACGACGCGGAAGGTGCTCAAGGGGTCTGGACCGGTGTTTAAGCAGCCTGGAGCGGAACCAGACTGACTTTACAGTTTACAGCCGGGGTGTAGGCTGCAGGCAGCGGAAGGTATTTTCCCAGTCTTTCTGGCGGTCCCCACTCACAGCTGGAGAAACGCTTTGGACATGAGAGTCTCCCGGTGAGACGTCAAGCCCATGTGCTCTATGGGCTGTGCTGGGCATGGGCTTGCAAAGACCAGGGGTGATTCTGGCAGACCTTGTCTAATCAGGGACTTTGCCTCCCAGTCTGGGTGCAGAAGGTAACGTGGTGCCACTCCCAGCACAAGGGTCTCCCTGCCCTGGAGAGGCTGGCACGGGGGGTGGCCCCCGCCTGGCACTGGGGGTAGGCAAGGAGAGGTGGGTTTTGGTTGCTTGCAGCACATTTTGCTGGGCTGTGGAGTAGGGCGAGGAGCGTGTACCCCGTGGCACCAACCCAGGAGCAAGTGTGTGGGTGAAGGAGGGGTAACTGCTGTGTTGGTGGGGATGGTGGGAGTGGGCAAGGCGTGGTTGGAGAGAGAGGACCTCCATCCTCTGAGATGCTCAGCTCCAGAGGGGGATGCTGAGTGTGTCACTGGATAAGCCCTCGAAATCCCAGGAGGGGTTCTGCTCCCCACAAGCCCTTCATCCTCTGCCACAGTCCCAGAGGCATCAGTCTGGGGGTGCCTCTGATTGGGACCTTGGTCAGGAGCATCCTTCCCCCTCTCCTGCCCCAGCAGAGGTGGCTGCCGGGGGTGGGGGGGTGCAGGAGGAGGCTGCCAGCTGGGACGAGGCTTGGGGGCAGCAGCTACCAGAGGCGGGTGGACAGGAGGTCCAGGGAGGGGACAGGGGCACAGCAGCGGGCAGCGGCCCTGGAGGGCTGGCAGCACCCCAATACGCACAGAGCTGCAGTCACGGGAAGGGAGAGGGACATCGTAGCCCTTGTCCCACCGCCCCCACGTTCTTCAGAGGGAGGTGGGGGGGGGGGGGTAGGCGGGTGGGAAATTTGTCCTCACCCCCCCTTTGCCCCTGTTTTGAGGGGTGAGAGAGAGCGCAGGGTACCCCACAGGAGGGGGGGTGGGGGGTGGGGGCACAGCTGGCACCCCATCTGAAGAGGCAAGCCTGGGTGGTGGGTAAGGAGCCGGATCTCCTGCCATCCCTGGTGCTGGGGGGGGGCAGGTGGGAGTGGGAGCCCCCGGGCACCCCGAAAGCAGGGGCAGCGCACATTCCCTTCCCCCCCCCCCCCCACTGCTCGGCAGCCCGGCGCGGGGTGGGTGGGTGGGTGGGGGGAATCCAAGCACACCCCCCCCACCCCTTCCACCACCTGCAGCTGAGCCCCCTCCTGCCGTCCCCGTCCCGCGTGGGTGCGGGTGGGAGGCACCGTGCGTGTCCCCCCCCAGCTGCCTGCAGATTCCCCCGCAGCCCCTCCTCCCCACCTGGGAAACAGGCTCCCTTCTCTTCCCGGCCCCCTCTGCAGACACCCAGCTTTGCACGTAGCAAATGGAGGCGATTTCCTCCTTAGCGGCAGCACATGGAAAGTATTGAGCCGTGTGTGGTTTGGGTTTTTTTTTTTTTCCTTCTCTCCTCTTTTCTTTTTTTTTTTCTTCTCCCCCCCCCCCCGCCCCGCCCCTTGCCCGATGCTCTGCCGGAGCACTCTTGGACACGGTGGCATAGCTCCCGCTCTTCTCCGCTCCTGTACATCTGCTCCTGGTCACCCTGCACGCTGCCGAATGTCAGGAAATGACTGAATCATACACAACAATTACGGCCGGACTGACCCAGCTGGGGCAGGGAGGGAGTGGGGGACATTGGTGGGGGTATTGGGAAGCAGGGGCGAAAAAAGAGGCTTCTGGGAGCCGTGGCTCGGCTGAGATCTCTTGCGCTGCGTCTCTCTCAGAGGGAAGAGCTGGGGGGGGATCCCCTGTGTCTCTCCCTTCCAGTCTGGTCAGTGTCTTTGGGGTTGGTTTGCTCTCAGAGGGGACATAGGGGAACTTATTCATAGAATCATAGAATGGTTTGGGCTGGAAGGGACATTACAGACCTCTTAGTTCCACCCTCCCCGTCATGGGCGGGGACACCATCACCCACTAGACCAGGCTGCTCAAAGCCCCATCCAGCCTGGCCTGGAACATTTCCAGGGATGGGGCATCCACAGCTTCTCTGGGCAACCTGTTCCAGTGTCTCACCACCCTCGCAGTAAATTCCTTCACTTTTCCAATGGAATATTATTTCCCAGCAACCAAGGCGGGTGAAACCACCAGGCAAACCCTGGAGAAGAGCCCTTTGCTCATCCTACTCACCATCTGGAGCCAGAGCACAAATGCACTGTGTGTATTCATTGTGTGAGATGCCCATCAGGCGGTGGGACTGGGAGGGCTCAAGGAAACCTTGTACTGACTGGGAGGGGGTGTCTCTTTAAATACCTAACGCTTGGGGTACCCTGCCCTGACAAGGAAAAGAAAACACCAGGGACTCAGAAAGAACAGGTGCTATGGGTCATGAATTGAGTGTGGCGACCAGCATAACATCAGCGCTCGCGGGCTGTGTTATGAGGTCTTCTGCCATCATCGTCATCTTGGGGCAGAGTCTTTGTCCCCACAGACTGGCTGCAGCACCAGGGGAGGGAGAACTGGCACACCTGCAATGCAGCTATGCTGCTCCTCAGCCAAGGCAAGGGCAGGCCACAAGCCAGTGTGAAGGGGCAGGACTTGTGCAGGGCACTGGTGGCAGAGCCCAAGGACTGTTTGTGTGTGTGTGTGTGTGTGTGTGTGTGACTTTGCTCTAGGAAAGGACAGCAGCTAGGTAGGCATAGAACATATGTAGACACCTCTGAGCTAGCGGTGCCAATAGTTAGTCACCACGAGGACATGGTCCAGGCTCCGTGCTGGAGGTAAATGACTCATGTTGAAGTCTGTGGGACCAGAGCTTCGCTGCTCTTGGCGCTCAGGCCAGCTAGATTTAATGCTAGGTTGGGTACATCCTTCAGGACTGATAAGAGAGTCCTTCGCAGCATGCTGTGCCATTTGTAAGGACAGCACATATGCTCTCTGCAACAAACATCCCATGAGCCCAAGAGCCTGTCCTCTCCATCAGTACCCTGCCGTGTGTTTAAGGGAGATACCAGTGGAGTCGAGAAACCTGCTGTAAATTCTTACACGGAGTGGGGAGAAGGGGGAAATTTTTGCATGGGGCAGCTCACCAGCTTGTCTCAGTCCCTGTGCCTTGTCTCCGCTCCCTGTATCACACACCGGCTGGGCTGCCTGCTGTGGCCGTGCTGATTCCATATGAAGATGTTGCTCAAGGGCAGGGGCGTGTGGTGGGCAGGCTGTTTTAGGACATGTCCGCAAGGCAAGTGCCTGGGCTGTCGCTATGTTTTACTAGCCAGCGCATCGAGGAGCTCCCCCGTTTCTGTTGATCTGGGCTGGGCAGGTGGAGCACGTCCCTTCTCCCAGGTCCTGCTGCTGGTTCCTCTTGCAGGAACCTGCAGTACGCGAGGGCCAGAGCAGCGTTTCAGGAGAGGAGGTGGTGGCTCTTCTCTCTACCTGACTGTCTGGTGTTTGTCCTCTGGACCGTTTCCTTCCTCTAAGTGAGCGCCCATCTGACTCATGTTTGGATCCCTTCCCTGCCGCTGCTCCAAGAGCTCCTTGTGCACAGGAATTGCTCTGTGTGTGCAGACCTTGTGCTGTGCCATCCCTCGGAGCACGCTCCCTGTCCTCCCACGAGCTGCTCTCCCTGAGCTGATTACAAGCTTTCTCTCTTCCTTGGGGTATTTCACATCCAAGCCTGGCCTTTTGTCTCCCAAGATTTTAACGCTGCCCAAGTTCTCCTTGCCCTCTTCTTCTGCAAGATGCAGTCCCAGTGTGGCCAGCACTTGCACAAATTTGCAGAGCATGAGGTGTTTCAGAAATCTGTGAGGCTCTTTAGCCAGTAGACATCGGTGATGTACCGCCTTTTCATTATTTTGGTACTGACCTGACCCCTCGGTGGGGTGGCAGGAGGCACTGGTGAACACAGGGTGCTGTCTGCTAAACAAGCTGCAAAAAGTGGCTGCATCTCGCTTACAAGCCAGAGGGGTTTTGCTCTCAGAGTGTGTGTGGGATCTTCAGGCAGTGGTACGGGGTTTTCTTTGTTTCCAGCTCCTCGGTAGCATCCCCGGATGGAACAACCTGGATGGGCTGATCCGAATAACACCAATGGACTCAGCTCTTGGTGGCCAATAGTGGAAGAGGCGACCGTGGGGTGACGGGAGATGCAGCCCATCAGGAGCCAGGGGAGGGCCCAGGAGATGGGGCTAGCCTGGGGGAGGTACCCTGCATTCTGGGAGGCCTGGGCTGGTCCCCCCACCCCTCACCACCTCCATTGCCACAGGCCCACAGTCCCCTTCCGGCACTCGTGTGCCAGCTCTGCTGTGAGGGTAGGCAGGGGCGGACTGAAGTGGGACTAAAGGCTTTGGAGGGAGGAAGCTTCCCTCAGCGTGGCCCTGGCAGTCAGAGCAGAGCAGACCCGCTTCGACTTCCAAGCATCCCCGTCCCTCAGGATGCGCCTGCAGGCCTGTCCCAACACCTGGCATGCAACGCCACCGCTCCGTCCTTGTGGTCCCTCTTTGCTTTGCTCTCCGTAGGAGAAGGGCTGAGCCGGGTCCTTTCTCCTCCACATCACCCTCTGAGAACCCACCATCACTCTCAGCAACTACCATCCGGCTCCTGGAAGCCAACCAGCACCGTCTCAGCACCCTGGCATCCCCCAGCTCTGCTCGGCCCCCTTAGCCAGCGAGCTGTATCCTCGACGGTCGCCTGCAAGGAACCGTCACCGTCTCGGAGCAGGTTGCCTGGGTGCAGGCGAGAGGCACAAGCAGGCAGTTGCCACCCTGACTCCTGGCTTGCCCCATGGCTCTGCGCTGCCTGCCAGGCTCAGGAGTGAGCAGCCAGCCCGGCAGGGTGTGGAGATGGGAGCGCGCTGCCCGGGATCCCTAGGCAAGCCTTAGTCAAAGCCCTGCTACCGTACGTGCAGCCTGGCACTGAGACGGGGTGTGAGCCGCCGTGAGAGGCAGGGAGGGAGAGCAGAGATAAACAAGCCCAGGTAATTAATTCCCACTCCCGATTGCATGTTTGCTCTCCAAAATGTGCTTGTTGTCATGATCCCGGGCAGGGCTTGGCCCAGAATCCAGCAGACACCTTCTTTTATCTCAGTTATTTCATCAAATCTATTAATTGTATCTATCTCAAGCCCTGGGCTCAGGATGGCGATTGCACGTCAAACAACAGCAGCTCATAAAGTGGATCCTAGCTGGGCACCGAGCTCAGCTCTGAGGCTGCAAAGAGGAATAAGAGACCTCCCAGACCGTGATTTCATCCCAGGCTCTCTGCAAACGTCCTCCTCGCCCCGCTGGGGCAGACAGGGGTCTGCAGAAGGCTGTCAAACCCCACGTTTGGCAGGCTAGGCAGGGAAGGAGTTTCCCACACTGGTGACCTCTGCTAAAGGATGTCCCACAGCAGTCAAGAAAAAGTGGCCACCTGAAGCATGGAAACACATCACATCTGCAGTGGTTTTAAACTGGGAGCCAGAAATCTTTGTAAAATTCTTATCTGGAAGTCAGGCAGTGAGGCTCATCCCCAAATATATGGGCTAGCCGCCAAAGCTCCTTGCGTAGCGCTGACACAAGCGTATTACATGAAGTCCCTCTTGCAGGAGCTGGCCGCCCGGCTCCAGGAGGCTCCCAAGGCTTCCAGTCTGTCCTGCGCATGCCCTGCAGACAGCTCATTACTTTCCATTCCACAGCCCCATCTCTTCTTCCTCTGACACAATTACTGAAAAGTTTCTTTGCAGCCTTCCAGGCGTCCCACCCTCTTGCTGGCTTCCCTTTTCACAGCTCACTCCAGATCATCTCCACAGGACCTTGCCCTGAGCCTCCCTTCAGAGAGCTTCATAGCTGGGGCCCAGGGTGGAGATGAATGGGAAGACCACAAGCATCTTCCTTGCCTTATAGCCCAGACCTGTAGCTTCAGTCAAAGAGGTGAGAAACCCCGCAAAGGGGCACAGGGGAAAATGGGGGCAGTGCCTTGTTCCTGGGAGAAAAGAGTTCTGGTCTGTGCTTAGACAGGGCAGCATCTCAGAGGCCCTCCCAGAGCTGCTTTTGGACGAGAGGCTTCAGGCTAATGAGCCAGGTCCACAAGCACAGGCTTGCTTCTCTTCTGGAGTGCTTGTCTCTTGGTGACATGAATAATAATAAAAGACTTTGCTGCCCTTGGTGTCCTCCACCCCTGCGCCACATCTTGTGTCCGGAGTGTGGGAGCTGATGGGGCCATTTCTGACCAAGCACTCCTTGTGTCAGCAGAGTCCCTGGGGTGCTGCTGGGTCCTGCCGAGCCACAAAACTAGGAAAGATGGCTCCTTCCCAAGGATGTATACCTCCCAGGGCAGGCAGCCAAGCAGCAGCCTCGGCCACCAGCCACCAGGCAGGTAGGGAGCACCGGGGAATCCAGTGGTGTGAGTCCCCAGCTGGGATAAAGCAAGCAGCCAGGCTTCCTATGCTCTCCAGCACCACAGTGGAGAAATTGGTTTGGAGGAGGTGTGTGGGAAGACTCTCCCAGGCACAAGTGGGTGAGAAGGGAAGAAGCACGCAGGTGCTTGTTGGGAAAGCAGGCAAGTGGGCAGCACTGATTGCCTGGCAGAATGGAGGCAGGACCTGCTCTTTCCCAGGAGCATAAGAAGGCGGGGAAGGAGCACACGAATGCTGGATGTGGAGGTGCTGCATGTGATGGGCAGGGAGGAAGGTTGTCATCCGGCAAAGCTGTAACTGCTCGCTATCATAAGATGTCCCACAGGACATCTATCATAGGCTCATAAATCACCTCTCAGCCAGCCAGTGCTTGAATCGCCCCAGCAGCGCAGCAATATTCTGCGCAGCTTCGTCTCCTCTCGAAGAGGGGCCGTTCCCTTCCCCCAGCTGCTCTGCCCACACTCACCAAAGGAGAACCCGGCCCTTTAATTCCAATCACAAATTCTGGAAGTGATTAGCGGGCTGTCATCACTCAGCCCCACCGGATATCGGGCACGGGGCATTTCCGTCCCCCGTAATTAATGGTGTGCAGGGCTGCCTGGCTCTGCGGCGGGCAGGGGAGAAGCGAGTGAGAGGTGGATGTAGCGCTCCCTCCGCCTGCCTCTCTCACTGCCCGCCTGGGAAAACCGCTGGACCAAAAAGCAGAGCAAAGAATAAATTCATTCATGGCTAAAGGTAAGGACAAGGCAAAAAGGTTCACCAAAGAATTGGGCCGCTCCTGTCTGGGAAAAGAAATGGAAAAAAGTGCGGTTGGGGTTGGGGGGGGGGATGACAATGCTCGGGCAGCCCCCTTCACTGATGCGCAGAACTGCGCTTTGTGCGACCGTTGTCACGTTCCCCAAGGGGCCTGGGAACTCAGTGGCCCATTCGTCCCCTGTCCTCCCTTCCCTCCTGGTACCGAGAGGCAGCTGCCAGCTCCTGCCTGATGGAGAGGATGTCAGCATCGCACCCGCAGTCTCCCCGCAGCCACCCGGCAGCCTTTGTCTCCCCGCCTTGCCTGCCCCTTTCCCAGGGCGCTCTCTGGCTCCCGGGAGCTGCCTGTTTGCCAGCTGCCTAGCGAGAGCCGCTATCTGCCCCGTGTGAATGTTGTGCATCCATCCAGCAGCCTCCCAGCCCTCTGCTGAAACGCCTCATTGTGCAGCTGGCCGGACTACGTGAGCCTGGCTACGTGGAGCCTGTTTTGCTTTGAAGCTAACTCTTCCTTTTGAGTCAACAGAGCTCTGTGGTGCAATTGTAAAATTTCCCTTCGTTGGCCAACCTCCTGATGTTAACAAAAGCTCCCTGCTATGTAAACAGGCCAGATGCTGCGGGATGCTGTCTCCAGGCTCACGTACCCTCCTCGGGCTGCAAGAGGTGCTGGACTTGCACCTGCGGGCTCCCTGAGCTGGGCAGAAGGGTTTGAGCCATGTGCCCTCCGGCCAGGGCAGAGACACCACTTCCCTTGTCCTTTCACCGGTGACCTTCCTTTCGGATTAGCCAGCCCTGCTGAAATCCTGGCTGAAACGGTCTCAAATGTGGTAGCAATTATCTTACGAAGAAGGAGTGAGGTTCCAGATGACTAGGGAGAAAAGGCAGAGGGACAGTACCTGTTCTTAAAGGAGTGGAAATGGAGCCACGGGACGGCGGATCTGCCAGGCTGCCTTCAACGCCAGCAAAGGCCCTGGAGCAGACGCCCTATTTGTAAGACTAAGCATGATAGCAAGGTGAAAAGTAATAGCCAACACGAATTTGGCAACTACCTAATTTCCTTCTACATCAGGGCTGGAGGGCAAGGAGACAAGGAAGATGTCTCCTAGAGCTAATGCTATGAGCCCTTTGCATGATCAGCCTGGGTGTTGGTCTCAAAGATGCGTATTACATTTGCCATTGATGATTGGCCACGTGGTGGTTGCAGGCACTTTGGAGATCAGGATGGGAGCTCAAGCAGATTGTGACATTGGTGAAATGAATATAAACAGGACGCAATTCGTAAGGGCAAATGCAAGCCACAGCTCTTAGCGGGATAATCTGCTCTATGCCTATACAAGGGGCCAACGAGACCTTCAGAAAAGGACGTGGGTGTCATTGTGGTGACGGGTGTCATTAATGAGTGACTTGATAACCCACAGACGTGAAGAAAAGCAAACGTCCCTACGAGGCTATATAAACAAGAGTGCCACATGCACCCTGTGTGCTGCAATCATCCCATTTCATGCAGCATTAGGAAAGCCTCATACTTTCTGGATATGTCCAGTTTTGGGCAATGCAGCTGAAGAAAGGCTTGCATCTATTAAGGTCCACAGAAGATGATCAGCAGCCTAGTAACCACGACCTATGAGTACAGGTTGAAAGAACTGCATTTGTTTAGTCTAGTTAGGAGAAGAGGAAAGTGAAATCATGACAACCTTCAAATTCATAAAAAGTGTCTGAAAAAGGAACAGAATGGATTGTTCTCCATCTCGAGGAGACATAAGGTTCAACATCCAGAAAAACTTTTCAGCTCCTTAAGAGCTGTCCTGTCCTCTTAAGACAGAGTGCCTTGCACAGACCACACAATCTCCTCCTCTAGAAGTGTCCAAAACCAAGGTGTTACAAATACCTGTCAGGCCCGGTTAGATAGCGGTATCCCTCCTTGGCAGAGACGCGTCTAGATGATGTCTCAGGTGCCCTGTTTTTGGTCATGCACCATTACACGGCGAGGCACAGCCATGCAGTTCCAGGCGTGAGTTGGTCTTTGCAGGCTGACAAGAAGGGCATCGCTGGAAATCAGTGAAGAGGGAAGAGTTGTCCAGACACCACACCATATCTCCCATTTCAACAAGTGGATAGCCTTGTGGGATACAGGGCACAACACCAGCAACCTGTCAGTTGCCCAGGTGAAGCTTAACCCATTGTTCAGACAACGCTACCCTTTAGCTGACAGAGGACAGTAGGCTGCTACCACTTCTTACTGCGGAATGCGGTGGTTTAGTTGCACTGTGGAGGCTCCTAATTCTGCAGAACTGGGGCTCAACCAGAAAGGCTCTTTACATCATTCCTGTCTACAGCAATCAGATGAGAAGGCTTCTTGAATGGGTCTCTCATCGGGTGCTGGCTAGATAACAAGTAAAAATTTAGAGAAGTGGTGGATGAAGCCTACCCTTTGTTGTGGTTGAAGTTAAACCACTAATCCAGGGTAAACTGCAAGCGTGGAGTAAACATCAGTCCTTGAATGAACTTTCAAGACATCAGGAGAAAGAGGGCCTAGCCTCCAGTAGACCTCACAGCAGTCCTTCAGGAAGAGAACGCACTGAAGCTGGTGAGTCCTCTAAGGGGTCAATAGGAAAGCGAACCCACAGGAGTCCTTCAGAGCTGTGCCAGACTTCTGCAGAAGGCTGTTCAGAGCAGACCTAAGCTACCTTCCTTTTCACACAGACCTGGTGCCATAGTCTGTATGGGAAATCCTCTTGCAGCTGCGTTGGTTCAGCCCCGTGCTGAAGCACACAAACCGCCACTTCAAACTCAAATGCTCTGTGAAGGTTGGCTCAAGCAAATGGGTGCCTCTGCCAGAGGGTAAGCATGTTCACAGGGGCTGGGTGGAGGCTGCATGGAAAAACTAGACCCTAAGCCTCGTTAACATGGAAAAGCCAACCCACCGCACGCACTAAAGGAGGCATTGGCAAGGAAAGGGCTGACCGTTGCCTGGATTACAGCACTGAGATGAGAGAGGCCACTGTGGTATAAACATCTGTCAAGAGTAGAAGAGGGATGGAGCAAAGACATCCTCCACAGGTTTATATGATTTTTCAAGGACTTGAGGCCAATGATCCATTTTCTGCTCCTCAGTGATTTCACAGGCGAGTGACCTCAGTGATCTCATGACCTATTAATAAATAATTATTCCAAACTCCTTGGCTGAATCGCCCCTGTGTAACAGTGTAGGATGAAACCAAGGGGAATTGCTTTCTCCAGGACTTTGTATTGCAGCTCAAGAGCATTTGATAAGGCCATCCCGGGGGGAGTACAAAATCCCCCGTGCTTGGAAGGGAGGAGAAAGGCGTCACGGTGGATAACACAGCTCAGATCTTGGAAAGTACCTTCTCTGGCCGCCCTGCTCAGCCAAGAAGAAGCTGCCTGAGCAGCTGGCTCAATTCTGCTGAAGAGGTACACGACCACCACAGCAACCCTCATAAGCTACAGCTGGCCCTCCAGACATTCCCAGCTTTCACTGGAAACCAGAGGGGATTACATCTACACTATTTATGTCTACCAGCCAGCAGAGCCAGCCAAAGAACTCATAATATCTCATTTTGGTATATGGCAAGTTTGTTCCGGGGGCTGAGCCTGGAGGAGAACCGTGACCTCCTCCCCTCCCCATCTGACTGTGGTGCTCGGGAGAGTGAGTCATCCATTTTTCATGTGGAGCTCCCCTCGTTCCAAGGGAAAAGGCCATGCTTCCGGCATCCCTTGGCGCGTGAGTTTCCATTCATCCATTGATGGCCAGGCAACATGCCATCCCCAGGACAAAATGCTTCGTTCCTCTGCTATTAGTGCATCCCTTAGGATTTTTGCTAAATTTCTCCAAGATCTCCAAGTCTTTTGGACAGTCTCTCTGAGCAGAGAGAGCTCAGCAGCTGGAGATTTTGGTGTCAATCCCTCAGTGCACTGTGGCCAAATTGGAAAGGCTGCCTCTTGATTTCTGCAAGTCCTGCACAGGGCAGGAATGAATTGGACCTTTTTCTGCCACGGCTCCATGTTTTCAGGCAGCAGAGATGCATCTATCTATCTATCTCTGGCGCTTGTCAACAAGCTCCATTAACAGAAGACAGTCAATAAAATGTTAGGGAGCACAGTATCCCCTCTTGTCTACTGGTGGGGGAAATATTAGATGGATAAATGTCCTCAGGCAGGCCAGACAAATCAGGCCCTCCTGATTTGGAGAAATCAACCAAAGCAGACCAGGTGGTCATCAAGTGGTCCCCACACTTTGGGGAAGCACATAACACATCGCTTCTTGGTAGGATCAGCCGGCTTTCTCCTTGGCGTGGACAAACCTCCCCTACTTCACAGGAGGCGGTAAACAAGCCCTGGACCTCATCCCTTGGCTCCAGGGCACACAGTTGCGAAGCTCCTCTGATCAGTGTGGGAGGAAGCGCCTCCACCCTCTTTATGGCTGCCCCGTAATGAGCCCCAGCTGTAAGCCTCTCCCTTCCATGCCTGGAAGCCCAGGCTGGCCTCGCAGGGTGGGGCATGGGCTGTTTAACCCATTCCCTGGACAGATGGACGGACGGACGGACGGATGAACAGACGGATGGATGGATGGATGGATGGATGGATGGGCGGGCAGATGCTCTCCATCTGGTGCTGAAGCACTGGGAGCCTCTCTCTGCTGGGTTGGCTGGCTGGGTTGCCAGAAAGGTGCCAGAAAGGTGCCAGAAAGGTTGTGGGTGCAGAGATGTGCTGGTTCATGTGCTGGGGCGAACAGCGATGGTTTTGCTCGCTCCTGACTCGAAGGCCCACCAGGGAGTGACCTCCTCCCTGGGCTGCCGGCTCTGCTGGCACCTGAGGGTGGCCGGGGGGCGTGGGCCTTGGCAAGGGGACGAGTTGTCCCCAACACCTTCTTCACAGGGCTGTTCCTGGCCAGCACCATCAGGCTGGGGATGTCCATCCCGCCAGCGTGTGGGTCTGTGGATTACTGCAGGGTGCCCTCTCCTTCGGCAGCCCCGCATCCCAGCAGCACCTGGGGCTTTGGCTCCTCTTTTTTTTAAGCAGCTTTTGTTCCTTAGAGAAAACCATCGGCGAGAAACCGTCTCCGTCTGGCTCTCCCGTTCAGGCGCAGGCGAGTGGCCAGGCGGCCGCTGGTGTGATGCCTACGTAGCACCGCGCCACGGAGACGGGGCAGGGGATTCCTGAGGTGACGGGGCTGAAGCGCCAGAGTGGAGCGGTGCTGGATGGCGAGAGGCTTTCTCTGCTCATATAGCTAATAGACTAATTAGCAAGGAGCTCGAAACTTGGCCATGTTTGTTGTCAAATGCAGGCCCCTTTCCAAGTGATGTTAACAGCCTTCCCTTTTCACTCCGGGCGCATTGTACAGCCGGAGCTTTTCTGCTGCTTCACAGTGGATTCTTCATTTAGTAATGGATATAGGCTGAATAGCTGTTGCGGCTACAGGTGACACCAGGGTCAGGAGCGAGGGGTGGCTGGGAGGGGGCAGGGTCCCGGGGCTGGGAGAGCAGCGGGAGGCTGGGAGAGGGGACGGAAGGGACACTGGCACAGCCATGCGTGACATGGACAGCCGGGCTGGGGGCAGTGGGGGGCTGAGGGCTGCCAGGATGGATCGAGGGGCTCTGCCAGCTGATGTCCCTGGGGACCTGGTGGCGAAGGAGGGTGCCGATCGGCAAGAGAGGAGCGGATGGGCAAAGGTGCGCTTCCGAGCCAGAGGTAGGGCTCCCCGTGCCATTTGCCCACTTCTAATTAAGATGCCAATGTTTAAGCGATCCCTTTGAAAAAAGCTCCCCTTTCACACGGGAGACAAAAAGTTCACAGAGGCGAAAGGCTGGCAGGACGCTGGCAGCGTGCGGGCAAGGGGTGGGCGAGCTTCCCCGCCGCCCCGCTGCCAATGCAAATCTCCCGGCACAGCTGAACCGAGCCCAGGGGGAACTGGGAGAGTTCCTGCCTGGTTCCCACAAGCGCGGGAGCCGAGGCTGTGCCTGCCATCACGTCTGCCCACAGGCAGCGAGCTGCCTTTGTAGGCGGCCCGGATAATGGTTATTCACTGCCGGTGGGAGCGCGGGGATTTTCGTCCCCCGCGGTGCCACCCCTCCATCCGGACACCTGGCATTTCGGTTCCCTCCAACATCCCAACTGGTGTGCTCCTGAATCTCCAAATTCAGCTCCTCCTCAGGAGCATCGCCCCTTGGTTCCCCCTGGGGTGCCTGAGAGTGAAGTGGCCGGGGGCTTCTGGGGCCGCCCTGTCCCCCCCAGGGCAGTGCTTTTTGCAGAGAGGGCAAGGCGGGGAGGCGAGGGCTTTGCAGGAGCTTGCCTGCAACCAAAACTGGAGGCAGGGGAGATGCCTCCAGCCCTGGCTGTCCCTCAAGTGCTCCTCAGTGCCTGGAATGGTATAATTCACACCTTCACCACACACTCAAATACCTCCCCAGCCAAAGCGAGGTGAGCACCTGCCAGCTGCACACAAATATTATCCGGGTGCCACGGCAAATATTAGGCACAGGGCCCGGAGTGTGCCCAGCCTCCCCCCGAGCTCCGCGAAGGCTGCTTGCCTGCGGCGGGCCTGGCTTTCCTGCAGACATGCCTTGCAATGGCATGGCATCGCTGCTGCTGTTTTCTTTGGATTGGGGCCAACTGCTTACGGAAAAGCAGCCGAAGCAGCACGGACAGCAGGTAGTGCAGAGCCAGGGGAGAGAATGCCCTGCCAACGCAATGGCTCACATCCCCGGCATGGCACGGTGGAAGTTGCCCAAAACCTCAGAAGTAGGATGGTGGTTTGGCAGAGTCATGACTCCGTGACAAAAGCCATGACTGAAAGTGTTTGACTTATCCACACTCATTCATGTGATGTTTGGAGCCAGAAAAGACATCCAAAAACATGTCCCCTCCTGCTGCCGGAGATCCAGGAGGACTTAACTCCCTTTAATGGCAGCCAGGAGACATAATATCAAACCAGGTATTTGCGCCCTCTTACGCCCTTGCCACTTACTGCTGGGCTTTGGCCCCCATAAATCTGTTTGAAGACCATCCAATGAGCACTCCGTGCCAACCCAAGGTTAGACAGCCCATGGGCTGCCTGGGTGCTGGTCACGGTGTGAGGAGAGAGACTAGCCACCAGCCAGGTGGCAGCAAGGCCTGAGAGACTTCTGAGATGGCTGTGCAGCCTGCTGAGGTGTTGAAGCTCAGCATCAACAAGCTCAGGATCTCACTATTTGGATCTTGGGGACGAAGTTTTCCATGAACGTCAGCTTCTAGTCTGGAAAATAATTTTGGCGACAGGGTCAGGTTTCCAGCCGAGAAGAATGAATGATCTCACTACCAAGTGGGCTATTTCCAGAGCGGCATTTCCCAAACGGAGTGTTCTGGTGCTAAGCTCCCCCAAAGCAGCGCTGGCGGTACAGGATGGGGCCAGGCCATTTCCCAGTGTGCCAGCTCAGCTTCATCATTTCCTTCACTCTCCCTCCTTGTGTAAGGGATTTCAGTGCTGAGACCTGGCTGCTTTTGCATTTCCTGCTTCTTTCTGTTTGCCTTTCTGGGTCTGGATGTCTCCTCAGTTTTCCGAATGCTGGTAATTCTCACCCATTCATCTCCCCTCTAAGCTCTGTTTTGAGTTCACACATCTATTAATTTGTTGCTCATTTAGGATCCAGGCCTAGATGCTGGGCAACGATGGAGGCAATCTCTGTCCCACTGATTCTCAGTTTAAACAACCTCTGTAATTCCCTTTGAGCAACTTCTTCCCTTCTAGTCCTTTCAGTTTATCCCTTAACCCATCTCTTTCCTTCTGCCCCTTCCCCTATCTGATCCTGTCACTTCTTTCGCTTTTCATCCCAGCCTTCTACTCATCCCAACTCCTCCTTCTGCTACTTCTTGGCCCCTCTTCTTCCTCTCCCCAGGGTCCTCACTGTGCTGGTGCCTCAGGGACGAAGCAGTGAATGCAGAGGTGTAGCATCCTGAAGTTGTCAGCAGACGGAAAAGCATGGGCTGACACGGGAGAAGCTTTCAGGGCATTTGGACAGACAGACCCAGTAAGTAGCGTCAGCATAATACACCCTGTTATTCCCACCGGCAGCTCTCTCCTTGCTGTTCGGAGCAGTGCTGGTAGGAAGGCGAGGAATAGGTGGAGGATGGGTGGGAAGCCTGCCAGCGGCACAAAGCTCTCCCGCCACAGGATTCAGCCGTCCCCGGCTTTGCCCAGAGTGGGGCATTGCTGGACATCAGTGGTGGTGTGCAGGCAGAGGATCGCAGGGGATTGGAGGTGGGAAATGCCCTGGCAGAGCTCAGGGACCCTGGGGAAAGCAGGAAAATGGCTGGGCAGGCAATAAGCCCGGAGCACAATGCCCCGGCTGAGGTCTCCACACATGTGCAGTCAGAGAAGCTGCTGCTCCCATTTCCTACGGCGAAGAGCAGCCTCCCAGCGGCACTGTCCCGGGGACGGTCTGCGCCTGCTAAAGTGCTGCTGGTGTTGGGGGGAGCTGCGATAGCTGGCAGCAGGTGGGGATCTGCCCTCGCCCCCTGGCTGGACTGACAAGCTTGGCATCTTTTGAATCTCCTTTTTCTGGGTTGTCAGCGAGACCCGGCTTCCTTCAGCTGCCTTCAGGTGTAATGCTCCCAGTGGAGTTATGTCTGGCTGGTTTCCAGAGGCAGAAAGGGAGAAGACCCAACGCTCCTCTGACATCCACTTGGTGTTAGCACCCACCTTTTCTGCCATGAATGGCAGAAAAAACAAAACTGTCAAACAAACAGGTCTTGGAGAGCATGGGAGGGCAGGTTCTCCATAGTCCTACTTTTGTGTCTCACCAGTGCCGCGCTGAATTTTCTCCACACACACCAGAAACAAGTCTCCGCAGTGGCCAGCCTTGCCCGTGTGCAACAGACTCTTGCAAATCTCAGTGGGAACTTCCCGCTTCCTCTGCTGCTGCTGTCACGGGCTCTGGTCATGCCCTTCACGATGAATAAGCTGAGGAAGGAAGTGCTGGTGGTGCCCATCTGCAACAGCCTGGCCAAGGAAGGGAAGAGGTTTGCTGGACATGGAGCTGGAAAGCTGTCTGCAGAGCAGCCGGCATGCGACGAGCAGAGCTGTACGGGAGAGCAGGGCTTTTCTCTTAGCCTTATGGGGGCAAACAGGTTGCAAATCAACCCAGTGCTGTGCCCAGCGGTTTGAAATGAAGTCCAACATGCTTTGGTTGGACCTTGCTGTGCCTTGGCCAACAGGCCAAGATGCCTTTCCACCAGAAGCAGAACACTGAACAGCTCCCATGTTTGGGGAGCTCTCTAAGATTGGTTTGGACCCAGGGGCTTGGACTCTGCATCTCTACCCATCTCAGCTGCTCAGCTCAGGCTACCTGGATCAAAGGCTCACCCTTCCTCACTGAACACGGCAAAGGCAGTTTGCAGGATGGGGTCAATGAAAGATGTGATTAGATCTGCCTCATCTGCCTCCTTTGTTTAAGGGAACGTGATGGCAGCCCATCTCCAAGCTAGCTTTGTCCATTTTTATAGATATGTGATTACTCGTCTGCTTTGAGTAACCTGGATTATTATCGGCCCCCCGCCCTGGACAATTAATGTTTTGCTGGCACTGGGAGTAAAAATTATGAAGCCACTGTATATGTGGTGTGTTAAACGGCCTTCAGGCATGCTGCGGGAGTGAGGGGCAGGGGCAGAGCCGGGGGCCTGGGGCTGGGTTAGCAACCTGCAGAAAAGGACATGAAGATGAAAAGTGCTGCCTTCATGCAGCAGTTGTTACGTGTCAGGCCTGCTTATACACTTAACGCTCTTCAGTGCTTTTGCCTTCTGATAGCCAGAGGCTAGATAGTGGCATGCTACGGCGAATAACTGAGAAATGAATAAAATATTTACAAGAACAACCGGTGTGAGCTCAAAAGCTGGTGTTCCTGCCCCCTCCATGACGGTTGCCTCTCCCTGCCTGCGGCCTTTTTCATGTTTCCCAAGCAAAGGGCCGGGGCTCTACGACAATGCTCTGCTGGGCTGTTCTGCAAGTGACACCCAGCAAAGGAGGTACCCTGCCACCCAGGAGCATCTCAGTACCCTGAAAAAGCACCAGCGACCCCCCACAGCCCCACGTGCTACCAGTTCCCCTTGGGTTTGTCTGCTGCGGGGTGAACATCTTTCTCAGAGGATTTCAGAGGGGTCTGCTTTACTCTGAGGTGCAGTTAAAACGGGTCGGATATACCAAAAGTGAGCAAACGCAGGTGCAGAGGGCAGTGAAAGGCAGCTGACAGCCACTGGCACGAGAGCCATGACCCACAGAGGCTGCTGCAGGCTCTATCCCTGCGTAGCTGTGCTGCTGCTGTCGCCTCCCCAGAGGGCTTAAGTCGTACGTGCTCTCCAGGACGTAGGGACGCCTTGGTTGCGGTGTTGGTATATTCTTAGTCTCACCAAGGATGGGTTTGGGTAGCCAAGTTACTACGTGCCTATTGTCCGGTGCGTGATATTACAGGGACTTTCCTACCCCAGCGGTGTCACCCACGTGTGTCTAACCGTTACCGACAGCTGCTGACTCATGGGTTCAGCACACCTCCAGCCCTGGAGACTGCTCTGTGGTCTCCAAAACAGCTGGAAACCTCGTTCATTGTCAGGAGATGAGGAGAAGGAGACTAAGACTCAGTTAACTCCCAGCTGGCCCACGACATAATGCACAGATGTGGAAACGAAGAAACCACGTCTTATAAAATGCTCCACTGTGACTGCCCCTTCCCTTCCCTTCCCTTCCCTTCCCTTCCCTTCCCTTCCCTTCCCTTCCCTTCCCTTCCCTTCCCTTCCCTTCCCTTCCCTTCCCTTCCCTTCCCTTCCCTTCCCTTCCCTTCCCTTCCCTTCCCTTCCCTTCCCTTCCCTTCCCTTCCCTTCCCTTCCCTTCCCTTCCCTTCCCTTCCCTTCCCTTCCCTTCCCGTGAATTTGATATGAGTGTAGGGGAAACTGTGCCTGAGTGTGCAATATGACTTTTGGGTGCATTTGGGGAGACATTTGGAGCCCCACTCCAAAATCCCACTGGGGTGCCAGTGGGACCTCTTTTTGCTCCCAAGTTGGTGGGTGAGAAGCGGGAGCAGGGCAGGATGCTCCCAAAATGGGGTGCAGGAGGGTGAAAAGGGGTTCAGCGGAGGGAGAGAGGGAGCCTCAGTGCTCTGCCGACTCCTCAAGGGCACGGGAGCCGTGCTGGGCTGGGAACTGCTCCGAAACTGCTGAGACAGGCAGAAGGGAGCCGCAGCAGCATGATCCCCAGCATGGCATCGCCGGCGGGAGGAGGCATGCGGCCTTGGGACGGAGCAGGTCACGGTTTCTCTTTCTTAGTTTCAAAAATGGCAGGCGGGCTGGCGCGATAGAAAAGCGTACCCACCCGCTCAGAAACTTGTGATCACCTGGATGTCGCCGGCAGGGTCAGCGGGGATGTGCGTGGTGGCAGTCAGTCACCCGGCAGGCTGCCAGCTGGTGTGGGGGGGTGCTGCCTGCTGGGAGCCTGAGCGGAGGGGCACGCAGGCTGCCAGCCGCGCGTGCCTGCCGGCCCCGGCACACACCGGCTCGCACGTTGCTGACCGCACGTACATGCCCCGCAGCCCAGAAGGCCCTGGCAGCGGCCGAGAGTCCCGGGCTCCCAGCCGCCCCTGCCGCGCTCCTTGTCTGCCTGCCAGCCAGTGCCCCGAATCCGCTTCCTCTCTCTCTCTCTCTCTCTTTTTTTTTTTCCTTCTTTTTTTTTTTTCCTCTCTCCCAGTTTCACAGCCTGCAGAAGGCGAGGGAGAGGGGGGAGAAAGAGGGGATGCCAGCAGTGAATGGGAGGCAAGAGGGGATGGGAGAAGGGCTGGGGGAGTCACTCCTCCGTCTGTTCGGAAAGAGATGGGTGCTCATCCCACTGCTACAATCGCTTCCAGAGAAGTCACTTCCTTCCCTCCCTCCCTCCCTCTGCTCTTTGTTTCATGCCACAAAGGAGGAGAAGGACGGTCTTGGTGCCAGGCGGGCAGCACGTCCCCCACGGGGAGGCAGCGCTCGCAGAGCAGCTGCCGTGCCTGGGAGTGTGTGCTGGTCCCCACTCCCCCTCCCCAACACAGAGGGGTGCTGCTGCCAGGTGGGGCTGGGACCTCTGGCCCTCTCCAACGTGAACTAAGACACCACTTCTCCTCCTTCTCTGTGTCACCTCAGGGTCCTGCAGCCACACACAGGACTGGGTCTGCGTAGGCTGGAGAAGAGAAGACTGAGAGGGGATCTCATCAATGCTTATCAATATCTAAAGGGCAGGTGTCAGGAGGATGGGGCCAGGCTCCTTTCAGTGGTGCCCAGAGACAGGACAAGGGACAACGGGCACAAACTGGAACACAGGAAATAACATCTCAACATAAGGAAAAACTTCCTTACTTTGAAAGTGTCAGACCACTGGAACAGGCTGCCCAGGGAGGTGGTGGAGTCTCCTTCTCTGGAGATATTAAAAACCCACCTGGACATGATCCTGTGCATCCTGCTCTAGGTGACCCTGCTTTGGCAGGGGGGTTGGACTAGATGACCTCCAAATGTACCGTCCAATTCCCACCATTCTGTGATTCTGCGGTTCTGTGGTGGCCTGGTCCAGGCTTTGGGCTGGGTAGTGAGCCCATCAAGAGGCTGTACAAAACACGGCGGTGGCTGGTGACAAGGAGCTCTGTGGCACAAATACTGTCAGATGAAGCTTGCAGGGCATATGTGGTGTGGACAGCTTAAAGGATGGAGGGAAGAAAAAAAGGGACCTCTCTAGGTCTGGAGATACCAGGACCCTTCTGGACATAAACAGTGTGCAGGGGTTGCTTGCATTCATGTCTGTTAGTGTTCCCTGTGATGTCCAAGATGATGTCTGTCTTCTCACTGTTCCTTCAAATCCCTGGCTCTTTTCCAGCTTGCACCAAGTCCTTTTTCCCCCAGCTTTCTAACCCGGGGTGTTTCCAGCCTCAGGTCTTTGCGCTGATATCAGGGAAACCTGCTTCTGTGTTGTCACACCCCCAGAAAGGCAAAGGTCGTTAGACAGACTCTTGGCCATAGAGCTGTGCAAAGCCCTCTGGTGCATTTTTCTCCATCTTTCTTTGGGAAGTGGCCCAAGGCAGAAGGCAGCCAGGTGGGCTCTGACTCCAGGTTTGAGGGGGATCTATAGAGTGACAGGATGAGTTTTGCTTTCACTGACCTGTGAATCCTGCTCACAGCAATAGCACATTTGGCACTGTATTTTTTTTTTCTCTTTTTTCCCTTCCTTTTTTTTTTCCCCTTCCAAAAATTCTGTCCTCTTGAGGTCTCTGACTGGGAACAGTGAACTCATCCCTCATCCAGGCAGGCTCCAGGTTCTCGTGGTCACTGCCCAAGTCTTCCCAATCATCCTTCTGTTCATAGTCACTCCCTCCCTGTTAGTAAGAGGAAGGGCCAGGGGCATGATTTTTCCTTTGGACCCTCTCATGGTGAACGTGCCTGTCTGCCTGTGCGACATGGCATAACCTTTACTCACCACGGGAATGTCTGCTCACATCCACATGCCCACAGATGTCAGGGGGCAACTTGCCTCAGCGAGACCTCATGCCAGCAACGCTTTCTCGTGCCAGCAGCCTCAGTGCACCCAAGGGACTCGCTCCACGAGCACGTCCTCCCCAGCAGGTTTGCCCTGGCCACCCTTACAGTCCTGGCTCCTGCAGCCAGCCACGTGCTGCGGTCGCCTCCCCTGATGCATGTCTGCAGGAGCTCATTAGTGACCCTGCTCATTTTATTCCTAACTTGCTTAAAAATCTGTATGACTGTGTTTCCCTGGACATATTGCCTTGTCTTACATGCACACCCACACTTGTGGGTGCTGTTGGATATAACTATGTGTCCTCCACGTGGCAGTGCATCTCCCTTCCCTCTTTCATGTTTCTCCTTTGGCGTTTACCCCTTGGTTCATTGCCCCAAGGATTTTCCCCCTGAGCTCTTTGCTGTTGATCTGCCACCCCCCAGCATTTTCAGCCTCCTCTGACTATCTTGTCCACGGATATGGTGACCAGCTAGGTCACAGGGGTGACTGGGTGGTTTTTGTCACAGATGACTGTGGGCCCACCCTCAATTTCTCCCGTGTGTGTGCCAATGGGGCTTTTAGATTCCTACCAGTCTATTGTTTCAGAGAAATCTGTCTCCCTCTTAAATCTTGGGGATGGAGAGTACAGCTGTGTATGCTTGCGTAGCTTGAAGGATACCAAGCCAGCCCTGCCAGTTGTGAAGGAAAGTGGTTTTCACCTTTTCTTCCGGTTGCTTCCTGTAAGAAAAGACATATCCATCTTCTTTGAGTCCAAAATCTTGCACATGCCAGCACTGGCTTTCTTCTGTCTTCACTCCTGGAGGAGATTCTCCTGGCCTGCACACACCTTTGGCTGTCCAAATTCATCTTCGAATGTAGAAAATCTGCCTTCAGCAGAAGATTTGATCTTTGTTAGCAAAAGGAAATCCCTGAATTTGTTGATGTTCTTGGGAAACTTCTCCAAGACTTTTCCCCTGGTACCGCAAGGGCAGTGTGGACAGTGCTGATTTCTTTATGCGAGCCCAGAGCATCTCAAGCCATACTTCTGGCTGCGGGTCGGTAATGAGGCCAGTCGTTTGTTCGGGCTCCTGCAGATAACCATGTCAGGGTCAAGCACAGTGCCAGTCAGCTTCTTTTAAGGACTGATTTTATTCTACACAGTCAAGGCTCATGCAGCCTATTATTAACCTCAGAGCCTGATGGCTTGCTTTACAATGCCATTTTAGTCTGTGTTTTCACTGATTCCAACACACAGCTGCAGCACTTCCATGCACCCCTATTGTCTCCCTGCACTTGCTTTGAGCCCCACCTTATCAGACCACCGTTCCCAACGTCACACCTCAGTGAAACTTGTCATGTTCTTCACCCATCCACAGAGAAGTGGCTCTGAGAGGACAGCATTGAGTTTTCAGTCAGCCTGCCCCAATTACTTGTCCCAGCAACCCCGTGGAGTAGGGAAATACGGCCTTGCTCTCCTAGATGGGCAAAGTGACATGGCAGCAGCAAGTGGGAAGCCAGTAGCAGAGACATCACCTGAATGCAAAGCTCCAGAGTGCCAAGCTTAGGTTGGGACAAATGTCACCATCCCGAAGGACAACAGCAGACAGAAGCATGTATTTTGCCCACACCCGAGCAGCTGTGTCACCACTGATAGCAGGAAAGGATGAGGAGTTTTGCTAATAAGGACTAATTACGAGGCTGTGCCCGAGTTCAGACCTCCTGCTTAAAAAGTCCCTCTGCGCGTGAGTAAGCATACAGTGGTGACCTTAGCAAGGCAAATCTCAGAGATCACGGGAGGTCTGAGGGTGCCAGGCAAAAGAAGGGACGAGCCTATGCCAGCCCATCTCCGTGGAGAGGTGAAGCAGGCGTCCAAAAATAGCCCCCCGCCCCACTGCCAAGAGCAGCAAGCTTTTGATAAACAGTTTAAAAATAACCTCAGCGGGAAAGACATGGCAGCTCCCTCCATCGGAATTGGATTTGTGTCGTGTTTGCCTTCCCGTGACCCTGCCAGGTTGCCACCGAGCGTGTCGCTCACGTGATGCCCACTGCCCGCCAAGGCTGGCCCCGGCCAGGATGCGGGTAACCACGAGGGACTGGGAAGATGCTCGGTTATATTTTGCTGCTGCAGCAAGGGTTTTGTCCTGGCCGGGAGCAGGAACAGGGAGGCAGGTCGTCAGGGACGTGCCTGGTCAGGACTACAAGGTGCTTTTCGTGTTGTGGCTTCCCACCCTCCTGTTGACACAAGGGAACGGTTTGTGCGGCTGTCAAGCAGCGAGGGGAAAACGCGGGGAGCTCCGCCACAGGAAACCGGAGCCAGATGCGCCAAGGGCCAGCATGTCCCGGAGAACCCTTCCTGGGGAAGGGGGGCAGTGGGGGCCTTCTGCTCTGCTTGCCCTCATCCAGCACTGGGACATGAAGGGGACAGCAGAGTGGAGTCCTCCCCACCTTCCTCAAGTCCCCCGGGATAACAGTGCAGGTCATAGGAAGGAGGTCACCCTGCAGTGCAGTCCCATTCCCACCTGGATGCCCTGGGACAGTGAGCACCTCTCCCTACAGAAAGTGGGATTTTCTGTGGGATGGGACAGGCTAAATCCCCTGGGATGCTGGTTCTGCATGGGAGACCTCCAAGCTCTGGCCACCTACATCCACAGCCCTGGCAAAGCAACAGAGCAGTAGGACTCGTTGCACCGACACACGCTTTTGGGCAAGTCAGTCTCAGCGCTATGTGAAGGACAACGCTTATATCCACCTCAGCCTGGTGCCACCATGCACACACCCCTCTGGGTTTGGGACACAGACTCTGCACCACTCCCCTGCCCCAGCTGCCCGGCAAAGCCTTCCCAGAGAAACAGGGAACAGGGCCTGGAAAGAAAAAGTCAGACACGGGCAGAAAAATCTCATGCTTGGGAAGGTTATTGTATTGCTCTGGTGGGTGGGGGAGAGCGGGAGGGAGGTGGGGCAAGGCAGAGGCGGGCGATCCTTCTCCAAACGTTGTCACTCCGGCGCAGTGATCCTTGGAGAGCCCTTGCCATTCTGCTGCCAGCAGGCAGGAGCCAATTAAGGGCAATTAGGGTGGAAGCGGAGAAGGCGCCCCTTTAGCCGCCGCCAGAGCGGCCGCTGGGAGCGCTGGCAGGGCTCCACACTGTAAGGTTATTAGAGTTCTCCCTCGTATTGTCCTTGGAAGAGATGCTTCAGAGCCGTCTGCTCGGAGCAGCGAGATGAAAGGGAGACCTCCTTTGATGTGTTCACCCAGAGCCTCTGCTGTGGTGCCTGTAATCACCCCTAGCACTTCTCCAGCACCTTCCACTGCTATTAATTACCTAGGCCAGTTACCCCAATATCTGAGGTCTCCCAGGTAGAGCAGGACCCCCCAGGGCACAGACGTGGCCTCTGCCCCACACAGTGAATTCTTTTCCATGAAACAAGATGCAGCGAGGAAGGGCAGAGAACAGCGACGAGGAGAGAGGATCTGGGGCAGAGGGCTAGCTGGGCTCCGTTAGGCAAGGAAGAGAGGCACAGCCGAAGAGGAGCGGGCTAGTTTGCAGCCACGCAGGCTGTGGCACGGACCCAGGGCTCTTCCTGGGTGCCCACATGCTCAACAGCTGGATACTGATGATCTCAAAAGCCTCCCCCCTCCTCCCATCTGCACGTACTGCCACAGGACACCAAACCATATGGAATGACAGTGGCTGACCTTGCAACAGCTTTGTTGCTTATTTTGTCCCAACATTTACAAAATCCCTTTCCTTGGCCACCCCTTCCTCCCCTACAGCTTGGGCAGCTGAGGAATAGCAGAGGCAGGAGATGGGGCAGCTCTGTTATTTGTCATGAAGATGTGCCCTTGGCCCACTGGAGAGATGTTCTCTCTAATCCCTGCTCTGCAAGCCTGTGTACTAAATGCCTCTGGGCAGCAGTGTCCTGCCAACATAGACATCTCACCACGGCACAGTGTTTCCTAATGTGTTGCCCACAGCACCCTTATTCCTTTCCCCCTCCCCGTTCTGCTTCTTGCACGGTCCCTCTCCCCCCCCAGGGCTCACATCTCCCCATCCTTATTCTCATGCTTTACTGCTCCTGATGTCACCGTGCCCATCCTGTGTTGCTCCCCGCAGGTGGAGCTTAGTGTGCTGCCCTGACGGAGGACCACAGCCGGGGCGAAGCTGGAAGATGAAAGAGGTGCAGCTTTTGCCATTGGGCATGGGCTGTGATGGGAAGAAAGTCCATGGTAACTTGCCATTCTCTCAGAATCTGTATTTTTCTTCCACCCAGGAGCTGCTGCTGGATGAACTTCAACTTTGTGTTGATGTGGAGGAGAGCAGGAATGCCATCAACTCCAGATGTCAGTCCTTCTGTCTCCAGACTCTGGGCATTGTTGGTTTGGGCCAAGCCCCCCACAGTCCTTTGCAAACGAAGCGGTCCTACCTAGGTGACCCATTGGGCAGGTCTACTGCCCTGCTACCCTCCCTCTTCATCTGGATGGCTCCTTGTGTCTCCCAGCCAGGCAAGCCTGCTGACTAAAGCTGCCACCTCCCGCACTGTACACAGCAGCACGGTGGGAACAGCAGGCTCTGAGCATGCTGCCTCTGAGTCTCCAAAGCAGAGGTGGTCCCAGGGCACTTCCCATGGGTTTCCCACCCACAGGTGACATCACCCATCTGGAAGGAAGCAGCAGTGGTCTTGTAAATGCATCTTCTCTGAGCAGCACATGACTGCCTGACCCAGGACAAAGCAACCTGTGACCTCAAGAAGACAAATACAGCGCTGAAAACTCACAGTGCAGCCCACAGCCAGCGAGACTGATGCTCTCCACCAGCTCTTGTGACTTTCTGCTTTTCAGTCTGTGTCAGGAACAGGGATGATCTCAATAGTTTCCTTTCCTGCCTGGTGCTGCCCTTGCAACTGCTGCAGAGCAGAAATGCAAGCAGACAGATGCAAACCTTGGTCTGCTTCATGAAAATACTTTAGTTCCATCAGGTTTGGTAAAGGTCTTTCATTTACAAGTCCTACCCACTGAGCCCAAAGCACCTGAGATCCTCTCAGAATTTTTGCCAGCAACCATGGTGCTTTTGCGTAGCTCCAAACAGGAAATGATGCTCTTGGAAAAGCTTCTAGCAGCTCCAGAATGAGTCCCTGGAAACTTGGTGGGGTAGTTACAATGCAGAGCTCAGAAGTGCTCTTCCCACTCATGGAAACCAAGGAGGGATTCCTAGGGCCAGGAAGAGAGAGTGGATGCCACCATGTGGCAGCAGATTCCCAAGTGTGGATCTCAGGAGAGCTTCAAGGCAGGCCCGGCTCATTGCTCAGGCTGGAGGATGGCCTGGCCCTCCACAGGCAGGACTTCAGCAAGGAATTATGACCTTCTGCGGACTGACGGGGATGTGCTGTACCGGCACCCTGTACCTTCCTTAAAGACACCAGCCACACACTCAATGGAGGTAGGATTTATTCTGCAATTCAGCAGCCCTGGAATTTACTATGGAAGCCAATGTTTGTCCGAGAATTGTGTTCCAGCACCAAGACCCATTATTCACAGTGACAGCCTGAAGAACCGAAAACAAACAAAGAACAAAGTCAAATCAAGTAGCTTTGGATATAAACCATCCTGCCTCAAGGCAGAAGACAACTTCTAAGAGAGACAACTTCTAAGGGAGAAACTCTTTTGGCAAGCACATCATCCCACTGCTGCAAAGCTTCTTGCCTTTCTCTCAGAAGCAACCAAAACCAGCCCGCCAGAAAACATTGGGCTAGATGGAGGCTTAATTTGATCCAGGCTGGCCGTTCTTATCTTCTACATTTTCACTGTAAAAAGGAAAGAAGAAAAGTTTTGCGTCTTGCTGGCAACAGAGAGAGGCCTAAATATTTGAAGCTAATACAAAAAGATGCAACCGTATTGTTTGTGGTCTGAAATATGCTGCAACAAGGGCTCTGAACTGTCATTCCTATCAAGAGGCTGTTAACTCTGAACTCATCCACGGCAACTCAAGCCTTAGCTTTCTTCACTGCTGCACGTTGGCTTAGAATGTGCTTATCCCCCAGGCTCTTTACTGCTCTCCTAGCCATCAAAATGCCGATTTCTGCCTCCTCAACAGCTCTTCCAGTGCATTGCTGTGCTGACTCTCTAAACACAGCAATGTCAGCTTAAAATACATTTGAATATCAAGAAGAATAGCATGGGGACAACTTCCTGGTTGGGTTACTTACTTGCATATTTCATCCTGTATCTGCTGCACTTTAATTTGAAGGTGTGAATGAAGCTATTGACAAGTCTGAGGTCTTTTGCCCTACAGATCCAGATCGTCCAAAGGGCCCCATTCCCAAAGAACTTGGAGTAAACCTGCCTTCATCAGCTGCGCCCATGCAAACTACCGGTATATCAAGGTTTAGCTGACTTTGGTTGCTGGGCCCTGACCACCCTAGATGTTTTCCAAATTCTCCAATTTTTTGCTCTTCAGAGCAAACGGGCCTAAGCGCTTGGACAGTGCCAGCAGACCTTCAACGTCCTGTGATGATTTGCCTCAGTGGAGAATCCAACCCGTTGTTGCTGTCTGGGAAGACCAGGTCTGTGTGTCCTTGGGAAGAGCACATAGAAGGTCAAAGTGTGGACTGGGGCAAAATGGAGCAGATCTACCACTCCTGTTTCTCTCTGTGGTTGTGCAGGGTAGAGCAAAGCATCAGCTTGGGAGGTAGGGGGAGCCTGTGGAAACCAGCTGCAACATGGAGAAGGAGGAAGGACCTGGGGTCTGCAGTATCATAGGAAGGGAAGGAGGGATCCCGACCTGCAAAGGGCACAGAGCTGGGCTCATGCCAAGGACATTTATGTGTTGGAAAGGCAGCTATAACCACACTGGGGTGCTGGCTGGAGAAACAGGTCTTGATATATAGCAGCTAACACTCAAAACAAAGAAAAAAGCATTTAAAAACATTGGCCTGCCTGGCTGCTCCAGCTGGGTTTTGTAGTGAGCCTGGAGATGCCTGTTGCCCGGAGTGCTGTGCTCCCACCGTGCTGCCCACCAGCCGCATGGGAGCAGAGCTTGTCACCATGGGTCACCAGGGATGGTCACCTTAATCGCCTTAAACCACAGCTTGACTCAGGCCCCCAGCTGTGCCACCCATCCCAAGGGCAGGTCTCTGAAACAGAGAGTAACCACCATGCAAATTCCTTCTGTGGTCACTTTCGTAAACCTCTGCTCAGCTCGGAGAGGGACAGGGAAAGCAGTTAGTGGCATTCTGCCTTTAAAGAGCAGCCATGTTTCAGCCGTGATTCATGCATCTGGGGATTCGGCCTGTTTTGATAATTTGCGGAAAGCCAGTTCAGCAGAATTGCTAACCAGATTTTTGCTGGTGCTGCTGGTGCAATGTGAGATTGTGTCCTGTCCCCCCTCCAACCTGGGAGACCTGGGGGATGCTAATGCCAACACAGAGCGGAGCACAGCATCATGAGGCTCAAGTGAAGCCTTCAAGACACGTCCAGCTCCTGTTCCTTCATAATGTCCATGGAGAGGGACAGAGATGGAGACCACCCATCTCTGCAGGGCTAGACTGGCCTGGTGTTTCTTGACCTTTCTTTCTTTGGAAGAGCAATAAACACCTTTGGACCACCCCATGGAAGGCACATTGCCCTCACTTTGCCTTCTACTGCCTGTTGTCTTTGCTCCTTTTCCGGCAACGTGTGAGGATGGATGTGTCTGTCCCCCAAAATTGTCTGCAGTCATTTTGCAGTCCCTTTGACATCTGACAGACCGCTTGTGGCCCACAGGCTGAGAAACACAGGATGGGGTGATGTTGCACAAGTTGCCTCCCAGCCTTTCTCTCAGGTTCTCTGAAATATGTAGAAAGAAGCAGTCCCTGCCCTGAAAAAAGCATCGCCTTGGAAAGACGGGCACAGGGGAGGCAAGGATAGAGACACTCCAACCACCCAGCTGGGCTGGAGACCCATCCATGACCTCCAGCCCAGGGACCTGACTCTCCCAGATGCTGCCTGAGCTGCCCAGAGGAAGACTTAGGGGATGCCACTTGCAGTCGTGAGGTGGCATGGGAGGGGGATGCTGGCAAAGGGCAGGCAGGTAAGGGAGATGGCAGCGTGGGTCTGCGGTGGGAGGGAGTGGAGGGGGAGGAGAGAGCTCTCGACAGCCCCACCACACTCCAGCAATCAAAGCCCAGCCTCTGTAATTAATACTATTTAGCCCAGGTTAGTGGCGGAGGAAAATGTCTCTTGTCAGCCTGGCTTTGCCCACTGGCCCTGATTTAGCAACATGAAAGCATTTTTTCTGATTAACTGTTCACTGAAGGAGATAAAAGAGATGGCCATGAAATGTTTTCTTTAATGTGATGAATGTAAAGGGACTGGTAGAGCTGGGAAGGGTGAGAGGAGAGAAGGGAGAGTGCTCCGACAGCAGATGGGGCTGGGGTGGGAACGGGGTGTAGGGCAGAGGCGGGGGGCTGGGGCTGGGCTGGAGGGGGCTGTGGGGCAGGGGCAGAGGTAGGCGTCCTGGGCTGGGCTGGCAGGGGGCTGAGGGACAGGAATGAGTGGGCATCCAGGATGAAGATTAGTAATTGAAACATTTCTGAAAACAATCACTATGCAAGCAACTGTAACTGTTACGGATGTGTGTGTGTGTATGTGTGTATATATGTATGAGATTTGTTTAAAGGCTTTTATGAAGTCACAGTCTGAATGCCAAATTTCACTGCTCATCTCTACTACTAAGCTAAAAAAAATGTTGGTAGCTAGGAAACAAAGTGAAGTAGTAAAGCTTCGTTTCTAACATGATGTGGTTAGGATATTTTGGGGAACAGTGATGCTGCCTCTACTTTGTAAAACCATACCGAGGGGTTGAAAAGCTATATTTAAAAGCTAAATGCAGTTTTCTACCAGCCCTTAAAAGGCATTTCACTGGCATGTAGTCCAAAGTGGCCTTCAATGGCTTCCAATGTGCTTTTACCTATGCATTTTTGACAGCTTAGATTTTAAAGTGTTCTTAAGATGGACAATGAAATTGGTCTTACCCCCTTAAGATTAATTTCTGGTTCCCATGCACGGTCAAGTAGTGACTGGGGACTTGGATGGGTTCTTGACGAAATGAAAAAACACTGGTTTAGAAGAGAGAGAGAGAAAATCCAATGAGCACCCCCACTCAGGTTAGTTTTTGCAGTTCTTTGCGGAAAAGATTTTGCCCTGATGTTTTTATGTACTCTGGGAAAGAAGGGGAGAGTGTGTAAGATAAAATGGTTTCAGTTAAAGGTTTCCTATTGAAAGGTAATTGGGCACAAGGTAGAAGATGAAAGTACTTACAGGTAAGTACCAAGTCACGCAAACTGACATGTCTTGTACTAGCTGATGGTGCCAAAGGGGATGCAGCTTTGCAGGCAAGCAAGGCATCACGTTAGCTTCCCAGGATGCCCAGTGAGAAGCTCAGACATGCACAAAAACATCGTCCCTGTTCAACATTAGGTCGGCTGGTCCGTAAGCAGATCGGATGTCCTCTCACCAAGCCCTGCTTTTGGGTCAGCTCGGATCCTCTCCCAGGGGTCACGGGAGACATAGGAAAGGTCCCCGAGCAGGCAATGGAGACACTGAAAGGGAGGTGAGGCTTGAATACAGATAAGAGGAGTGAAAACTAATTGATCTGAAAAAGCACTGTGATTGTGGGGTATAAAATAATGACTGGGAAGTCCCTTTTATTTACTGCGAGGCAATAATAGCAGAGGGCAGATGATAACACTGAAAGGGTGACGTTTTAGGGCTCTTTAATCTAGCAGAGAGAGGCATAACAAGCAGCAGGGATTGCAATTTAAAGCCAGGCAAATGTAAATAAGAAATGAGGCACGTTGCACAGGGGGTGCTGGCACACATCGAAACAGAGCGGGAGGGGCCTGGGGCTCCCCATCTCTTAAAGGCTTTGTGTCCAGACAGGCTGATTTTCTGGGAGATAAACACGAGGTACGGAGCTCAACTGCAGCAATGGCTGAAATGCAGCGGCCGGTGATGTATGGCACAGCATCAGTCAGGCTAAGGATTCCTGCTTTTTCTTCATTCAGGCAGAGGCTTGACTGAAAAATACACCGTTCACCCGAACACCTCACCCACGGGGACTGTCCCAGGGTGGTGGCAAGCGCAGTCACCTTCAAGACGGGCTGGGATTGCACGGGCGAGAGAAACACGCATCTTTTATCGCCAGGGGGAAAGTGGGGTTAGTCTGCATGGAAGCAGCCGCAGGCAACGCTCTTTGAGCGGAGGCCGGGGGCCAGTAGAAGTCATCCCGGCATCTGCAGGAACATGCCTGCTGCTCACACGCGTCGACCTGGCGCCGAGCACCGTGAGAGCCGTACCAGGCGATCCCACTTGTCCGTGACAACCTGCCCTCCTGGGAAAACAAAATGCTTGAGCCTCTGCACCCCGTAAGTGCTTTCAGCACCTCGTGCCAGGGCTGCTCAGAGACACCATCCCCTCTGCCCGGGACACCTTTCCGTGAAGGCTCTGTGGCCGCCTCCAGACAAGCCTCTGCCTTGGCATCCTTTCTTTCCCCTGCTCAGAAATGTTTCCTAGGCCCGTTCCCCAAACCTTCACTTCCGTGAACCCCTCTAAGCCTCCCGTAAGCTCCGCTGATGTGCCGTGACCCCATCCTGCTAACCTGCAGGCGTCTTTCCAGGCTGCTGGCACATTGGGAGGGTACGGGGTAAGGGCAGCTCCCTGCCGAAAGGCCGACCGTGCCTCTGGCAGGCGGAGCGGGGCAAGTGCTGCAGAGCGGGTAGGAAAAAACACCTGCGAGTGGTCATCAAGGGGTAATGTTTTCCCAGAAGGCGGCAAATCTGTCAGCCTGGAGCTCATCATTGTAAACAGTTTCCATTTTAAAAGCAAACAAATAAACCGGTGAAAGTCTCCCAGCAGCAGGTGCTAAGCCCGGCCTTGCAGCCCATAATTCGCAGTTGTCTGTTTATCCTATCTGCTATTTATAGCTGGTCAAATCTCTCCATCCCACCTCGTTTTTCCTACTGGCTCTATCTTCCTAATTAATGTATTTACTGTCAGTATTTTAATAAAACAAACAAACAAATTATATTTGAATGAAAAATATAGCCTGTGGCCAGGGTGCTGCTGGCGCGAGGTGTTTGCGAGGGCAGGGGCCAGCCGGGGAGCCTTGCGCGGTGATGGAGGTTGAAGAAAGGGTGAGATGGGAAAGGAGGCGGCGCGCAGAACAAGCAGGGGACAGAGATGAAGAATAACGGGGCAGGGTCTCTCCCTGGGGGGTGTGAACCTCCATAATTTCACTGGCTTTGCTTGAACCACCATGCGTTTCGTGCCAGCGGTGGAGGTTGTCCCAGGTCCCCAGCTGGGGCAGCCCCTCTCCTGGCTGTGGCAGGGTGGCCCCTGGCTGGGTAGGGAGCGACAGGCATGGGAAAACTGACGTTGCATCAGTCCGAAGGGGAAGTTGTTCAATGAAGTGACCGGTCACACTTTTGGAGGAGTTCGGCTGGGGCGCAGATGCTGCCATTGATTGCAGGCTGGCAGCTGTGGCCGCCTGGTGAAGGTAGACTGCGACTCTGCAGCTGCAGCCACTCTGAAACCCTGGGGCAGAGAAGAGCCCTGAAACCTCTGGGGAGCTGTGACACCAGCCAACACAGAATAAATGGATGGAACAAGCTGTCTATGAAAGGACACTCATGTGCCACTGAATCTCACTTGGTCCCCCATTCCTTTGCAGACGTCCTTCTCACTGCAGGTCAGCATCCACTGGCCACACGAGCCAAGACTACTGGCACCTTGCTCTGTCATCTTCACATTTTCCTCACTAGGCTTATATTTCCTTACATATGTGCAAGTTCGAGCATTGCATTATAGCCTCAAGCGGAGAGCAACCAAGCCTCTCCCTTATTTAAATTCATTTTACCTGCCAACACAGCACAAGATTCTGTAAAATATGTATATAACCGAGTCCCTGCTTTGTGGGGAGGTGCTCTGGTCTGTGTTAGGAACTACATAGCCCTCATTTGCCTTAAAATCAAAAAAATGTACCACACTTGCTGCCACTGCCTTTCTGAAAAGGGCATCATCTTTCATTTCATATTGGATCGTTTAGGCAGCGAGCTCTAAAACAGAAACTTGTTTCTCTTTCATGTTTAGTCCATGATAAACACTCACTCTGGATTTTGAACAACTGCATTTTGCACCCCTTCGTGGAGGGAGTGCAGTCCACCTGGTTATTGCCTGTGTGGGTATTTTCTCATTTCAGAGCAGATGGTACTGTGACCCCACTGCTCCGGAGGAGGCACAGGTCCGCATCCCAGCTCTTCAGGATCCCCTGGATGATTGCAAAGACGCCTTTCTCCTCCTCAGGAATCTCCACATCTGAAAAGTGGGGAGAGCCTTGTGGTGAAGCGATGAAAGTGGTACTATCTGATGGGGCATGCCTCTGCTCACAGGAAAACCTGGGCAGCTAAGTGAATTGGATATAAAGTGTAGCTAGAGAAAGCTCAGTGAGATTTCCTTTTTCTAAGTGGTTCTCTACCCAGGATGCAAATTCTGAATCCTTAAACACGCCGGTTATGACTACTTGTTTATAAAAATAATTCAGCTGATCTTAAAGAGGAGGTTCAGGGTGTGTTTTGTTGCTCTTAGGAGGTCTGCACTAAATCAGTTTATTACATTTTTTTTATACTGGATAAGTTTCAGGCTGGTTTTTTAACAGAGCTGCTAATGTAACAATGGGATGCGACTGAACTGTTAGCAGCCTCAGGCATTGACCAATGATTCACCAAAGCATTTCACTTGTACCACAGCTGATATTTGTGTATCATTCAGCGTGCCAGACTGGAACATTCAATATTTGGGACTCAAATTCCTCCCAGACAGAAAGGCGCTTGGGAGGGGCTGCAGCCTATCTCTGGGCTCCTTCCTTTAAAAAAAAAAAAAAAAATCTGATTAAGTTAATTATGTTTTGGGGAAAAAAAATAGAAAAAACAACTTATGAGATGTCAGGAAAAAGAAATAGAAAAAGCTTTCTGAGAAAATGGCTTGAAACAATGCATTCCTGCCATCTTAGCTGTCTCACCTTTCCTACTGGCTCGGCTGTGATTTACATTTCTATCGATGAAACAATGATCCTGATGTGAAACAGCTCTGCAAATAACCAGAGCAAAATCGATACATCCCTTCACAATATTCCAGCTCAATATTTTAGTGGAATGAAAAATAGAAGAAAAAGTTTTTTTTTTTTAATTGACATTTGCTTTGGAAACTGGGGAATGGGGCAATCTCTTCTGGAATTGCCTTGGCAGATGTAGTAGCACATGGACTGAATGCCCCAGGAAGCAAGGGCAGGCTCTATTCGTAAAACACCACCCTGCATTCCAGCTCTCTCACCTAAGCAATTTTTTTAATGCCAAATACCTTTTCTGACAAGATTTACAGGGGTCTTAAAGAGTCTTATCAAAAATCAGATTGGAAAAAGGTCTAATGGCCCTTCCCGTCTGGTACAGAAGGGAGTGAACACCGTAACGATGTGAGACTGTTTAGCAGTTTATGTGATTGCACAAATATTTCTTTTATTCCTAGAAATGGGCCCAAAAAAAGGGGTTTTATGAGCTTGACAGATTGCCTCATTCTACGCTGTCAGTTGCTTTTTTTTCACCTCCAACAATACACAGCTGCAACGTGTTTGATGTTGCCTGTGAGCCCAAATCAAAGCAGTGAACATCTCCCTAAACATTTCTCTAACAAAACCTGCTCAAGTAGACTAGATTATCTACAGAAAGAGTCCTACAGGAAGCACCTGCACTTGGGTATTTAGTTCAGCATTGTGTTACCTAATGCTGCGCTGACCTGTTCTGTGATCTTGAAAAAAAATGCTTTCATTTTGTTTCCTCTCTGATCCCATCACTCTTTTGTCTCCTTACATGCCGAGTGCTTCCCGGCAGAATCTGCCTCATTCCCTTTGTTTGTAGGAGGCTCTGCGTGGCTCAGTCAAAGCCTATAAAGAGCAACGTTGTATGAATAGTGCCTGTCACCTGGGCAGAACAGCGAAGAGATCTGTCTCTCTTGCCCCCTTGTGTGTTGTGGCACAGTACCATTTTATGGCGTTGTGCAAGTTGGTGACATGGGTAGAGAGATCAGACCTCACCTTTGGATGCTGCTGCAGTTCCTGGCTGCTGGCGCAGTAACGCAGCAATGCAGATGGATTTCCGGCTGATGCCTGAACTAGGTGCAATATAAAGAAGCTTAAAGGAAGATTTGTTCAATTGCAACTTCAAAGCAGACCTGAGGATATTTTCCTTGGAAGAGGAACACCAGCAGGGCCTCCTGTAAAGTTGCAGCTGCTGCTCTGAGACATGAGCTCAGGTCAGTCAAGTCAAGTCTGTTGGGAGCAGCAGTTATCAAAGCCCAGCTTTCAATGACTGGATTGCAATGCTGTAACTCCTTTCCTGTGTCTCCCATACTTACTCTTACAATACCCTCCAGTCCTCTTCGAATCTTCTACCTACGTCTGGGCTGTCTACCAGCCAGCAAAGGCTGGGCATGGTGCCTGGACAGCCAGGCTTACCACAGCCCATCAGTTTCTGCTGCCCTGGTCCATGTGCCTTTAGCACGTGGCCAAGAGCACTTTCCAACCACAGGGGCTACTCTGAAGAGACAAGGCTGCCCAAGGAACTGGTGGAATCTCCATCCCTGGAGAGGTATTTAAAAGATGGGTAGACGTGGTGTTGAGGGACATGGTTTAGTGGTGATTTCGGCAGTGTTAGGTTGATGGTTGGACTCTATGATCTTAAAGATCCTTTCCAACCTAGACGATTCTATGATTCTAATATTTTGGAAAGACACGACACACACCAAAGGCAGGCAGATCACCAGAAGAGAGGAGGAAATTTCATTCAAAGATGGTCTGAGCTGTGAATGAAAGAATCAGAGCATATGAAAAAGGATGACAGTTTTCTGTACCTTGGATCAGCCTGGAGCTGTTAAGACTCCCAGTCTATACAACACTGCAGTCCTGCAGTATTGAGGCTTTTTGTGTAACCAAGGTACCTGGCTTTGGGCTGTTCCATCTCATGGGACTTCTTGCAGTTGCTGGACTGGAAACTTGGTTGCATGTAGTTTTTGTTTGCAAGCTTAATGGGGATAAAAACCATACGAAGGTAATGAAGATAAAAATCTTGTGACATCTGTTTGTGCTTTAAAAAATTGCATAAAAACTGAAAACACACAAATAAGACCAGCATTTGATGAGTGATGAGCAGTTTTCCCTCTGCTTCCGTGACAGCCTGGAGCTGCTAATAACTAAACGGGCTATAACTACAGCTAAGAGAAAGCCACAAGAAAATAGCACTTGATTAATAAAGCAAAGTGCCATCTTTCAGCCTCGCTGGAGTCCTCAGACAGGTGGGGTATGTCAACCTTGAGCAGTCCCTATAGCTGTTGACCCCACCAGGCTGGCTCAACACACAGTCCTTAGTGATTCTGGAGCAGGCAGTCATCTGCCTCTATCCCACATCACCCTGCCACTACCAAACCCTCTTCCTACTCCCTGAAGGTCCAGGTGGTACGTCGGCCTGTCACCATGGCAGCCAGGTTACGCCCAGGCTTGTAGCCGGTGCAATCAGGCAATCAAATGCAGGGTGGTCTGGGTTTCTCTTCAGGTGCTACAGACAGTAAAGCTTGGAAGGTCATGGAGGATGTACTAGCCAAAGCCTGCAACCCTGCTTGCATCACCAGAGAAGAAAAAGAAAAGGGAGCACTGGAAATGTGCACGTGGGATGAATCTCACCAGCCACCTCTTTCCATCCCATGTCCAACAGTGGCCAGCACCAGGACTCCTAGGAAAGGTGTCAGGGCTCAGAGGGGAGGTGCTGGTGTGGAGTAAGCACATCTCCATCCTTCACCCTCTGTCATGGGTATCCATTCCAGCTAAGCAGCTCAGTCGATGAGCAGCCAAAGACAGACCCCAGAGCAGGATAACTCATACCCCTTCTGACACATGTGGTCATTATTTACAATGTTCCTGAGCCTTGCTGATTGCCTACAAAATCACAGAAGTTGGCCTTAAGTCAGGCAATGCTCCCCTCGTCCCCTGAGAGGGAAACTCACTGAACTCCGCAGGCCAACTCTCAGAAGCCAGCAATAAGAATGGGAATAAAAATTGCATAACTTACTGCTATTTGCAATGGCCCTGTGCCTTCTAGCTACCCAGGCCCCTTCTGAGAACTGCTAGGTTCATAGCTGGTGTTAAAAATGTGTGTTATTCCACTGGAATTCCCCACCCTTTAAGTTCTTTTCCTCCATTGCGTTTGTGGTTATGAGGTGTTCCCAGCTGTCCCCTGTGAGACCATTAGCACACACGTACTGAGCGCCCCTTTGCTCGTCTCTTCTTCCGAAGCAATGCATCCCGATACTTTCAGGGTCTTGCCAGACAAGAGTTAGCCCACAGTCATTCCCACTGCGTTATCTGCTATGGGATGGGTGAGCAAACCTGCAGCAGGGGCTGCGCACCGGCTGAGATAAAAGTGTTGGGACTTCAGCAGTATGCTTTCCCATGCCCACAGTGCCAGCCTCCTCCCTGAGCATTGCTACAGACCACTGAGAGCTCCACAAAGCCCACAAGTCAGAGAAGGGCTCCAGGCTGTGTTGTTTTCATAATCCTGGGCTTTCTCCTGCAATTGGGATCCCTCTTCACTGAGCCACCGAGAGGCGTCTCCCTCAGCCTCCTCAAGTCCCTTCTTGTCCAGCAGGCACTTGCATCACTTTTATCTCATTATACATCTTCCTTATCTCATTACACTTCCTTTCTGTATTATTGTACATCTTCCTTCCTAGATCATTAAAGAAACCAGCACGTGGCAGTGAAGAAGGGCTGCTGACCGGTGAGGCAGCTTGCCAGGGAGGAGAGTGGATAAATGGGTAAGTATTATCATGTCTGGGTGAGAACGTGTGAAGCTCCAGATCAGGGAAATCTGGGAGCGTTGTATAATTCAAGGGATCTCAAGATGCTAAAAATACAAACTTGCTAGCAAATGCAACAGGACAGATTTGCAGCAGAGCCCTGACTATGGGTGGACAGAAATCCCAACAGCCCCAGACAGCCCCACCTGATCATGTCCACTCCACCAGCCACTGCCTTTGACTTCAGGGCCTTACGAAGGGGATTTGAAAACCAGGATATATCCCACTATCTCTTGACGGAAAGCTCTTCTTGAGTCCACTGACTCTTCTTTCTTAGGTCAGCCTGTAGCAGAGAAAAGCTCCTCCTGATTTGTGGGCTTAAGTTAGCAGCTCTTCTGTTCTGTGTCGGTAATGAACAGGTGGGATGGGAGAGGCTGCGTTAGAGTCCAGTGCCCATTTGACTGTGGATAAAAGAAAACCCAGAAAATGGTTGAGAAAATGAGGTGGGAGCTATCACAGCTCATGGATAGAGAGCAGTTAAGGTCAGCTGGATTTAAGCACTTTCTTTCTTGGAAGTAAGTGTAAGTGGTTCTCTGAGTAAGATCTCAGAAGCAGGCTTGGGCAAGGCCTGATGGTACAAACGTGACTGCAGTCAGAAAGCTCTCTCCCTTTCCCCCGAAATCTAAACTCACTAACCTCTGTAGGATGGTGAACACAGCATTGGGAATGACAGGAAGGATTGCACAACACACTATGCTACAAATGAGGCTTGACTCCCAGCCAGTGTAAATTTGAACTAAGTGCTATACTGGGCCAGATCAAAAGTCCACCTAGTTCATTCTCCTGGCTTTGACAGCAACTAAAGCATAAAAACTGGGCCTCAACAGGGTGGCCTTTTCCCTTGTGGGCCCTCTTAGTCTCTGACAGCTAGCACTGCAGACATGTCCAGAGATGGACCTTTGGCTAGACCATTGTATTTGACAATGAGAGGCTTCTCATTGTCTGATGCCTTGTTGGAGCCACTGAGATATTTGTTTTCCGCAGTATCCTGCAGCAATGAGTTCCATGGGCTGGTCATGTACTGTGTGGAAGGAGGGACCGTTACCAAGTGGACAGAGTCCAAGCCAATGTACACTGCGCAAAATGCCCTCCCCCTTCTCAACACACACAGAATTGAAGACTACGAATCCTTCAATCAGCGCTTATGAAGAAATCCTGTAGCTATACCATACAGAAGACTGAGGAAGTCCAAGTTCGAAACGGGTTGTTGGTCATTACTGTGTGAGGGACAACTTCATGGGAATTCTGCGAAGTAATTTTAATTGTGATGCTGTGAAAACGTTGTGTAAATAATATTTCTGTGATACATATGTTGCAAGTTATTACCAAGCCATAAAAGAGCTAGGAAAGAAGAAACTGAAATGCAAAATGCTCTGTGACGCCAGAACACTCTTCTGGTGAGTATCGGTTTGCAAACCGCAATGTAAGTTTATGCCCACAATTCAATTGACCTCCTGAAAGCAAAGGTAAACAGGAATAGAAGGGCGGGCGTCTGCGGTTCCCTCTTCCCTCCAGAGAAATTCATTCTCCATCAAGCTCTGCCCTATTTCACTGGCATTCCCTCAGCCGCCGAGCAACTGAAAACAAAAATACCTAAAAAACTACTCCTGACTTAGGTGTGCAGGGAAGGGGGCCTGTGAGACGCGCTTGGCAGTTTTGAGAGCAACCACACAGCTCCCAAATCTAACCAGGAAACCTGACACTCACCCCAAAAACCACACAAACCAAAACAAAAAGATGGCTTAAGAAAGCAGCCTGCTCTGAAAGGCTGCACTGCCGTGGTGGGAAGCATCTGAACCAAACTCTATCTGGCCATGGCTGAGAAGAAACCCCATGTTGTCTCTCTTCCCCAAACTTGCAATCAAATGTCGAGCCCTTTGGTTTGGCAGAACTAACTTGTTTCTTTTCTTTAAATACGGTCTGGCAATAGAAGAGCATCAAAACAAGCAGAGGAAGCATGAGGTGTATCCACTCCCCTGAGTGAGGCAAACTGCTGTGCTCAAGGGCTGCCACAGGAAGGCAAACTCTGTCGTCTTCTCCACATGGTAGGAACCCCGGGAGACTGTAGGTGGGCTTTTCCCTCTCTATAGCAGCTGGTGGTGTGAGAGGAATCTCCTCTGGGATCCGCTTACCAGCACTTTTTTGGCAAACAGCAGTCATCTGCTGTGTAAACTGTGACATAGACGAGTATTACAATTATACACTGCTGGTCCTTCATCTTGTTCCGTCTGTTAGCACCCAGATGTGTAGAATCTGAGTAATGGCTTTTCATGGGAAGAAAAGCAAGTTCTAGGATTAAGCAGCCCTCCAGGAGAAGATAATAAAAAAACCAAAAGCAATCGCCAAGATGGTAAAGCCAGAGACTGTCTCAGCCCCAGTGCCCATTCCAGCTCAGCCTCTTCCATACACAGACCTCAGTCTGCTCCTGTTGCACATTTGTGTTCAAGGAGGCAGGCTGGAGAAAGGGCAGCGGGGCTGCTCAGGTCTGCTAAGAACCAGCCAGAGACATGCAGACCTGCTTCCTCATGCCTGCCTGGGGAGTGGACAGGAGATGAAGGTCCCTGGATATCGTCCTCTGCCTCTGAGGCTCCTGCAGGCAGGGATGCTGTCAACCTGCTGCTGACAGGCTCCGAGCTCTGGGGATCTTCCCTGGGATGCTCTCTAAGCCATAAAAGGAGAGGAAAAGGACAAGTTGAGGAGGGCACTTTAGGGGTGCATGATTCCTGTGGTGGCAGAGGCACTCCATGACCCCAAATGGGCTATGGCATGGGACGGTAGAGCAAAGAGGATGTGCTTGTAGCTCAGCCAACCCAACAGGCAGATGTTGCATGTAGAGAGCCATTGGCAGCTTCCTAAATTAAAGCTGTCAGCAGGTTCAGGCCACCCAACGTAACAAGGGAGATGTGCTCTTGAGCAGTACCTCCCTGCCATTTTGAACTCGCTGTGTTCTGCAACATCAAGGCCACTGCAGAATCGGGCTCTGGCACAGGACGGCACAGCCTAGCTCTCTGGGAACTGCAGTCACAAATTTCACATCTGCTTTATGAGAGGAAACGGGCCTGGCCACACTCCCTCCCAGAGAGAGCCCAAGGAAATTAGACAGGCAGAGGAAATGCAGCAGGCACTGAAAATGGAGAGGTGAGTGGAGCTGGTGTGAGTCAGGGCTTTGGTGGAGCCTGTTTTCCCTCCTGGAGCAAGGGGGTGGGTGGGGATGTGCTCTAGCCCTTGGCCATGCAGCTCCCTATTTTGCATTCCCAGCTAGCATGAGGGATGGCAAAATGGCTTGTACCAACAAATCGTGGCTGCTCATCAGCAGGATCGCATCAGTCTCCAGCACAGAGGAGCCAGGAGAGAGGGCAGTGGAAGCCAGTCGGTTGTGGAGGTGTCTGGCTGGCTTTGCTCTGTGTGTACACGTGCTCACATTCGCATTTACATACACCTCCACCCACAGGGAAATGGAATTGGAATCAAGATAATTTGAAATAACGGAGTGGGATTTCCCAACGGCAAATCCAATCTGAGCTTCACTCTGTGGATGCTACTTGTACAAACCTCATGTCCTTTCCATCACCCTTTCCCACCACCCCCCATTCCCCTGCAGCCAAACCCGCCTGGTAACGCCTCTGCTTGCTGGCATGGAGGTGGCTCAGTGCAGCATCCCGTTATCCCACACGGGAATGCTGGGCCGGTTTGGTACTCCTGCGAGGCGTTGCCTGCAGCACCTGATACTTGGAGGCTGGTGAGTAAGGGCCCAGCGAGCGCCTGGGAGGAGCTGCCGGCTGCAGCCTTGCTCCGTTAGCGTGAGATGTGCCAAGAGGCTCGGAGCTGATGAGCCCCAGAAGACAGCTTCCTGATGCAATTAAGATAGAGGTAAATTTGGAGCCATCTTGCCAGCCTTCTGGGACACACGTTGCTAATTAAAAGTCAGCCTGTACATTTAGGATCAAGGACAGGGACACATACTCCGGTGGTAGAGAATATTTCTCCATGCTCTTGTGACACTGGTGTCTGGATCTGCAGAACATGGTTGTGGCTACCTGTGAGTGAGAGGTTTCCCTTGGACTCTTTTGGCTTATGCTGCACACTCGCTCCAATTTAAAACCTTAGAAAAATCAGAGGGGCAAGACTGTCCCACAGGTCAGGGGCTGGAATGGGGCCCAGGAGTTTTCAGTTTTGCACTTGAATCAGCTGGTTTTGAAGCATGACGTGGGGAAAGCCCCTTACTTGTGCCTCCGTTCACATCATACAGGCCAGGGACTGCAGAGCCCTTCCTCCAGTGGGACCCTGCCCGAGCAATAAATCTGAGTCCGGGACCAACTCCTATTCCAAGTACGCAGCACGGCAAGTCCCTGGTCTCTGTGACAGCTGCAATACAAATGGTCAATCATCAGAGGATTTTTTTTCCCCAACTGTGAATTAAATTTTAACTGGGCATCATTTTCTCTGCATCTGACAAGCATTTCTGCAGTAAGTTTTGTGAGCCCAGCAAGTGAATAGGGTTCGTGCCCTGATGGTAATTAAATGATGGATTCTTTTTTGGGTTTAGGAGATAACATGTGCTCTCGGGTGGTCCATCAAATCCAGAAACAGAACCACAGAACTGAAAAGCCAGCTTGAACAAAGGATTTCACAATGAGACTTTTACAGCTAAGGCATTTGGGATCGCTGGATACAGATTAATTTCCCAGCCGCAGCTTTGCAGCATGAGCTGAGGCTCTCAGGTTCCTTGTCTGTAGAAAGGGAACAATACTGCATCCCCTCTTTACGGGGAGGGTGCAAACAAATGCAAAGCTATCTAACAGACCGGTGGAACCTCCAGCAGAAGGAGCCACCAGCACGTGGTGAGACCACATGCCTGACTATCTTGACGGTTGCTGTGGGATCTCAAGAGGCTAAAATCCCTTCTCCGAATAATTCAAATGGCAAAGTGAAGCAAGCAGAAAACTTAAAGGCAAATAATCTGTTCGAAAATGAGAGTTAATAGAGAGTTTTTATTGCGTAGAGTGACTATTTGGTGTGTATTTATTTATATTTCCCCCTCCTACCTTCCCCTTTTATAATTTAAAGCAATTCAGAAACAAGCTAGAGATATGTTTCACACCAGCTCCTTCAGCTTTGGGATCAAGTAACTTTTTTCCTCCTTCAGCTGTCGAAGGAAGCTGATTGCCAGGAATTGCCAAAAGAGAAGATCAGTATCTGCTGAAGGTTGCCAGTTCCTAGGACTGATCGAAAGCCAGGCAGTGCCCTTGACGGCTCCCCCCATCGTTGTTCCCCTCCCAGCCATCTCTGATGGCCACCCAGCTGTTCTCCCACTCCAGCCCTCAGATTTACAGTCTGTCACGGCTCACAGCTGCAAGCAGGGCTTGAACAGGGCTGGCCCGTTGTGGCTGGAAGGACTAGCCCTCATTTCTGGGGACTGCCACCTTGCCTTCCAAAAAATCCGAGCATTCCGAAGAGCGAACAAAACTGCACAGTAAAGTCTTCAAGCAGACTTTACTGCTCAATCCAGAGCAGTGGATCTGCCCAAGCATGCAAACAGCTGGATGCAAGGGCACGAGGGAACACGGAGTCACTTCTCAGATATTTCAGAGGACTCTTAAGTATTGTTTGGAAGGCCACCCTGGCCAGTTGTTTCGCAGCTGCTCCAAACATATGAGAAGAGGGATGCAGTGAAGATTTGCTACATCACCGTTTGGCCATTGGGAGGAAGACACACTCCTTCATCAGCTCACTCCTTGGCCCTGGGACCATTCTGCAGAGTACTGTCTTTTAATGCTGGTTCTTCAACACCAAAAGATCAGACTATTGCCTTCCAACGGCTGCCAGTTTACAGGACTGGTCTGAGACCTGCAGTAGTACTCCACTCACTTGATGGTAGGCTGATGGCTCTTAAAATGCCAGTGGGTACAAGGGTTTTTCCATATATATTTTTTATGATTCCCAGCTGGTTATATATACATTCTGGGCCAGATACCAAAAGGAAGAGGTCTGGAAACAGCACTGGGACACCAGCTGCTGCCACTTCGGCTCTAAGCCTAGGCATATTAGCTTCCCTGAGGGATCCTTGGAAAACCAGGAGACCCCTACAAGCCTACAAGCTCCAGAAATGCCCTGGTCATGCAGCTTTTCAAAGCACAGCCAGTGTGTTCATGCCCTTGTCACCCAGGTCTCTCCCTGTTTAGCTCCTGAAGGCTGGAAGGTGTGGTGCCAGGCACTCATCCTGGGACAGCAGTGCAGGGAGGCAACACAGCCTGAGGACTCCACACTACCACCGCCAAAATGTGCTCTTCTGGCTTTGGAGCCTCTTCTCCCCAGCTGCAGCGGCTTGCTCACCAGAGATGCTCTGGCACATACATATTTGCTCTGGTTTCAAATCCCCTCTCTGCAGCCCATGTTAATGTTCACGCTGCTGTGCACCCAAGCTGCTGCACTTACAGGTTGCTGGAGCAGTCCTCTCCCCCAGCTCTTCTTTTCAGTCTGCCAGGTCTCTCCTTCCCTACCCCCATCTCTAAGCTCCTTTTTCTTGGTTGGGAGCAGGCTCTTAGACTCGCTGCCAGGCTCAGCATAGGGCTGGCAGTTCCCCCTTTCCCTGCTGTGGGGTTGTGCCAAGCTCTAGAGTCACCGCCTGGGGAAAGGGTGATCCTCTGTAGTCATTCCCTCCCCTCCACCCAAACGCTGGGAGCTGCTTTAGCTCTTTCTGTGCTTTTATCCCTCACACCAAGAAAATTAACCACTAATGAGAACCATTTGGCTTGGAAGTTGTCACTGCTTTTTCATATCAAGGTCGCCTAAAACTACTCCACTAGCTCAGAGACATGGAAAGTGCTGGTTGTATGGCTTCTGCTCCTCAGATCCAAAAGCTTTGCGCTTCACAGCCAGCCCAGACTGCTGTTTTCCCTCTGGTCCAACCACTGAGGCTAGTGGCCACTTCTGTGTGGAGATGATGCAGCTGTCTGGGACTCTCCTGAACAGTTTCTCACACCAGCAGGGCTTTGCCAGCTCCTAAATTCATCAAGTTTCTCTTCTACTCCCTGGAGCTCCAGGGTGCATCATTTCTGAGCTTTCTGCCCTGAGCAGAGATTCCTAAAATTCCTTAAATTAAGAAGTCGGTTAAGTAATTGCAACAAATAATTTACCTTCTCCACAGTTGTGGTGTCTGTCATTCCTAAGGATCCCATCACACATCTGAAATGCACTGTGATACAAAAATGCAGCCATCTCCGGAGTAGTACCTCCCAGGTGGGATCCACCTAACTTCTAGCAACGCTCATGTGCATGATGTTTCCTCCAGAGAGCCCAGGCTGTGTCCCCGCACCACAGAGCAGCACAGAGGGATCATTAGTATCCTTTCAGAGCCGGGAGAAAGCTGGGGCCGCTTGGTCTGAGCTAAACAATTGTGTGACGTGTACGGGATGATTTAGAGTGCTGGAGTGGGAACCGCGCGTGAAGTCAGATGTTTGCCATGAGCAAGACCACGAGAACTGGGCGTGTTGCAGAAACCGTGGATAACTCCAGGACCCAGGAACCGGGAGTCGGAGAAGCTTGGAGCCCTGCCTAATGGGAATGAGGGCGGTTTGGTGAGCAGCACCAAATCCTCTTCTCGCAGAGGGGGCTGCATAAACACACTCCTTGGCACTTGGGCAGCGAACGGAGAAATTTCTTTTTCTTCCCAAGAGTGCATGCGAGTGGGATCTTGGAGCCCAGCCTTTGAATAATGCCGGTGGGTAAAGGCATGCTGCGCTCCCCCTCTGCTCCGCAGGACCAAAGGGTGTGCAGGGTCCCCTTGGTGCAGGGCTGCTGTGCATGAGGATGCTCTTCCAGTTGCTCCCCTGGGGAGCCAACACAAAGATGTGTCAGGATTCAGGATAAAGACCCTGTGCCCCTGTTATTCCCAAGGAGTTACTGGGATCAGCATCAGGCCTGACAGATGCTCCTGTGTGTGTCTGGGGCCTGAGACACCTGAGGCACCTGAGACCATTCCCTCAGGATCACACCAAAGACCTTGAGAGAAGGATGCAGGCACAGGTCATTCCTTCAGTGCCTGGAAGCACTTCCATACTGTAAGGAGGCCTCTCTGAGCAGCAGGAGGACCAGTTTGACCCTGGATACAGCCAAAATGAGAAGAACTTCTAAGATCTCATGCCCCTCCAGCAGAGCCCTACCTCTCAACAGTACAGAGCATCCTCTTCTCCAGCAGCCTCCATGCAGCCAAAACATTTGGTACCATTGACAATGAGGGCTTTCCCTTAATGGGTAATGACTGTCGCACCTCCCATGGGCCCTGTGAGGATTAATGAGTTCACCGCTCCGGAAATGTACAACAACTGACTAATAATAATAGTAGGAGTGGCACAAATATTTCACTATGAGCAGCCTGTCAGATTCAGCCTTTTCATTCTTTTCCTTGAACTGCACTCACTACGAAGTTGTGCTCTCCTTGCATTTGTTTGTTGATTTAATTGATGAAAGAATCCCGTCAGCAATATTTATGGGTTTTTTGGTGTTTTGGTTTGTCCTGTGACTTGACAGCAAATATTTGAAATTCAGTATGTGTTAGTAGGGGTGGCTCCTCACAAATAGTGGGTGTTGCTGATCCCTGAGCAGATGAGCAAGTATGTTCTTTGAAAGGCAAATGACTGCAAAAATAATTCTGCCTATTTTGTGCAGGGAACTGAAATGTGATGCCTAAAAATATCTTGAGCAGTAAAATACAGTTTCTCATGGAAGTGAAATAGTATCGTACTGCCATAGGTCATCCGAAGGATTTGAACATAGGCACTATGAGCACCAAACAACGAACCTTCTCTGACTTCAGCTGTGGAAAGTGCCCTGTCATCTGGGTTCTCCAAGGGACTGGGCAGCACTGCAAATGCAGTCCTTCCCAGGATCTTTATTTTCACCTGTTGCTTAACTTGAATTGTTCCTAGTGCATGGTGCTGTATGAGGGCTGTGTGTTGGACAACCCTGATGCATTTTGGCAGCAGCGATAGCTGCATCTCCAGGGAAGCTGGGCACCTCATGGGACCTTGCAAAGGTCTAATGTTCAAACACCACCACATAGTTGTGTCCAGCTCGTGTGGTACCTTGCCTGCCTTCCCCACTGTGAAGCCATATGTTGCTGTGATTATGCTGGGATGTCATCATTGTTTCCACAGCAACGCACTGTGATGTCATAGGGAGAGGATTAGGATGACTTTGTGGCCAGATCAGGCAGAGCAACTGCTGTCTTCAATTACAGCAGCAGGGAACAGAGCGCATCCAGGGACATGGTCATTGCTTTCTCTGGCAGAGCTCTTTCCCATCCTTGCTCGCTGCCCCCTGCCACCGCCACCTGTGCCATGACGGGGACGTCCGCGTTGCAGAGCAAAAGCCGGCAGGTGACATCCCTTCCCTTGCTGACCTGAGCAGGGCTGCTGCAGGAGCGCTGCAGACCCAAGCCCTGCCAGTGGCGAGGAGCAGGCAGGGACTAGGTGCTGGTACCAATTAGCAGCCTGAATGGGGTTATTACAGGACAAGCTCTGTTTAACTTAACTGCTAACAGGCTGGCTCTGTCAGTTGGAAGAAATCACAGGCAAACAGGCTTAATGGGGGCCCGGAGGAGTGGGGGCAGGGAGCGTGGTGGCTTCCTCTCCTCTTATGAGCAGTGTATTTTGTAAAATACAAATGTAATTGTCCTTTGAAACACATGTACAGCAGGATGGCGAGGAGGGCGAGAGACAGCGAGTGTTGCCGATCAGCTCAAACCTACGGAGCGATCTGTCTCCTGAAGAACCTGGGTCTCAGTGCATCTATTTCACGGGCTCTTTTTGTCACCAGAGAACAATAGCACGTCTTTCCTGCCCTGCTGTGTGGCTCAGGCTGCCCCAGCGTCGCCACGAACCAGAGCTGTGCCCAGGGGAAAGCCTCTGCACCTTCCCCTCTCTCTGCAAGCCTGGCACTGCCACGGGCTGTGCCCAGCACACACCGTTCCTCTGGCGATCCCCCAGCTCCTCTTCTGACCCCTCGGCGCTGTGCTGTCCCAGCTGCCTTCCAGCCTGGCTTCGTGCCCCGCAGCAGCGCTGGCGGCTTGAAGCAGCCAAGCCTGACTCCAGCTCTGATTCGAGGCACGGCATGGTCTGATAGGGACTTGCAGTTCTCATGGAGATGCTGCATGAGCAGAAAATGGGATGAAAACCCTACAGGCAGCTGGACCTACCGTCTGCAGATTTTCTCAACCCAGATAGGGTCTTTCCCCAGTGCAGGTGGGTAAGAACAGACAGAGCACGGTATTTTCCTTAAGCACAGGACTCTCGCTCATTCAGAGCACAGACCACTGGCCACGGAGGTCCGTGGAGGTTCCTGCAGACGTCAGGTGGCTCTGGTGGGACCCCTGAATCCACAGGTCTTTTCTGAATCATGAACAGTGGCAATGTCTGTTTTTACAAGGGAAGGAATACCACTGGCACGTTAAATGGATTGGGTTCTGGAAAACGCACAAGTATTAACAGCACTTCTCACTGCATCTGGATTGTAGTGGCTTAGAACTAGGAACTTTTTAAGGATGAAGAAGAGCCTCTGCCTTGTCAGGCATGTCGTTCTGCATGCTGACCTCTGGGAAGCTGGGCATGGAAGAGGAAAGCAAGTTACACATCTTGTATGTGCAGACACTGCCTTTGAGTCCTGGATCATAGCAAAATCTTGCTGGTCCTTCCTGCCCAGACTGGATCAGCTTTTCGGTCTATAACATCTCATGACAACATCAGGTGTGGAAGGAAAAGTGAGGAAAAGCCCTTTCCTGGTGGGAGGCAGCAGGGGCAGCCTGCCGGCATGCTGTCAAACACAGTGAGCAACAAACTTTGCCCGCTGCACTCTGAACTTGTCTCCGTGAGAGATCAGGGCTCCCAGCTTCTCCTCATTTCAACGTTTAGCTGGAGCTGGGCACCCGCTGCGTCCCACAGAGGGCAAGATGCCACTGATTAACTGCACGTTCACAGTAACTTAGGACAGGAAACTACAATGCAGCATGCGGCCCTTCAAAGATTGCTGATCCCTACTCTTTGCTACTGAGTTTCTGCTTCTAAGCAGACACTTGACGTTGGTATTTTTTGTCCAGGGTCAGCCAGGTGTTTCTTGTGAAAGACGGCGCAAGAGACAGGGCCACTGCAATGCATTAATTTTGTAAAGACTAAGAATTTGCAATGGAATAAAATTATAGGATTGTAGAGAAAAAAGGGCTTTGGCAGAGATGGAAGAAGGGCACAGCAGGGGCTACGGCGGGGCGGGAGCAAGGCACAGGGCAGAGCTGCGGGGCTAGGGCTGGGCTAGTGGGGGGGCTGCAAGGCAGGTGCAAAGGCAACAGTAAAGCTGTGCAGCTCTGGATGGTGCTGGCATTGCGAAAACATGGCTCACAGTGGTATACCGAACACATCTCCAGATGCAAAGCACTGGTTGCGTTAACAGAGCACACATGGCCTCCTCCTGAGCAGCATCCCTTTGCATGGTGTGGCCTTTTGAAATGTGCCAAAGGGATCGAGTACAAGCAGCACGCGCATAATAAATGTGACACAACAGATCAACAATACCACACTCCCAAAGAATGCTGGAAATGCTGCAAAATCCATTGAAGATGCCCCAACTCCTCCCTAACCTTTGTGCCAGGAACTATTATTTCTAATGTTAATACTGCCTGGTAATAAACAGTGGCATAACTCCAGGTCCCTGTAGACCAGGGGTAATGGGATTGGACTGAGGCAATGTAATCAGTAGCAGAGCTCAGCTTGGATTTCCAGGCTCTTTCTTTTTGACACAACATATCACAGCTGGAAAAAAGAAGCCACCAAGGACAGGCAGGTACCGGATCGGAGCATCCTCCTGAAGCCATTCCTCAAGTTGCTGGAGTTCAGAGTGTCCTGGAAGAAAACAGGTGGCAAAAGGCCCTAAGGATTCACACAGGCTTTCCCCCTGCACCAGAGGTAGCACTGCCTTGTAGGGGTTGGGCCAGTGAAGTTTACTTGGCTAAGCAGATGCTGGCAGTTTATGCTGAGGTGGAAGGGGAGAGAGCAAACTTTTCCTTGCCAACCTGTGTGAATAATGCCCATAAAATAAAGCAGATGGAGCCCCTGGACAGGAAGGTGCTTTCATCCTGTTTTTTTCCATCCCTCTGTGATGTGCCAACTTCCCCCTTCCCTTTCGGATACATCTCCCCGTCTGGATGTGGGAGCCTGGAAGAGCTGCTGACTGAGATGGGGTGGATCCGAATACCTCAGCTCAGATATGATCTCTTAAACAAGCAACTGGTGTAATGCTGTGATACTGACATGATACAGCATGGCCCTCCACGTGAACAGCTTGGACTCCCCGCCGTGGTAAAACCAGCCTCTGGACCAGGGCTTCCTCCCTTTGCCAGTCCCTCTACACACCCCTCTGGGAGCACGCTGGGAGGGGGAGGAAGGGGTTAAAAAAGCCAGTGCGGCCCTGACGACCCATCTGCCACCTCATCTCGTGTGACACGAGTCATGCGATGGGGGGGCGGGAGGGCAGGGAGCAGCTCTCTTTCTCTCCTGTTTGCTGAACCTCTGATTATCATTTCTGTGCAGTCGAGGAGGTGGCATGCCATTGTGCGTCAGCTGGGAGAGCCTGCTGAAAGGGGGGCTTCTCCCTTTCTTAAAGGAGACGGCCCTTCCTAATTCTTCCCTGCATCAGGAATCATCCTCCTCCCAGAGAGCCTTCCCTACCGGGAAAAGACCCTCACAGAGCTCCAGCCCACCCAACCATCCCAGCTCCAGCCCTGGGGGCACTGGGCTGATGCCTCACCAGGGATGCCCCCAGAAGGGAGCAGGAAGCCAGAGCGCGCTGCCTTCTGTGGAGGCTGACAACCAGGGGGGCCAATTAGCACCAACAGCAGTGGTGGGTTTTGTGCAATAGAGGCACTTGGCCATGAGGAACCGGTCCAAGCTCCTCACCTCATTTCACACAGGCAACAGCAATCAGATGGTAATAACCATGGGTCAGTAGAAGGTGACCCCGAGGTGAAAGGCTCCATATCCCATTACTGGTTTACTGAGCTATCAGCCTAACACGTCTCTCCAGCGCTTTGAAACAGAAAATGGTATTGAAGCTCTTTGAGAAAGTCCCTGCTGGCTGGTGTTTAGCATTGTGCATTTCCCAGCAGACATGTGGGAACTGTAATTAAAATCCTCCATGACCACTGAGCACTGGGACCTTGCCATTAGTGTTGTGTGACTAGGCGGGAATTTATTGATTTCTTTGAGCTGTGCATGCTCACAGCAGACACCAACTCTGATTTTTCTCCTGCTTTATTATATGTGTGTGTGCACGCTCATCTCACTCTAGCCATTAAACTTCCAATTAGTATCTGCTGGTATTCCACGGCGTGTGGAAAAGCCCTGAATGGGAAGCATCATCCCTGCTCTGATCTCTGTCACATCTAAATAGATTGCATCCCACAGCACTACCAGTCCAGGCAGCTCATTTATGCCACCCAGGCCCTGTAACGCTACTTCAGATCTCTTGTGGCACCACTTTCAGCCGCTCCTTTTTATTCTCCAGCCTCATAGTATCCAAGAGATCTTTTCCTTCTTTCTGGCCATTTGTGCCATCTTCTTTTCCCATCACAATCACTTTTAGCTGGGGGAGGGCTGGATGGAAAAGGCCAAGAGCCTTGTTTCTGAAGCACTTCCCGAAGCACTTCCCTCCACATGGTACATGTTTTCCCAAGTCGCACGAGGTGCACGCAGTTCCTTTGCCCTAGTCACCTGCTGCCTTGTCACCCTGTGTCTGCATCTCTGCCTGTGTTACCATTTTGGCCCTTATCATGAATTGAGGGTTTTCTTCACTCATCTGCCTTCTTCAGCAGATGAATCACGTTGGGTCCTCTGGCGAGCACAGCTTCTTTGTGGCGCTAGCAATAACACTGCTGCAACCACCGAGCCCTAAGAGCTCTGAAGCAGACGCTTGTAAGGAGGGGCGATTTCTTTTGATCAAATGACATAATCTGAAAAAAACTGGGAAAACTTTCAGGCACAAAAGCCTCCTTTACAATTTTGAACCACAAACAGCAAGCTCCTGCTAAGCACTGGCTGAGAACAAATGTTTTGAGTTTAGTTTGGGTTTGGTAATCAACTGGGCAGTTTGAGAAAAAGGTGGTTAGCACCTGTGAAAGGGTGAGGTATGAGAAGTAGTGAGGAATAAACAGTACTGTGTCATAAAACAGTGCATTTACTGAGTCCGTGAGTTTTACCGTCCGGAGGGACTGTGAATTCTAGCTCCCAGCTCATCCTTTGAAAGTATTTTATAAATCTCCCTGGGGATCACATTGAGAAGTCAGTGCCTGAATGGCCATTTCTGTGGAGAAAGCCGGTTAGGTGTTTCTGACCCTCTACCAGTTGCCAACATGAGTTCATTTGGGTCTGTATTGCTTGCTCAACGGCACACAGAGTTTCCATGAGGATGCTGGGTGCAGTGGGGAAACACAGGAACATGGAAAAATGGAATGTACGTATAAATACGTAGATATGTGTTCATCTGCATGGAATGGTCCATGTCCAAACCCCAAGTGGTATCTGCTTCCCACACCAAAGGTACCTCTCAAGCCTCTGCCACTCCCTGCCTCTCCTGTCTCTTCTACCACTGCTCCCAGATGCATGTGCTCTGGAAACACTGAGGAGAGGGCAGCAATTTCCTTCTGCAGCATGGCAACCTAAGCAAAAGGTGTTCCTAAGGGATTCCAAAACCTAGGCACGTTGGGTTGTAGGCTGTCATCACTCTCTAGGGTGATCTGGCTCCTTTTTGAAGAGCAGGAGGAGTAAGAAAGAGGAGTAGGTTTAGGCAACAGCAAAGAGCAGCCCTAGAGGGATTTTCTACATGTCCAGCAGAAGCTTATGGGGCTCTTAGCCTTTGTCTTTCCCCTCTACTTTCTCACCCTCGGGGAGTGTCCCCCTGAAATAATCCTGAGAGTGCTGAGGTGGCTCTGGGGCCTGGTGTCCCAAGTGTTAACTGTTTCTTTCCTGTGAGGAAGAGCCTCTAGGTATATCAACGCTACACTGCCACAGGACTTCACCAGGACAGGATGTTACCTAAATGCCTTGCAAGTGTCCTGGCATAGGAGGAGGGACAGTAATTTATATATTTGTGTTAAATCAGCAATTTCATTCTGCTCTCTATCAGGCTTCCTGCTACGGGAGGGGAGCATGGTCATGCAGGGGAATGAGTACCATGGAGCCAGGGATGGTATCGTCATGCATTTGAAGAGACTTGCCTGCACGGGCAGAATGGCGCGCATGGTGCTTCCCTGTGCAGGACGTGCCATCAATCCAGGCTCTGGGTTTGAGGGTGTGTAACGGAGACTGTTCAGAACAGTCTCTTAAGCTTACACTTTGCTGGGAGTCACCTGGACTTCTCTGATGAGGGTCCCCAAGCGATTCAAGACTGAGACAGCATGAACTGGCAGAGAAGATTTTGAAGGTGCTGTACAGGGGACTGTGACAGAGGGAAGCACAGTTGGCTCCTGCAATTGCAGAGTCATAACTCATATAAAAATTTAGGTTAGAAGGCACCTCTGGAGGTCATCTGGCCCAAGCCTTTGCTCAAAGCACAGCCTATCTTTATGTTAGATCCACTTTCAGAGCTCAATCAAGTTGCTCAGGGCTTTGTCCAGTTGACCTCTGAAGATCTCTGGGGCTGGATGTTACACAATCTCTGGACAGCATGTTCCAGTGTTTGACCACCCTCATTGTGAAAAAATGTTTCCTAATACCTAATTATATTTTTTCTTACTACAACTTGTTCTGTCACTCCTTGCTGTTCTGCTGTGCACCTCCAAAAAAGTCTCAATTTTCTATATAAATTCTAATTAGGTATTTGAAGAGATTATGCCTAGGAACAGACAGGATCTTTCTGGCCTTTTTCAGTGTGAAGAGGAGAATAGAAGAAGCAGTATCACATCCCGCCGTTGAAATCTTTTCATGCTGCTCAGAGATGCACCTGCCACTGAGATCAGAACAAGCCAAATGATTATTTTACAAGCCAATAAAAATTGTGCTCAGGAAACAGGTATGATCTGACCTAGCCTGGATGATCAATTTACTGAATTAACTCTTGGACAGACCGCCGCCTTTTGCTGGCCTGTGCATAAGAGGAGAAGGAAAGGCAGAGAGGAGAGGCAGCTCTGGGGAAGTCAGTGATACAGGATAGGAGGAGGTGATCAGGAAGTCACTGGCCTTTAAACACCGCTCTTCTGAGCAGGTTTTCCTGTGCTGGACGTTCAGCCTCTCCATGCTTGGGGGTGCCACCCCACACAAGCTGAATGGTTTCCCTCCTCCGGAGCATGACAGACTGTTTTGCCTAGTGACGGCTAAATGCTTTATGTTGCTCCTTGCCCAGCAGCTCTGCAGATTCCCAGGGTAACTCGGAAAAGGCTGAGACAGGGGCCAAAGTGTCTTGTCATGGCTGAGAGCTTGGAGGAGCAATACAGGATGGGGCAAGCTTGTCAAAGCTAGGGAGAATATTATGGATAGTATGTGCCTTTTTATAATTGCGACTTTCCTCCAGCCATAACAATTTCAAAAACAATCAGAAGTGAAAAAGGCTGCCCAAGAGGGACTGTGATCCTTCCAAGCAGCCCAGAAGATCTGTGCTATGTAGTTAAGGGCTGGCATTACCTCAAGGGGGCTGACTCCTTAACTGGTGTAAATCAGCACAGCCTCTCTGGAGGCACTGGAACTGTGCTGGTTTGCTGTTGCTGAAGAGGCCCGTGACATCCGGGCTGAGAGTGCATGACGTAGGCTTGTCTTACGTGCATGCAAGAAGTATCCTAGAAGTCTGGGGCAATAAGGATTACTCCAAGGAATTTATAGCTGGGGAGTGGTGGAAGAGAAGCCACCTGGATTAAATACAGGTCCTGTATGTCCTGCCTAAAAATCAGTAGCTATAGCTTAACACAGCAAACCTCACTGCCCTGGGTGAAGAGCAGCTATCTGAACTCTAGCTGGGCTAGAGAGCTAAATGATGGCCTGTGGATAGGGAGAAAAGATATCCTGTTTCTTGGGAGGCTTTCCTCACGGGATTGTGGCCTATCTGGTTAGGGAGGAAGAAGAGCTACAATGGAAAAATAACAGAGTGTTCAGAAAGACTTGAATTCATCCCACTTAACACAAGATGCGGGGTGCATAAAGCCTCGGCTTTCCTTTATAGTCATCGGAGAGAGATTGAACATCCAGAGAAACATCCAGGTCACCTAAGGTCTGTCTTGCTTTCTGTTGAAGTCTGTGTTTGTCCTGTGACTACAGGGAGGGTAGAAGGTTCTTACCAGAACTCTGCGCCTAAGGCGTGGTATTCCAATAAGACCCCATGGGAGGAGCACTCCCCGGTAGAGGTGAACTGGCGTGCCAATGCCTGAGTTTTGCAGGAAGGCCAGGACTCCAGCCTTCGTGCCAGAGTAAAGGAGACCAGACAGTAATGAAAGGATCGTGACTGTAAAATTAGCATGGAGTGGATGCTCCTGACATACTGTGGTGGAGCATTGGCAAGACCTCCAGGAAAAATTGGAATGGAAATAAAAGTTAGAGAAAAGGACCAAGAGAATAAGCAGAAGACAAGGGCAGAGTGCTGGTAAACGTTTGGACTAGAACAATGGCTGGAACATGGGTGGACCATAGAAGGATTTAGGCCAAGCTCTGACTTGCAAACAAAATTCATGTTTGGATTTGACCCTGCTGATTGTCATGGGTGTTGCTGAGTTTACAGTTTTCCTCACTGGGGAAGGAACACGCAGGGACGAGAGCAGCAGGGTCAGGGGTGCCTTTGCACTTCTGTCTTGGCAGATTTTCCTCTCTATGGACTTTTCTCAGCCTCTGGGAAAGTCCATTGTTGCTACAGCCTCATTTACCATAATTTTCCTCCTAATACTCATTCATGCTCAGGAAGACGCAAAATTTGCAGTCGGTCAGAGAAACTTTGACATTGGAGTTTGTCAAAGATAATTAAAGCCTGGAACTGCCTACGTGTTTATTTTTATTTTATTGAAATATGTTGTTTATATTGGGATGCATCCAGGTGTGTATATCAGGAACAGTTTCTATTGCTTTTCCTCATTTTAGCAGCACCATTTCCAGATTCTCCCATTTGCTGCAAAAGTTATTAGGAGATAAAATTCCTTTCCTTTATATGCCATTTTGTCTCTCAGAGTCGCCAAAGCATAATTGTTACTGATACCATTCCTTCTTCTCCTTAGGCCAGCTGCCTTTTAAAAACTTTATTTTAACACCTTTGCTTTGAATATATATGTTCAAAGGCAGCGCTCAGGTGCTGTAAATATACTCCCGCTCTGGGGCAGTCAGCAGTTTCAGCAGCACATTTGCAAACAGCTCCTGACATTCACACCAAGCTCTGCTGCACAGCTGCGGTGCAAAAGCCCGGCACAGATGCACTACAGTAGCACGTCACAGTACTTGACACCAGTAGAGTGGCCCAAGGTTTTGCACTGTGGCTACAACCCCACCTCTAGACAAACATCTTGGAGAGATGAAGCAGAGACTGGGGAGGGCAGAAAGTTCAGGTGATGGCAGTAAGATAACTCAGGGGAGGTGAGTCTGTGGAAGAGGTGAAGACTTATAGTGGAGTACTTAAAGGAAGGTAAGAGATGTGACAGGTTGGTATGGCAGCTATACAATAAAAACGATAAATTGGGAGGGACCAGACTGACAAACGGAGAAGGGGATGTGAGGGATCCTTCACTGGTTTCAAGCAGACAGAACTTCATGGCCAAAGTGAAAGAGCAGAAAAGCCACGAGGAGGAGGAAGAAGGAAAGGTTTTACTCACAGTTGCAAAGGCCTGGGGCAGATCCATCAAGAGAGGAGAAGGCGATATATATAAGAGAGAAGGGAAGGGAAAGAAAAGTCAGCAAGAGATTGACAAGTAGAAGCTGTTGTCTACAGTGCAGTCATAGCCACAGCTGCAGTGAACCATGGATGTACCTAGGGTAGATTTAAATTAGACAGTGCCAGTACTGTCACGTAGTAGTACCAACACTATTCATGGTGTAGCTGTGGCAGCAAGGGGTGCCAGCAGTCCTGGAGACAGGCCACTTAGCTACATCTCCATAAGCTGAAGAAATCATTTTGAGAAGAGAACCAGAGCTGCTCGAGGAGGCAGCAACAGAACAAGATCACAGCAGAGATATTTTCTGTTTACAGTGGATCAAATGTGTGTCTGAATTCCCCCCTTTTAAGTCTTCCATGGGCCTGTCCCCTCTAACTGGCAGATGCTATTCCCCTACGTAGGGCCAGTGTTACCAGTATCTGTGCTACCAGTATCCGCCTGCGGCACTATTGCCCCCCAAGGGCTTTCAGGTGGTCCATGAATGACAGCTCCTTCCCCCCGGTGGCCACAGGCTTCAGCACTTTTGGAGCAAAGGGGTTGGAATAACCTCTCCTCCACACTGAAAATGAAATGCAAGGGCCCTCCACCTCCTCCCTATAGGCAAAGTCCTGGCCTATTAACTGGGATGGCGGGGAGGGGGGCTGTAAAGCAGAGGAGAAACATATCTTTGTGTCTGCTTGACAACTTTGTAAGAGGCAATGTTACCATGGCAATGGGTGGTCTTTAGTGAGAAACAGAGTGAGCTGTAGAGTCAGGGTGAGGAGAAGGGGGGGAGTGATGCTAAAGGGAGGCAGCTTGAAAGTCTAGTGGAAAGGAAGAAATGGGACTGCAGGACAAGGGCAGGTGGTGATGGTCAGAGAACCACATTCGGCAAAGGACAAGTGTCTGTGACAGCAAGCCTGACATCTGGCATGGCTCCCCCACAACAAGGGCTCTCTCCTGAGCTTCTACAAGGTGGGTTCCTCTGGTCTGAGCCCACACCTTTCCACTGAGGCTATCGCCCATGGCAATGAGGGCACTGCAATTTGTCCCCGAGGCCTCTGGCTGGACTGAAAGCCTTGACCTGGAAGTGCCCATTCTGCTCTCCCCCATCCCCACCCCCAAGTCTTTCAGTGTTTCAGCAGAAGCCCTGTTGCCCACCCCAAGGCGACCGCACAGCGCAGCCCCCAGAGAATGGTCAGCTGGCGACAGAAACCCGTTGCCTGGGTCAGAGCCAGAGAGATACTACAGCCCCATAGAGAATTAACACTGAAAGCCCAGTACCCCATGGGAAAGGTCTCCTCCCCATCTTTCATCGGAGGCGGATGGGAGAGGAGTTTCTTTGGTCTCGTGTTTTTTGCAAGGGGAGGGGCTGAGTGGCCAGAGCCATGCGTGCCTGAAACAGTCAGATGATTGTACGGTAGGTGGGGAGGAGAGGGAACAAAGAGCCAAGGCTGACAGCACAGCACTACCAACGATCGCAGAGGAAAACTCAGCCTTCTCCTCGCTGCCGCCTCTGCAGCGTGAGGTGGGCCATGCCCCTTCCTGGCCACCGCCTGCCCCAGTGCCTTGGCCCTCCACGGGCAGCTCTGTGGGCCAGCAGGTTGGATGGCCACGGGCAACTGAAGGAGTAGCCCTGGAGGCCCTTGGGCTCTGACCCAGGCCACAGAGGACGAGGACGTACATGGTGTCCAAGCCGGCATGGAGGCAAGGCAGGCCGGCCTCCCCTCCCCAGCGGGCCCAACCCCTGCCCTGCCGGCTCGCGGCTCCAGCAGGGCCTGCGGATGATGGAGCTCACGGCCCGGGGAAGGTCTCCCACGCAGGCCCGTGGGCTCTCCCGCCGCTCCTCACCCCCCGCCGGCCCCGCACGGAGCCCCTGCTGCCGGCAGGTGGCAGGGCAGCCCCGCGCCTCGCCCCGACCCGGCCCGGCCCGGCCCAGGCCCCGGCCCGGCCTGGCCCTGCGAGGCGGCGGCTCCCCTCGGGGCCCTCCTCGGCGCCGTGTGGCAGGGCCTCGGAGACCGGCTGGGGGTTTTTCCCCGGGCGGGGAAGGGACCCTTTTTCTTTCCACCTCCCGGCAAAGCACAAGGGTGGTGGAGGAGAAGGGCTGCGGGCTGCCCAGGAGACACCAACAGGCCCCTGGTGGGAGCGGGCCTGGTGCTGCTTGTCCCTTGTCCACAGCCGCTGTAGGGTGGTGTGATGGGCATTTTTATTATTATTAATGGCAGTCTGTTCGCACTGAGGTTAGATTACCGCCCCATTGTGCGAGGCTCCACACAAACGCGGTCAGAGACAGTCTGTACTCCGGGGTACGGGCAGTCCAAACAGAAAAAGGCAGCAGAACGGGCGGTCAGGAAAGAAACACAGCTCAGGGAGAGGAAGCGTTTCCCACCCCCCCCGCCCCGGTTCATCCAACAGGCCAGTGGCAGAAAACAGGCTTTCCAGGCTGCAATGGGCCCCCTCATCCTTTGGTCCTCTTGTGTAAGTGAAACAAATAACCTGTGGCTGGCTGTTTTTTGGTGGTTCAGCATTTGTGAACACTGACCGTTTACCCCTTGGTTAAAGCTAAACCTGCCTTCTCTTTCCCCAGCTGTTCAACATAGATACAGGGAGCTGGGAGCCCACGCCGTCGTGCTGGGTGCTGTAAAGGTAATTATTAATCACTGGGGCTCCTGGCCAGTCCCGCTCCCTGCCCTGTCGGTATCAAGAGATGGCTGCTGGGAGACCACTGCCCACGCTGCCTTGCTGGGGCTTGCCCTCCCCGGCCTGTCTGAGGAGCAGCTCCGCTCAAGGCAGGGTAGGCAGCCCCGCAGGCTGCCTGCCAGGAGGAGAGAAGGACCACTCCAAGCAGCTGAACTTTTCACTCCAGCTTAGAGACAGACTTCCAGAGATGCTTTGAGAGAGGGGAGGGGATGGGAAGCAAGATTTGTAGGGGGACCAGCTTGGCCTTTTTGAATTCAGCTGCGGAGTTAGTTAACAAAGTTGCAGGTTCTCAGTCTCCTTTTCTTTTTCTTTGCCAACTCTTTTTTTTTCTTTCTTTTTTTTTTTTTTCTTCTTCCTCAATATAAATACCCTGGGGCGGTTTCTTTTCTTTTTTGTATGAATGTGATGATCTTTCAGGGCTGTGATTGGCTCTGCAGCTTGTCATCGGGGACACACCTCCTGGCGTGGGGCCACCGCCTCCCCCTCTTGTGAAAGCTTCCCCTTGTAACAAGTGAGCGTAATTACATCAGTTACTCGCTAGAGCACAGACCTGCTTTAAATTTTGGCCTCTTGGAGCCAGCGAGAAGCTGGAGTAGGAAATGCAGAGTTTGAAAGGCCTGTAACACTGTGGACCATACAAGTCACGCTGTGCTCTTCCCTCTCAGGAATTAAGGCTCCCAGTCACACGCAAGGAGGAATGAATATCTCTACTAGTCACAGAAATGGCTACCTGTTAGGAGAACAGAGCTGCCACACCAGAGGAGGATTTCCACTTTGCCAAAGCCTGGCCCACTGAAAAAAATACACATCAGGTCCCTTTTGAATTGGTGTAAATGAACCAGAAAAGGCCACACTTTCAGGGGCACCATAAAGGAAGAGAGCTCAGAGTGAGAGCTGCAGGGGCTGTGGATGATCCCTGGAAAAGAGCAGAGCCAGCTGAACAAAGGCATCTGTGTGCCAAAAGAAAATGCATTTCACCCAGCAGCAAGGGCCTGTGAGACAGGGCCAGACCTGCCAGGGGAAGAGAGTGCCCCTAAAGAGCAGTGTTCATGTTCCAGGTGGATATTGCAGCAGCAGCTTGACGCATTTCTGGCAGGTTGGGATAGGACCTTGCAGGGCTTCTGTGGGCTTGTTCCAGAAAGGGCTAGTGCTGGGGCAGGCGCATCCCTGCTGTGCTCCACAGGCCCAGGTCCTTCACTGGGGTAAATTGGTGTAGCACATAGAAAGCCAGTGCTCTCACCACTGAGAGCTGGCTCCATGCTGGCATGGCAGAGTTTGGCTGATGAAAGTTTCTGCGCAAGAAAGAGAGGAAGCCGTGCTCTGACTGGAGGAGAGGGCTCACGTCTTATCCCAGGGCATTTTGTCCTTGTAGGGATGTGACCCTGACGTATGGCACGGATGCTGCTGCTGTTTAGTGAGCTGGAAGGATGCCGATGAGGTATAAGAGAATGCAAACCGTCCGTCTGGCTGGGAGAGCTGAGCCCTCATGTACAGAAGTTTGCAGGGTGTCAGAACTGCTATTCCGATGTGGGATGAACCCAGGCCTTTTCAAATACATCTTGCAAAAATTACACAGGGAGAGACACCTTCCCTGCTGTCCCCTCCAGCTATTCTCTAGCATGCAGGTGTTCACTCAGAGCACACGGCTGAGCAGATCCAGCCCTGCTTTCTATCCTGCATCAGAGAAACTTTTTCCTGGAGATGTCATGAAAACTGATGTGCCCCTATGAAAAATGTGGGTTTTGATGATTCAGCTTTTTCCCATGGAAGAAAAAGCTCCTTTGTTTCTCTGACCACCTCTCAGCAAATGGCTCAATGGCATTTGGTCCATGTTTCTTCCCAGGGACCTGTTTCTGAAGCTGCCAAGAAGCTTCCTCGGTCGTGGCCCATTCAGTAGGTGGCGGGTGTCGTTGGGTCAGACAGTCTGAATACAAGCAGAGAACTCTTATTCATTCTTACAGTCATGAAAACATGAAAAATAGTGTTGATGCCTCCTGTGATAGCAGGTGTTCTCTGACTGTATGATCTTCAGTGAGACCTGGCTTCTGCCAGGCTTTGGGGAGAGCTCTCAATACAAGCGCCTCTGCCCTGTCACTGAGACAAGGTTGCAGAAAGGACGGAGGAATGTATCACAGGCACCAAGGAGGAGGCATGAAAAGGGACAACAGGCTTCCAGTTCTGAAGGATGAATACTGACACTACTAGCGGCTTGGGATTTGGATACCCCAAACTGAGGGTACCCTCACTGAGATGTGAGAGCTGCAGGGTGTCTTGCAGAGTTGCCTCCTCTGCCCCATCTATGCCAAAGGCCGGGGAGCCAGGACAGAGCGGGTGGTGTTTAAGATATGAAGCTGGGTTTCTGGCACAGGAGGAGCAGGCAGAAGAGAGGGAGGCTGTGGTGCTGCGACAGGTAGAATCATAGAATCATAGAATTGCTGAGGTTGGAAGGGACCTTTAAGATCATCAAGTCCAACCTTTAACCTACCCTGACAAAAGCCACTTCTAAACCATGTCCCTAAGTGCCCCATCTGCCCTTTTTTTAAACACCTCCAGGGATGGTGAATCCACCACCTCCCTGGGCAGCCTATTCCAATATTTAATAACCCTTTCAGTGAAAAAATGTTTCCTAATATCCAATCTAAACCTCCCCTGACGTAACTTGAACCCGTTTCCTCTCGTCCTATCACTTGTCACAAGGGAGAAGAGGTCAGCCCCCATCTCTCTATTGTGTATTGGTGTACTGGCAGGCCATGGGGCACTTCCACGTTCCCAGATGTCATATCAGCCTTTGTGCTGACCTCCAGGCCGGGGTGAGAGTGTCCGCTCCCAGCTTTGCTCTGCAGGATCCCAAAGCACATTTGCCCATTTCCGTTGCCTGTACACAGCTGCCAATCCATGTTTCTTATATACCCTTCTCAAGTGGATCAAGCTTTTATCCTTACTGTTGTTATGATCCCTAACATTCCCTGCAAGCAAACTGTTGGCAAGTGATGAAATTCCTTATGTAGAGACTGAAATGCAGGGATCGCAGGAAGAAAAAAATAATGCTAGTCATAATAATAAATAACAGCCCCATTTGCTTTAATCCGCAGCTCAGAAAACAACAGCCCAGTCCAAATTCTCATCTGCCGTGGAGATAAAGAGTGTGATTTACTCTGTCAGCTATGGAGAACAGACACACCACAAGGCAGTTATCTTCGGCCATAAACAAACTGGAGTGGGTTTGCTTTTTAACAGGCTCCCTTCTCCTCTCCTGTGGAGTGCTACTTTCCGCCTTACGTAACCCTCTGGGCAACTCCACTGACCTATTTTGTTTTAATAAACTTGAGCAGTTTGAGTTATGCGCCCTCCACTTTTCAGACGCCGTTGCCACTCCACAGGGCTCCCTTTCTCGCTCTGCTCGGCAAGGTTGCATAGGTAGTATCTTGGGAGAAGCTAAATAAACAGCTTCCAAGTTCCGACACAGCCCATATGTGCCAAGCTTCCTCTTGAATGTTAGCCTTGGAGGTGAGAAGGAAAAACTGAGTTGACTAGGAAAACGCATAACCTTTCAGAAACAGTTTTTTATTGCCTTCCTTATCACCCCTTTAAGGTCATAAAGATTATGCCAAAGAAGCTATTAAGTTTTCCAGGATTGCAAAATATTTTATCAATGATAGAGATGAAGCATGCCGTTCCACTTTTCAGTTTTTTGCTTTAAATTTCCTTTTATGTTCGGGGATTTGATCTTAATCTTCCCTCCGCACCTTTCTGTTTCCGTCCTGCTTGGAGGCAGTCAGACATGGTTGATGGTTTCTTCTAGCCAGAAGCCTACACTGAGTTGCAAACAGAAGACCTCTCAGGCATTAAAACAAATTAAGAGAGTGAACATGGAAACTAAAAATGCGGCTTTTTAGTTTCCACCATTCCTTTCACCATGGTTCCTTACCAGGCTGAGCTTCTGGCTGTCTCTCTGTCATGGTTTCTGAGATAGATATAAACTTCTGGAGAGCAATGACTGACAGCAGTGCTTTTCCATACTGCCTCATCTGCTTGAGTTAATTTAGGAGCTAGGATATATTCTTCCACTGAAAAACACCAGTGAGAACTTGATGCCAGAATGTTCCTAATGGTTAAATACTGGGGTCTGGGCTGAAATGGCTGCACACTGGTGTCTCCACCAGGACGTTATCCTCAGGAGGAAATAGGGATCAAATGCTGTAGGACGCCATCTCTGAGATTCCCTTCCCTACACAGTGGAGGAGCAGATTAGTGTCCTGCTCATAATGAGTCTCCTGGAAATCCCACACTGGAGAAGGATATCCAGAGCTTTGGAGGAACTCTGAAAAGAGGCTCATGAGAGGCCTAATTGAACTGGAAAGTGTTACGAGTAGTCTGCAAAGCTCTACTGAATATCGAGTTAATCCAAGATTTACGTGTCATAAGCCTCCAGAAACTGGGCTGTGGCGGGCTTTAGCTAAAGCAGTGTTAGCTAACCTTTTAAGAAACCTTGTTTTTCCTTCCTGTGCAGTCTTTCCGACAGGCCTTGTTTTCCTGAAGGAACAGATCCTCAGCTGGCATAACACAGCCTCATCCTGCTGAAGCCAGTGAAGCTGGAGGTTAGGAGGATCTGACCCCAAAGCAATTCTTCTTAATGGTGACATGTTTGCCACCACCAGGCAAGATGACAGACTGAGCACTAGTGATGTAAGAGCAGCGGACAGACTACTGGCACAAAGATCCTCCATTTGCCTCTCCCATGGCATTTAGTGTCAAGAGAGGCAGAAACAGGAAGGTGAGACACTTCACTGAAGCTGGCGTGAAGAAAAGAGGAGTCTTACTCAAGCTGTATTAGCGTGGAAAAACTTTTATCAGGGAAGTGCCAAGTATAAATCACTAACAGAGACTCCTTGGTTGAGACGATTCAGAAAGAGGACAGTAGCGAGCTAATTAACGCCAACTGGCAGTAAAATAGAACAATGTTAATGACTTTGTGGGGCAGCGTGTGTCAACCTTTTCCACAGTGTCCCACAGGGAGAGGCTGCCCCTTTCCCACAGGATTAGACCTCCTGCCTGGGGTGGGCAGAGGGGCCAGGAGGGGGAATCTGCAAGCTATTGTTTCAGGTGCCTTGCCAATCTGAGCAGGCATCTCAACATCAATTTATGCTCTGCTCATATTTTCCAGGTTCTTTCTCCAGTCATGCAACAGTATGGAAAGACTTCCCTGGTGATCGTAACAGGAAAAACAGGGGTGGGTGGAGGAGGATAAAAGGAATGGGGGACGTGCTTGTTCTGACGGCTCTGTCCATCCTGAGGGGAGCTCGTAATTCCCAGCTGGAAACTTTGTCTCTGGGGCAGTGATTTGTGATGCGTAAGCCACCCACAGTCTCCTAGTGGCAGCTTAAAGTAGTCTGGTCACTGGGCAGGGAAGGTAAGACTCATACTATTCTCAACATCTGTCGCAGACAACACACAATTTCAGTGACGAACTTTTAATAATTTAAAAAAAATGTAAGTTAAATACATTTTCTCTCTTTTGAAATAGAGCTATTTAAAATTAAATGTGGAACAATGCCCATCTGTATTAGGAATGAAGCTTAGTATATTTGATAAAAAGCTGCTTTTTGTCTTGTTTTGTTTTAAATATCAAGTTACACATGCTTCCTGCCAAAACATTTGAGAAAGTTGAACCGAACCACTGCTTAAGCACCTGGAACCAAAGCTTGGTAACTGCTAAATCCACTTTTGAGAGCAATAGCTCTTCCGTGAGTAGAGGACGACTATTTTTTCCATTTTAGTTTATTCAACAACTTAGAATCAAAGACTTGCTCATTCAAAGTTGAGAAACTGAATAAGGTTTGGAAAAAGCAGACAAGCTTGTTTTTCTCCTCTGGTCTATGAGGAAAACGAGGATGAGAGGACAAGATCCAGCAGATCTAAAATGTTGGGGTATATGATGTCCTGGAACAACCTGTTTAACCCACTAGCCACTGGTATAACTTCCTTTGTTTAATATTACCTTTTATTTTCTGTTTTGCAATTAAGGTGGTTTATTTAAGTAATAAACTAAGAGTGTAATAAAACAGTGTTTGTAGACATTTTAGTGGATTCAAATTTCATTCTAAATGCAGCCTGATGTGAATCAACTCTAAAGAAAAAGTCATCCTATAAAAAATTAAAAATGCATAATTCACCATTTTCCAGCATAGAAAAATTAAATGATCAAAACCTAATAAAAGCATGTAAAGCTGTAAGTAAGTATGTGTAGATAAAACTGTCTGCTGTAAGCACAGAAGTTAGTAGACGGGCTGTATGTGGTTTTAAGTCAACAGAATCTTACTGGTTACGGCTTGATGAGTATCAACCTTTCTTTAGGGAAAATTATTAAAAAGGATAAATGGAAAAGAAGTTTTGATTTAATATTTAAAATTAAGCTCTCCTGCTTGCTAATTTAAATGGGTGATTTAATCTGTTCACTGAGGCTCAAATCTATCCCTTTTAGTACAGTTTCCCAGTAGTTACCGCATGGGTGGGGTTTTATGTATCTGAAGTTTCAGTTTCAGGCTGTTCTCTGTGAAACTGAAGCCAAACCTCCCTGAACTCAATGAGATTTTCCCCACCAGTTTGCCAGCAGGCTGGAGCAAGCCTTTAGTGGTCCAGATTGGTGACTGTTCAGTCACTAAAAATCAACACCTAGGGGAGTTCCTCGCAGGTAGCTGCTGTCACTGCCTGACAGGTGTCACGAACAAGCGTGCTTGTAGCGTTCTCGGCAGGGGAGCCAAGAGACAAGACGCTGTGATGATAACATGGGCTAGCAGCTTGTAGTATACCTGCCTATGCTCTGCCTCTCTTTCAACCTCTTGCCTGCTTACCAGATCTTTCTTAGCTCAAAATTCGTTTTAGACAATGTCAGCAAAGCCCTTGGCAGAACCTGTGCAGAAGCAAAAAGCAACAGCCATGAAGCAGGTGAATCCAAATACATGGTTTGAAAAGTAAAGGCAGAGTGAGCACATCTAGTCTGAGGCTGGAGGAGAATATTGTGAAAATGGTGGAATCATCTTGAAGAAGAAGGGAACAACACATTGTGATACAACTGGAAGTGTCAGTCACTTGGTAGAGTTTTCCCTTCCCTTCCCTTCCCTTCCCTTCCCTTCCCTTCCCTTCCCTTCCCTTCCCTTCCCTTCCCTTCCCTTCCCTTCCCTTTCCCTTCCCTTTCCCTTTCCCTTTCCCTTTCCTTCCCTTTCCTTCCCTTCCCTTCCCTTCCCTTCCCTTCCCTTCCCTTCCCTTCCCTTCCCTTCCCTTCCCTTCCCTTCCCTTCCCTTCCCTTCCCTTCCCTTCCCTTCCCTTCCCTTCCCTTCCCTTCCCTTCCCTTCCCTTCCCTTCCCTTCCCTTCCCTTCCCTTCCCTTCCCTTCCCTTCCCTTCCCTTCCCTTTCCCTTTCCCTTTCCCTTTCCCTTTCCCTTTCCCTTTCCCTTTCCCTTTCCCTTTCCCTTTCCCTTTCCCTTTCCCTTTCCCTTTCCCTTTCCCTTTCCCTTCCCTTCCCTTCCCTTCCCTTCCCTTCCTTTCCCTTCCCTTCCCTCTTCACCATACCATGCCATCCCAACCCATGCAATTCTACCCCATCCTACTCATTTGGGTACCATAGGACCTTAACACTCCATTTATGTTAGTGTCCATGGGAAGACCAAATGAATTAACCCATTCCTGTCTCGAGAAGTGTGCAGCCTACCTGGCACCGAGCTGCGCTGTGCGGGAATTGCCAAGCCAGCGCAGTGCACAGCTGCAGAGTCTCGCTCCTTGTGTGAACTCGTTCAGACCACAGTGTGCACCACAGCGCACTGCGCTGCCCAGGCATCTGCTGTGAGTAAGGCACAAGGCAAGGCAAGTGGTAGCGACAGAGTGACTGGCAGCATGTGATGGGACGATGAGGCAAAGGCAGACAGCAGGCAGAGAAACTTTGTGCTATGTCACATACATTCTCAGCTGGTTTTGTGTGCAGATAGTTTCCCTAGTGAAAGGTACACACTATGTGTTTGCATCTTTACCTACCTGCTGATCAGCTCATCCGTGTCGTGAATCAGCTTCTCCATCAGGGAGAGGCCTCTGGAGAGATGTGTACCCGCTATTTAATACATTTATTGCAGTGTATTCACTCTGTTTGTTTAAATAGTAATGGCAGAGTTTGCGGGTAACTCCATCAGGGAAAACATCTCCCTATATCCCATGGCAAACATGCACACACAGTTGGCCAGTTGGGCTCCAAAATGACCCACACTTGTCAGCCCTGAATCAGTTTCTGTTTTCCAGCCCTCCCCACCAGTTTACAGTTCCTGTTCTTGAGCTCCTTCCTCTGGCTGCAGATGCCTATCAGCATAACTGGAATTCATGGCATGACCTTTGATTCCTTCTGTCCTCCTGCCAGACTCCAGCAGGTCTCTGTTATCAGATACTAAAGCCTATTACAATGTGAAGTGCATGCACAAATTTACCCAGGCGGGTATGCTGGCATCCTTGCCTGATAGTTCCTCCTTCCCAGAGGAGCTCGGGCATCTCTCAGCCTCCTCAGGGCCGCCAGGGCCTCTCTTTACATAAGGAAAATATGTTGGCACAAAAGGCAAATGGTTACACATGCTTCTGCTATTTTCTCTTTCAAAGCATAAATGCTCGTTCATATCCCATGATGTCATCTTTTGACACCACGCACTGATGTTGTGTCAGGCAAAGATGGCGTTCTCATCTGCTGTCTGCCTGAGCCTGCAGGGACCTTCCAACCTTGGATCCCAAAGATTTTTCCTCGTTATCCTCCTTCTAACTCAAGGGAGCATCATTTCCCCAGGCAGTGGCACAGATGAAGGATGTGTCTTGCTGAGCATCACCTTATGAAAGCCATGGTGGAGCTGGGGACAGAAGCCAGGCCTCATGAATCCTGGCGCTATCCTTCTGCAATAACATAGCTGGTTTCATGACATACATGGGTTCTTTGAAGCAATCCCGTCTCCCATGCAGACAGCACAGTCATCAGCAGAGCTCCCACCTGGGCCCTTGAGCACCATAGGCTACATCCCACCTTGGCTTGACCTGCAGCAGAGCTCCAAAAACTGCCGTATGGGGAGGTGAGGGGCTGGCTGACCCCCTCCTGTCCTGGGCAGTTTGTCAAAGGTTGGGTCACATCACAGTCCTTAGTCTCTGCAGAGCTGGCCCTGGACAATATGTAACCAGAGGCAATCTGGCAGAGATGGCAGGACTATCCCAGCTCACCATGGTCACACCTATATAGCAAGACATCTCTTTACTGGCAGCAGATGGGATGCAGAGTGCTCCCAGTGTTTCCCAAGACACCTCCTAGGGCCATTTGAGCCACAAAAATCATTCTTATTTCCTCTGAGACCCTCATACAGTGCCCCGAGCTTGTTCCTCATGCTGCATTCCTCTTGTGTGAGGACCCAGCTTGCTCCTCTGCCGCCTTGGCCTGCCATTAGGCTTGGGTCGCTCCGCATGAAAACTGTCCCATCTGGTTGTTCTGGATATGCCGTGCAAAATCTCCTTGCCTCTGCCTGGCCTTGCGCACGCTGGCTGTGGCACGTATTTTGGATTTGGGCACTCTTAGCTGCAGGCAAACTCTGTTCTCCTTCAGCGGCGTGCTGGGTTTGTCGGAGGGTATTAGGAAATGTTCCTGTGGTGGGTGGAAGCACGTAGTGCATCTGAGGCGGTTGCTGTGGCTGTGGGGGACAGCCCTGGCCTGGCCCACACCGTCTCTCCCGCCCCGGTGATCCTCCGCGCTGCTTGCAGCAGTGCTCTTGTGAACGCCGCTCACCCACTCTGGCCTCGCACGACCGAGACGGTTGCCAAACTGGAGTGCCTCAGCTGATCCAAGGGAATTTTAATTGAACCAACTTCGCCCACTGCGAGCGGGTGCCAATTTGTCAAGCCTTGGTGACGTTGGCTGGTGCCGGGGAGTGCAGTGAGTTTACACGCATGTTCTCTGCGGGACTGCAGAAATGCTTCCTGCTAAATGACTACATGTATGCCTTTGGAGTTATTAAATGTAGGAAGTGCCTTTTGTGTGCATAATGATATGCCATTGCAGTCGTCCTGGAAGCTGCTTCCCCCTCGCCCCAACGTCTTTCAGCTCATCACAGCAAAAGTTTTGCATGTGAGAGGAGCAGGATGGGGCCAACAGCAGGCTTAGCAAATCCAGCTCCACCCACCAAGGGAGAAACAAGTTCTGATGCCAGGTTCATAGATGTAGGGTGCTCTCTGTTAAATATCCTCCCAGACAGATTCCATAGAGCATGGTATGGGATAGGAGACAGATTTGGTATTAATCAGATCTTAGGCAATTAAGACCAGTGCAAATTATAACCAAACACCTAGAAGGGAAGAGTCTTAAGTTCCTCCCTGACGTGCTTGGCCCTGGAATGGGCAGGCAACTGCATACGGAGTTAGCTTCAGCTTGAGGTCTCCAGATATGGTCCTGCAAAAAGTACATTAAACAACACTCTGCAGCAGCACAATGAGGCCGCCTTATGTGCGTGCTGCTTGTTCTCACACTGGTAGCGTGTGCTGTTCTCACACGCAGCTTCACACCCCCTGGTTATACATTAGCAACGACACATTCTTTAGCTCAGGTTTGAGTTGGATGTAGATTGAAGCCCGATACTACAAAGTATGGTTGGGGAGAAAGAAAACGTCACTCAGGGTCAAATATTTTCTGGTCTCGGGTTAGTGGACAGAACATGTGACAAACCAGTAAGTACTGTTATTGATGAGTATTTATTGGGTACCAGTAGTGCAAAAGGAGATAGGGTCCTTGGGTCTAAAGGCCTTCTGAGACAAAGATACCAAACAGGCACTCTCAGGGCATGAGTTTTTCCCCGAGGTGGAGGGCACTTCTGGGGATGTAGGGTGACATGCTGTGTCTTTGCTGACGGGATTAGGGTTTAGGGGTCCCAAGGATGGTGTTTTCTGTGGAGGAGCCAGAGGCTTAGCAGAGCAGGAAAGGCAGTACAGGCATGGGCAGAACAAGAAGGGGCTGCTTTGCTGTGGGCTCAACAGAGGTGATAAATCGGGGGTTGAATAAGCAAGGTCCTACACTTCCATCTTCTGGCCACACCCTCCAAATCTCCGCTGTACCCAGAAAGCACTGATCAGGCATCATTCAGAGAGCCTGTGGTTCTCTCCCATAGTCACAGGGGCCAAACCATCAGTGCATGTAGCACACTTGTCTGGAGACAGGGAAGCTGGGACATTGCCTATGATAACCACCTGTTCATACCAGCCATTCCTGCTCCAAATGGAGAATGTCACAATTGCGTGTTTGCAGGCTGGCCTTTTGTCCAGCCCCTCTCTTTCCCTGTGTAATCCACCCGACTGGAACACATTGCAGGGCATCATGCTCCTTGGAGAGAGGGCTTCAGTGCGTTTTGGCTTTGGACAGCCTTCCACAACTCCCATGTCATCTTTCACTCAGGATCTGGCCATCACATGCATCCTGACAATAATCGCATGTTTAGCTCAGATGGACCTGGGTTAAATGTCACAGCCAAAAAATGGTCCCCCATCCACGTGAGGAAGAAATTAAGAGTAGCATCAATGCAATCAGACAGCAAAAAATTAATTTTGAATAGTTCAAAATTACATAAGGAAAATGCAAGTAGGAAAGAGAGGAGCAAGTAAAGTCAAAATAGATCAAGGAAGAGAGCTCCAGCTGTCTCACCAGCTGCCTTTGGCCACTGACAGCTTAATCTAATTCTTAACATAGGGACACAGGGTGGATGATGGCAGATCACGCTGCCTCCCTTATTGCCTTGCATAAGCACAGTGTCAGTTTTGCTAAAGCATGGGAGGATGAGTAGATGGAGAATATTAGCTGTTACCCTCCCCTTTTCCTCTCACTTTCATGCTTTGTGGAGCAGCCATGCTGTGATCTTAGGCCTGATATATATATATAGCCCTCCTGCAGTCCTCTTTTGAGAGGATGCTTGGCCCAGGGAGGGAGGTGGAGGCAAAACTGGCCACTAAAAGGGTTTTGCTGACAGTTCCCTTTTGGTATTCATCAGAAATCTCTTTTGCTTCCATTTACTTCTTATTTCATAGAGCCTTGTATTCTCCTGGATCAGTAGCATGGGTAAGGACAGGAGGAGAGGCAGAGCTGTATGGGAGGCTGTACTAGCCCACTGAAAATTGCAGACTAGAAAAAAGGCATGGACTCATCCTTGGTCGCTGCCTTTTTGATTGTGTGTGTGTCACAAAGGCCACTTCCAGCACACCACTTGGTTTGCTCCCATCTGAGGGAGGACTGCGGGGAGACAGCAGCTGGTGGACTTTGTCCAAGGAGACTCATGGAGCTTCAGCTGAGCCCGAGGCTGCTTCAGGCAGTGAAGCTGAAGTGGACTCAGATGTAACAGGAGTTAAGAGATTTGCCAAAGGTCACAGAAAGCTGCAGCAGAAACTGGACCAAATGTAGGACCTTCACTGCAGGACCACCCATGTCATGGGAGAGACAATAGTCGGGCAATTATTTCTAGGGAGGAGATGCCAAACTTTGATGCCTAAAGAGCCCTTGTGAGACATCCACTTACAGAGTCTCTTGGCCAGCCCTGGGAAGCCAGGGTAGGACAAGAACGCAACAGTTGTCTCATTTATCAAACCAGGCAGTGACTGGACAGGCCAAATCTTGTCCTGATTCACTCAGGTAGGTTGGTGCAAATGTTGCTTGGGCAAAATCAGTGTTTCAGCTACTCGAAGTGAGCATCTTGGCCTAACAGACTGACAAGGAAAGGATACACATTTGGACAAACCTAATAACTGTGCTGTGGTGATGGTTCCTTTGGCTGCCTTGTAGGTAGAAGTGGCTCATGTTCAAAGAGCTGAATACGGTACTTGTCCTTCTGAAATCCACTTCTCCCAAACCTCTAGTGCTAGCTCCCCTGTACAAGCCTTGATGCAAAATTACTCAACCACAGCAGCATGCTGACATGCATGATTTTGCAGATGAACAAACAGCATTTTTTCCCGATGCTTCCATACAGTTGTTCTGCCAGTGGGAGGTATGATTTCAGGAACATTAACATGAATAAACAACGTCCTATGACATCTACATTTATTAAGCCTGCTTCCCTCCCTCATCTCCAAATTTCTGACGTGACCTTTGATAAGAGAGTGGCTTGCTGGAATGACACTAAATTGCTAGGAGCTCTTGTGAGACAACCCCTTATCAAAGGCTGAGCACAGCCGTGACTAGCATGGAGTGCCAGTCCAAATTTACCCAGGCTGCTATGTTGGCACGGGTCCCTGAATTCTCAGCTTCATGGACTTTTATCTTCCCCTGTGAAATGAGGGCATCATGGACTCTCCTCTCAGCTTCCACTAGCTGGTTTGACACCACAGAAATATGCCCAAGTGCGAACATGCTCACCTTCCCAACCCGTACACAGAGCTCCCCTCCCCAAAAACCTCAGGGAAGATATGTTTAAAATATGTGTTTCCCAAGTGCCGCTCTGTTTACTTGATAGTGATTGTTCAAGGAGGTGTTTTTGGCCTCTCCTCTCCCATTCTTCAGTTCTCAACCAAACAAGGGCTGTATTCTTGTCACTGTGTTTATCGAGCAATGAAGGAGAAGCGGCAATGGCTTCCCAGTGCCAGCTGGCACCGTGCCATGTGATTGTTGTCAAATGGGGATGTAATAATCGTAATATGTTTCTCGCTCAATTCAAACCTCTCCTGAGATGCTCTTTTTATTTGCAGGGAGGAGGGGCAAGGATCTGTGACTCTCTGCGTGTCTCGGTCTGCCGTTCCAGCTGGGTCTCTTTATCCTTCCAACCTTGCCTGTGGCAAACCAGGTGCCTCTGGAAAGGCTGCCGCTAACTTCACCCTGATGCACTCCTCGGCAGTGGGGAGAAGGCCCCCAAAATGGTCTCTGAGCACCAGAAGGACTTCTGGATCTCCAATCTGCCTCCCGCAGCTCTCCGTGCCGTCTGATGTCTGGGCTATGGATGTCTCCGAGTCTGCAAGAAGGCGCTGGAGCACCAGGACAGCGTGTACAAGAGGAAAGGAGTGGCTCGGCCCCAAGTCTTCCCCTCTAACTTTCCTGCCTGTCTGGCTGTTAGGAAGTAGAAGGGAACTCAGTCATTAATAACCCTTGCAGTTTTTTGGCCTCTATGCTGAGCCTGTTCATGAGAGACCAATTATAATTGTGCTGTGGCCAGAAATCTCAGCTAAATGGCCAGCATCCTCAGATTCTAAGAAATTCTGTGGAAGAATTTCTTTGTGGAGAGAGAGAGGATGAGAAAAAAGAGGATTTTCTTGGACTCATGGCAGTCTGCGAGCGGGGCCAGGATTTCATACAAAGCAGCTCGCTGTGGCTGGCTCCCTGTGCGGAGAGCCAGCAGGACACCAGCGTGTCACTTCAGACCTAACGCCTTCAGTTTTCCCCACGGGGGATGAATTTCACCCTCCAGCCATCTCCGTAGGACCCCACTGCTGCCCCGCTCCTTTCATCACACGCCTCTTGGGAATGGATCCCTTGGGAGAGGATGGTCGGAGCCTGGACTGACACCAAAACCTTGGAGAAGGGAGGCTCCTCGCCTCCTTTCTCGTTGGCTGAGTCACTGGGTCCCCAGGGGGAATCCTGTCCTAAGGGCAAATCTGCACTGCGTGTTTGAACCCATTTAACACATAACAGAAATTAATGCATTTCACAAATGCATGGGTGTTCTCAGCGCACGCTGAGATCTAAAAACCTACATTTCCAAAGCAAAAATGCTGAGTGAAATAATTACAAAATATATTAAAATAATGGGGGGAGGGGGGGAGAAAGTCAAATCTCTGCATCAAGGGATTTATCCTTGAGCACATGACAGGTTTGTAGAACAATGCAGGGAAGGAGTATGTGAAAAAGGCTTCATGACAGCTGAAGGTTTAAAGTGTGTAACTGCTCTCCAGGAGTTAAGCCCAGGTACAAGAGCACTTTGCAGTTGCACATTAGGAGTTTGGCTTCATGCAGATGCCGATGCAGAAGGGGAGCAGTCTCCGGCCACAGTGCATGTCGCGCTCCTGTTTGCCATGGAGTGGCAGGTTAGGAGAAGACGTCCTGTGTATTTAGTGAATCAGGGAACGAGTAGGGATGTGTTCTGTTCTCTGCCGGGGCACTGCGGTACTGCCAGCATTTCCTTACCCAGTAGTCACATATGGAAATGCAGGGGGTTTGGTAGGCATTTAGACTTTTTTTTCCCTACCCATTCAGTCAGGTATATACCACCAAAAGCTGTGAATGGCCAGAAGGCACACATCTAGGCTGGTGCAGCCTCCCAAGTTTAGAATTGCAGTGACAGGAAAGGGCTGAACCTCATGCCATAAACCCTCCTGGGAAAACATGTGTGGGGATGTGTCAGCCTTGGCCGTTCTCTGAGGGGGCAGCAACTACCCCTTGTCAGTTTTGACAAGGTACTTTTGACTCCTTGTCGGGAGATTAAGAATAGGAACCTTATAAGTGGTCCCAAAATGTCAGTGTTATTCCAGGCACAGGAATGGCTGGAGATGAAATGTTGCTTTCCCTGTTGCTAGAAATGCCTCCTGTGCTAGCTGTGCACCAGTCACAGTACTAAAATGTAAAGAATGACCATTTGAAAGCTGGTGGGACATGAAAAACTAAAGTGGAAAGTGTAAAATACAAGGTACATGGCTTCAGACATGCACAGGACTCACTGAGAGTCCAGCACCCTGCAGTTCCCACTGAGACAACATTTTTGGGAGAATCTGGCTGTTTGTCATCGCTGCTAACATTTCCTGGATAAGCCAATGTGTTGCTGAATTATAAAAGTAGATCCCAGACAGAGAAACTCACCTTTATAGTAGTTTTATTCAAATAACTTTGGTAGTGTTAAAAAATGCTCTTAAAATAATTCTTGCTCTGGAGCAAGAAACTTCTCTGTCTGTAAAAGCAGTTCAGGAAGCTGATGTTTGTTACAGCCTGCTCCACCTGCTTGCCTCAGCTTTTGTCCTTCACTCTCTGTATCTGAGAAACACCTTTCAGTGTCTATCGTAATGTGGATTCCTGTTCACTGAGAATGTGGAGGAGGGCATCAACCCTCGTGAACTCCTGTCAGTTGGAGAAGAAACCCTTCAGATATCTTCATACCCTATTGGGACAGGTGGGACTAAAGAGAAAAGACCAAATTCCTGGAGGGATATTGATTAATACTGAAGTAAAAGTCTGGGACTGGGTGTTGAAAGAGAGTCTAGAAGGTTTAACAAAGCCATTTCTTCTAGCTCGGTCTGATTGCTGCTTTGCTTAGTGTGAGTAGACATTGCGATCCTTCAACACCTCTCATGTGGGCTCCTTCGGTCTCTGCCTCAGGCATTTGTACCTAGACAAAAGTAATCTCCACAAGCTTTACACTCTTGGCCACAGTCCATGCTGGTGCCCACTCCTCTGTGATGATGGTCTGGATAATTTGCTGTTGGCCAGAGTGGAGCTGCATTCTCCAAGCCCCCACAGCAAAGCACCAAAATCACAGTCATGGCAACCCTGAGAACACAACTCAAACTCTAATCCCATTATAACAACTCAATGTACTTTGCTCAAACTTTTAATAAGGTAACATGTACCTGAATAACTAGATTTCCTCCTCGTGATCATGATCCTGCTCTTGGCGATGACTGGAGAACTATGATAACATAATCTGATTTGAAAGGCCTGTGCAGGCACCACCTGGCAGCTATTGATATCAAGTTAGGAGAATGAAGATGAATGGTCCAGAGGAATATTCAATTACATGGTTTCCTTTCCAAAGGTAATAATCTGATGAGTAACAAAGTTACTTTCCCTTTTTTTGCTGTCACCATCTCCGTTTCCAGGGATTTTTATTTGGTTACTTTCATTTTTCTATTCAGCACCTGTCTGGAGATGGATGGTCACTCCCTCTGTTTCTGGAAGCCGCCACTGCTGAATCAGAATCAGCTGGCTGTGTTGGAATACGGTGGTAACACTCAGAGCAAAACCTGTGCACTGCAGAGCCTGGCTTTCCAAGACCCTGTGAGCAGGAGTGCTGAGAGACAAGCTCTCAACAGCCTGCCCTGTCGTGCATTTGCAAACTGCTCTCCACCCCCAGCAAAGAGCTTCAGTGCAGAGATAAGGGAAGAGCTTTCTCCTGATAAGCAAAATCGAGATCTTTCTCATTCCACCTTTTGTAACTGGACTGGATGTTTAAGAAATGCTGGAATTCATGGAGATGTTGAAGACAGGGTGAAAAGGCATAAAGGAGGTTTTCCTAGAGATCCTGGGAACCATGCTTGCTCCACTTGCCATCTGTTTGAAAGGCTCTAGAGCACTCCCTGGTTTGTAAGGTTGAGGAGGAACTTCTTCACTTTGTGGGTGGCAGAGCACTGGAACAGGCTGCCCAGAGAGGTGGTGGAGTTTCCAACTCTGGAGACATTCAAAACCCTCCTGGACGCATTCTTGTGTAACCTGCTCTAGGTGACCCTGCTCTGGCAGGGGGGTTGGACTAGATGATCTCCAGAGGTCCCTGCCAACCCTATGATTCTATGATTCTATGATTCTATGTTAAAAATGGTCTCCCTTGTCCATGCACGGACAGACCGTTCTCCATAGCCTGGATTTCTCTCTTATGGACTCAGACAGTGCCTTGGGGCCAGTGCTGAATTTTCCGACTTTTGTCCAAACATAAGCCCAGCTTCACTGGGACTCCTCTCCTTACCCTGAAACTTCACCTCTGCTCTCCTGAATTCTCTTTATCCATCAGTGTCCCAAGGAGGATCTCTGCTTTAGGGGTAAGAGCACTTCTTTTCTCCATGTCATCATGCAGGACTGCACAGCTTTGGGAAGTGACAAATACCAGGTTCTTTCAAGGTCTTTTAAGCGTTTTGTAGAAATTTTCATAGCTTTCAACTGATTTAAGGCGGACTATTTCCATCCTCTCTGATACGTGAAAGAATTCACTCACAAATGGTGACTCATTACCCAAAATCTTTCACTGAACCTCAGCCTCTTCTCCCGTTCTTTTCCCAGCATGTGGGACATCTGGTGTTTCTTGCTCCTCTAAATGTTCTACCAAACTGTTTTTTCATTAGCATTAGACAAACATTAGACATAGGGCATTTTGAACACCAATATTACTTTTCTTCCCCAATCTCATCCCATTTCGATTTTTCCCTCCCACTGGCCTCTAAGCAAACATTTTTGAATGTGTAGTTCCTAGGCAATTGCATTATGGAATGACTGTCTGGTTTCCATACCTGCCAGCAATAGTAAACCAGCTTTCAGCACTAAAGGTAAGACAAGTAAACTGAAAATTTGAGTGAACCTGGTCCAAGAGGTCATGAAAATGAATGGAAAAGCTCCCAGTGATTTCCATAGTCTTGTAGCAAGCTTCTGCTTGAACAGAGAACAAAATCAAATGAAATCACTCTGGAGCAAGAGGGACTCACGTACTTCTATCGAAATGACACAAGCAGGGAAGAAGAGAGGATGCTGGAAGAGAGAACAGGGTAAAAAGAGGAGAAAGTTGTCTGTAGTGGACAACAGTCTGTGAGCTGGGATCATTTAAAACCATATGGGCCAACAGACTGCAGAACAGATTGGGGGAACTATCTATCTTTGGCCTTATTGGAAAGGGATGACAGAGGGAAATATAAACAGTCTAGCAATCATCAATACGGTCTTTCTGGTTCCACCAAAATCTCACCTAAGGCAACATGTTTTGCTTCCTAAATTTTGACTATACTCAGCAGACATGCGAGTTATTATTAGGCATTTTTTAGGAAAAAAGTACAGAAGCTCAAAATGTACTTTTCTTTGCCAGGCATTGCACAAGCATACATGAAGAGAGACAGCCCCTGGACTTGGGAATCTGTAAAGCAACAGCTGGGAGACAGAAAGTACAATTCTCATTGCTACAGAAGTCCAGGCACGGAAGAGGACGTGCATGCGATCAAAGAGCATTAATGGCAAAGCTCAGAGTTGAAGCCAAGTGTGGTGCTCTCCCTTACTGTTGCTGTAACATAAGACCGTCTTGTCTCCTTGAAGTTTCCTGATGGGACTTGACTCTTGAATACGCACACCCTGAAAGTGATGATAGTTATTGTTTATACATTTAATTTTCTACACCTTATGCTGGCCCCAGTAAAACGCAGTGTAAGAGCTGAGTCATCGTCTCGATGGATACAAAAGATCAGTCCTTCCATCTCACCCTGTGCACAAATTTCTAGAGAAGATAGCACATGGATGATGAAATCAGTGCCAGCAGATGTAAGGAAAACTCCACTGAGACTCTAGTTCTGGCTCCAGCATTGCTCGCATGCCAAACTTTATGCAGGGTGGACATTGTGGAGAAATCCCATCAAGGCCATTTCTCATTATCTGTCTCCTCAGATGGAGTGTGGTCATTAGGCACTGCCAACAAAAGCTTTAGCTTTGATCAGGCACTGAGGATGGAGACTCTCTGGTCACAGTCACAGCGGGTCAGCCCACCTCACTGGCTGTTTGTAAAAGCCATTTTCAGAATCACAGATGGAAAATGCATTACGAGATCTTACTGTTACAGCCACAAGGACCGCAGTGGCTGATCTCGTCACATCACTTGCAAAACCCAACATGCAGAGCTCTGCCTGGCCAGCTGGCAGTCCAGACGCTTTGTTCTTCCCTACTACTTATCAAATCCAATACATTCTGGTAAACTAGACCACTTATTTTAGCAATCATCCCAGGATGTAAAGAGTCCAAGTGATGACAAATTCACCACTTCCCTCAGGAAATACTTTCAGTTATTCCTTTCCTCAAACATTAAAAAAAAACCCTCTTGCATCTTACTTCCAGATTGAATTTTATGGGTTCCATCTTCTGGACTGGATTTATTAGGGTTTTGTTTGTGGCGTAATAGGCCTTCCTGCTCTTGGATGCATTTTTCCTTAGTAGATCATTTAAACATCATAGTGTCCCTAACTTTCTTCTGATAAACTTTATAGCATCCTGAAGTTTCTCATGCTAGAGAGTATTGTAGAGATGGTATATCATTCCTGTGGCTCATTTCTGAACCTTTCCTAGCCATTCTGCTTCCCTCTTGAATGTGGTCATTTGGTAAGCGTTTTGTCAATGCAGTGCCAGTGGGAAAATCATGTTCTTTCTGCTAGTCCGTATCTCCCAAATTAGCTACCAGGAGGAATAAGTAAGGCTTTCTTGCTCTGCCTGGAGTTGGCTTCCAGTGAATTATCTGCATAACCCATCAGAGCTCCCCAGAGCCACTGCTTTCCAGAATGCAACCTCATAAATACATAAAGCTTGTCTATATGGGTCTATATGGACTACTCTCATCTAGGACAGATGTTATAATATGCATCAGCTGATTGTTGCATGATTATGAACAGCAGAGATCACTTTGTGTCACTGAACTGCTTTTACTGCCGTTTTACTTTTCCACTTTTCTACCCAGATACTCTCCAGCATATGGAGCATGGAAACGCTGTCTTAGCATTCTGCTGTCTTCCAGAATAGGGAAGAGCACACGTTCCAGTCCACTTCCTTCCCCTGCCTCACCAATATTCAGATGCAACTGTTATATTTCACTATCTGTGAGCCAACCAGGTTTTAATATATTTTCTTCCTTTATTTTTTCCCAGTCTGTGTTGTGCTAGTAATCCTGATCAGTGTGCCAACTTTGGGAAACTCTAATCTGCATTATTATCTCTTTATTTATATTGAAGTAGTGACCGGAGGCTCCAGAGGAGTTACACACTGCACCTAAGCATACAACAAGACTGTCCATGGCCCTGAGCAATTATAATCAGAGCAGAATCTAGGGAGAAGATAGGCAGAAGCTAGGAAAAAAGGATTGCACAATAGCTTTGTTTTGCAGAGGGGACACGGTGACATGGAGAAGTTCAGAATAAGGATATGTGTGACCCTGGCTTAGCTGTCAAAAACCAAACTTTCCCGGCAACTGAGTATCAGGAAACAGCCTCACCCAACCTTTTGACCTCACTATTGCCTGACATTCAGGTTTGATTTACAAGTATCTTGCCTTTCAGTTCCCTTTTCCCTACCCTTTGCCACCCTTGCTGTAATTCTCAGCCAGCTGGTGTCATCTCAACTGCACACTTACCTATGTTGCCTTAGCCATGATAACTTATTCCACAATAGCACATGTCCTCCTGGATGATATAATTTTGGCCAAGGGCTCTATTCCTCATTTTTAGATTATTTCCTGCTGTTGAGACATGAAACTGCTCTTTTTTTGGCTTTCTACTCCCCTTTCAGAGCTGTGAAGCCTCCTTTCTTGTGAGACACCTCCCAGAGGCCTCCAGATTATGCAAAAATGCGAATTCTCCGCACCGTAAGAGTTTTGCGTCAGACGTCCTGCATCGTGTCTTTTTATTGTAGTGAGCACAAAAATCCGCTCCCATGAGAAGAGAGAGGCAGAATCCCAACCTGTGCCTGTGCACCTGCTCCTTTAAAGAGTGCCGGAGCAAGGCAGCTCTTCCACAGCTGGCTTGCAGATGGGGAAAGGTGAGAACAGACAGGCCGCTGTTCAGGGTTTCTGTGGCAGAGTAGTAGGATTGCATTAAGCTCCTCTTAACACATTATGCAGAATCCTAAGTCTTTAGCTGAACCAGGACTACAATCCTCTTATGCGTCTTTGCTGAAATTCCGTGAGTTGCATGCACGCACGCACACACACCAGCACAGAGGAGCCTTCAGGAGCGGCTTACCCCTCGCAGGTGACAAACGACACCAGGCAAGTTTGTGCTGGAAAGCCCGCGAGCCATCAGTCACCCGCAGACGAGAGACGGCTTTTGGCTCCCCCAAGCTTAAGGCATGTTGTGATTGCCTTCTTTTTATTTACGGGTAACGGAATTGCTTGTTAAGATTGGCTTGTCCTTTCTTGCTGGGGATTTTTGTGTGTGTGTTTGTTTTCTGTTTCCAGCATATTCCTGTGAAGTCTTTACCTCCCTTGACCTCCAGCAACAAGGCAGCTCGTGTTTGGGTTTGACAGTCCGTGAGAGAAGTTTGCAATGAGTGAAGCTCACCTCCATGCAGGACACCAGGACAAGGTTGGGGTGCTGCAGCTGCAGTGGACATGTCTTCTAGCACTCCATGTGCCTGTGAGAGAGATCCTGCCCCACTCAGAAATCATAGAATCATAGAATCATATAGAATGTGTTGGGTTGGAAGCGACCTTTAAAGGTCATCTAGTCCAACCCCCCTGCAGTAAGCAGGGACATCTTCAACTAGATCAGGTTGCTCAGAGCCTCATCAAGCCTGGCCTTGAATGTCTCCAGGGATGGGGCCTCCACCACCTCTCTGGGCAACCTGTTCCAGTGCCTCACCACCCTCATTGTAAAGAACTTCTTCCTAACGTCTCATCTAAACCTACCCTGCTCTAGTGTAAAACCATTGCCCCTCATCCTATCGCTACATGCCCTTGCAAACAGCCCCTCCCCAGCTTTCTTGTAGGCCCCCTTCAGGTACTGGAAGGCCGCTATAAGGTCTCCCAGAGCCTCCTCTTCTCCAGGCTGAACAACCCCAGCTCTCTCAGCCTGTCAAATGGGGTTTCCCAGACCTTGCTCCCCATGAAATTGCAATGAGCAGGGGTTTACCCTAGCCATCAGGGTTCTCCTCCTTCATTGCAGTACTTTGATATCATAAGTATTAATTGGCTATTTATTTACATTGGGATTTCCAAAATTGACTTGGGATTGTCAGTGGCCACCCATCTAGGGACTGGGCTTCTAACACTGGCTGAAAAAAACAATTCAGACCTATTAAAAGTGTTTTACATTGAGGTTCTGAGCCACGTGGTCAAAACAATCTACAGAAAGAAACATGGGTCCTCTCCTTGGGAGCTGACATTCTTTACCACCCTGAGACCCCAAGGGTGGGATTAGCTGGATCTGTGGTGGTCTGGGCTGGACCAAGGCCTACACAAGCAATGCAAGAGCTGACCATGATGAACTGGAGAAAACGAACCTTGGGCTCTTGCTGCTTGCCAGTACGGGTACATCTTTATTTGTTTTGGCTTTTCTGCTCTCTGGTAGGGTCTTTTTACCTGTCCTCCCCTCCATACCAGCTCTGGCCAGTGCTTGCAGCCAGGCTGCTGTGAACAGCCTTGTGCAGCAACTGAAACTGCAGAAGAAGCTGGCTTGCGAGCCAGCTGGCTAGGGATGGGTCAGATAAGTGGCATCTTGAGAGCCAAATGCAGTCCTGAGGGTTTCTGAGGTTGGCCTCCAAGGCCTCTCGGTGGCTGCCCATGGCGCCAGGCCTGCAGGCACGTGTCCTGGTGCTCATCAAGGTCCCCTGCTCAAGCCCTGCCAGCCAAGGGGACCCCCGGGCCCACAGGGACAGTGGTATGGCCAGTGCCTGGGGCCATGGGCGAGCAGTGGCTGTCTCTGTGCTGAGGATGGCCACTGCAGGGCTACCTCAGATCCCACTTGCTGGGACTGCGTGGAGGCTCAGTGGCAATTATGGGTGGGTTGTCCTGTAGGATGTCGTAACCCGTAACTACAGCTCTGCTGGTGTTGAGGCATCCTTGGTGCATCAAAGCTTTTGTTTCATCTTGCCAGACATAGGATATTTAGGATATTTTGAGTATCTCTGGATAACTCTGAGCTTGTGTCAGTGTTTCTGGATTTTTTATCAACAATAAACATGCTTAAAAAAACCCAGCCAGTTGTGGCGTGGTGCACTCATCATAGTATTTACAGTAAACATCTCCAGACAGGATTATACAGAGCATTTTTAACATTTGTGTCTCCTTCACACAATCCTTTTCATTTCTTCCCTCTGCAGAAGCGGAAGGCTCGCCACCCTTCAGGCAGAGCATGCAGTTCCCCATCATGGGGGCTAAGCATCAGCCCTGTCCCACCTGAGTTTCAGGCAGCCAGTCCCACGCAAAGCAGGCTTCCATGGAGAGAGAACAGAGCTGCTGCTCTCCTCAGAGCTGCTGCTGAACTGCAAATAGCTCCAGGGCCTGCAGAAATACTCCGCTGCACACTTGCATTACCTTTGGCAGGGCTGAACGGTACATCAGCACAATTTTGTACGTGCTGAGGACTGCTGTGAGGCCGTGGCTCTGTTGCATGAAGCCTAGGCGTGTGAAGCCTCACCTTAATATCTCATTCCCTTAATGACTTAAGATGTCCATGCACCGTGCATGTGTCTGTGGTGGGTTTCGTAATCTTGTCTGCACTGCCTTGTCTTTCCATTTGCAGCCTCACCAGCTGCCTGACAGCATCCCTTCCCATGTCAGTCCGTCTTGTCCCACATGCAGCTCTGCTGCTGCTGCCGCTGCTTTGTCCAGATCTAGAACACCTCCATCATTCTTCCAGCCCTGTGCCTTTCACAGCTCTGTCATCTGGTCTCCTGCCCAAGCTGCATTGGACCTCTCAGCTAGTCCAGAGCTTTTCCAACCTTGCTTCCACCAGTACATCCTTCAGCTGTCCTCATTTCCCCCTGGCTCTGGACTTACGCTGCTGTGCAGAGATGTTGTTAGTCACTGTTTTTTGGAATCTCAATAGAGATAGAGTTAAAACCCCCATGTTTGTGTTGGTGGTGACTCATGTTTTAGGAACAGATATTCACTGAAGTATGAAGACTAATTCCTGACTTATTTCAAACATATTATCTATAATCCCAAGGCCTCTGATGACATGTTTTATACTTACTGTCCTGTGTGGTCCAAATAGCACAATGCAGGGAAAGCTTTGTTTCGTCAGAGGATTGCTTAGTTGCTAGATGTCTATGGTGCCCTCCATCAAAGCAATGCTCATGAGGACTTGAGGACAGGGCTTTTAGAAAGGAAGTGCTCCACTGCAAGATATCCCACCTGAAGCTGACCCTAAATGTAATGATACAAGTGAGGCTCTATACTGGTTGCAAGAAAGGGGAAGAAACTCTTGTGGCTCCTGTGGTACTGCATTATGATGCTCCCCTTTTTCTTCAGGGAACTGTAACATGAAGAATGGTGATTTTCTGAAGGTCACCTGCTGAGTTGGTGTCAGAGCCCAGCGATCAGCTCAAGGTCCAAAGCCACATTCCCTGTCTCAGAAACATCATGCTCTACATGGGCATTGCAATCCTGGCATTGTACCAGCTCTAATTTTTACTTAAAGAACAAATCAATCGGAGCTAACCTACCCATCCCTGTTTGAAGCCGGGCCAAGTCACAACTGAGCACCGTTTATGAAATAGTAACCGGAGCTCTGGAAACTGAACTACTATATTTATTCAGCCTGAGGTGAAGTCTGTCACCAGATAATTGCAAAGGGGAATGAACTTATTCCAGTAAGGTCAGTTTTACCGTTTCATCCCTTGCAAGCTCAGTTCATAGTTCCTGTTTGTTAACTGCAACTGAGCTGCACACAGAGGCTTTGTGCTGGGGGATCTCTCCGAGAGGTAGGATGAAACGTTGCCTGTCCCAAAGAATTTACAAGAGGGAACGTTTGTCTCACGCAGGTTAGTAGCAGGGCATTTTGTTTAAGCAAAACAATTTCCTACATTCACTCTGCTTCTATTAGGAAACACTCAGATTAGGGTGCTTTCTAGGCGACACGTGAGTCTGAAGCAGAGAAGAAAGAGGAATCCTCTTGGCGGGAAAAGAGCAGGGATGCAAAGAAAGGTTTGGGCAGAGATGTGGCATGATTTGGCAATGACGGGCTGCCGAGGCAGAGGGGAGTGAAAGGGGCTGACACTCAAGATCAATGCAATACGGCAAGTGAAAAGTCAAGATCAAGCATGCTGGAGGAGTGTCTCTGGCAAGGAGGGCTTGTTGTGCTGTTGGCTGCATGCAGCTGTGGTCTGCATGCTGTCTGTCGCAAATCTACCAGCCGTTTCCCCTGAACTGGAACCATCTACAGAGAAGCTGCCAAAAGCACTTTCCTGGACATTCAGCAGAGAGGCTGGTTGAGCTCCCATTAGAGAATTGGCCTGGCTTCTGGGAAAAGAGCTGCTCTAGTCACACCCTTTTCATGCTTGCTGCTCCTGGAGTGGCCCAAACTATTGTTTGCAGGGCCTGAATCACAGAGCTGCATGCATGGAACTGGAACAAAATTCCCACACCCAAAGAGCTGGGCAGCAAGTCTTCATGTCCTCAAACTTTCTGGGGGTGGGAGGTCATCACCAAGCATGTGAGTGTGGATGGTCCTACTCACAAAAGCTTCAAACGACCCGCTGTCTGGCACACCGAACATGCTGCTAACAGTCTTGGAGCATTGCTTTAAATTCAGTTTGCCGTACATCATCAGATCTGTCACCTGCAGAATATGAATCCCTCCATGCTGGTACCTGTCACATAGAGTTCTGCACTTAGTACCTCACTCTTTCAAAGGTCTTATATTCCCATACATCACAGCTAGGTCACAAACATAAATATGCACAGATCAGGTGGACAGATGCTGTCCATTCTGGTCATAGCAGACGTCTGAATCAGCCTAATGGCTCCATAGCTCCGTCGTCCACTCTGAGTCCAAATGTGATTATTATCAGTTCCCCTCCAGAGAAGTCCTGCAAGATACTCTGCAGTGGTTGATTCTGGACTAAGCAAGCTTGGGGGCAAATTCCTTCTCAGTCTTATGGCCTTGAGATCGGTTTATCAGAAGCAATAAGGCACATTTTTCTTTTGGAAGTCTGACATGTTTTAAATAGTTACTATTCCAACACAACATTTGGAGACCATTATAGATACTACCTACTTCTTAAAAAAAATTCTTGCTTAGCTCTTGTGCCCCTTAGCACCCTTAGACAGTGAGTTCCAGCTAATCTGATGACAGTAAGGTCATGTACAGCATTCTGGGGCGTCTTCTTGCTGTTGGGTTGTGGAACTGGGAGTTCAGGATATCTTGTTCAACATTTCTATGACAGCTCCTTCTGTTTGTCTTCCCTCAAAGTCCAACATTATTCACTGCTCTGCCTGGAGGTTAGTCCCAGAGGCCAATTCCTCTGGGTGGGGGCATTGCAGCAGGGCTATATAGCACAAGTGTGCCAGGGAAATCCATCCTTTCCTTCCTCCCACTTCTCTCAGCTCTCCATCACCATCACTTCAGCAGGATTCAACAGGATGGCAGAGCTTCCAAAAGGAGTCATGGTGATGGAAGAGTTCCTAGAGGACTGCATATTAATGGCCTCAGCCTTTTTTGACAAAGAAGCTCTTGCAGAACTTAAAGGAAGGAAAAGGGAGGAATTTTAAAGCCAGTCTCCCAGTGAGAACCAAGAAGTGTGGAGTAGCTGCACCATCCAGCCTGGCTTCGTCAGATCCTCACTCCATTCCCCAAGGGATGCCAGGATAACCACAGCGTGCATGAAGGCAACGTGCCACTGGAAGTCTCCATAATATGACACAGTGCTGAAGAACCCTGGCCCCACAATGATTCAGTAGGCGCCCAGTTTAACCGCATCTAGCTCTGTGATGGTAGCCATTGACCTAAGCAGCAGGACTCCTGGAGCTGCAGGGCAGGACTGACGGCAGCACATATTCTCCTGGACAAAAAGATGAATGCTGGCTCTCAGGAAACCTCAGCGTGTGCTGAAATGGAAGTGGAAATGGTGCCTTTTCATTAGCACACAGAAGTACTGGCATGTGCCTGCTTCTGTGCCAGCAGGTATTAATGCCCATCAGAGTGTGCCAACCAGCAGGCACTGTCTAATCCTCCTGTTGTATAATGAATAAGATTATTGAATGGGGGAACTGAAGGTCAGAGAATGAGAATGAAGCTGTCTGGTGCAGAGCTGCTGGGCTCTGCTGAGATCCCAGGGAAAGTTCCCTCTGGTGTCCTCCTCACGCTTCCACCTGGAGGACTACCCAGTGCTCTTCTTTAGATTTAGATGCCTGTGTTCATGGGGGAGGCTATGAAGACCCCAGTTAGAATAGAATAAGCAAGACCAATTTCAGCTCCAGATACTTCTGCTCACTTGTACTATATCTGGACATAGTTGGATATCAGAGTCTCATCGGTTTCAGGCTATTATTGAAAGCTAGGGCTGGTGCCTGACAACATAGACGGACGCTCTCCAAGGGATGAACCTTCCTCCCCTTCAGCCCATTACAGGCCTCTCAGTGTGACTGACTGCACCATGGAAAAGAGTGGGCAGCACCCAAGAAAGAGAGAATATCTCTGAGACTGTGGTGGTGTGGGCAGGCATGGAAAATGGAACAAGAGGCAGAAGTGGCAGGTGGATGTCTAGACTACACACAGGTGAAAGATACAGAAAGTGAAGGGAAAGTGGAAATGCGGGAGGAGGGTTTGAAGGAGGCACTAAGCCCAAGTTACTTCCTTGTATCAGCTCTTCATTATAAGCAAAAACTTCCATACCCGGGTCTCGACTCTCTTTCCCATAGTATGGAGAATTGAGGACTCTGAAGATAAAGATCATTCAATTCACAGAAAGAAGAAGGGGGTTGCTGCATTACTCTGTAGGGCCTCAAGGAAGAGGTGGATGCTTAAGACTTTGGATGGACTCCGAAGGGAGGTGCCTTTGAGCAGCCTTCAACTGAAAGGACTGATCTGTGTTCTGAGGCATTCAGGGAGGGGGAAACAGGGTTCTCAGGATTGTATGAGGTCCACAGAGAGATGAATATCCAATTAATTTCTCCAAATGCAGAATTCCCTATCATCTGCCTTTTTTTGAAATCATCCAGAAATAGTGGGAGGGAACCAAAAGCTGAGGCTAATGCATAACAGCCCTGTTAATCATTTATTAGTGTTTGGTTGGTGCTTGTAATGTGTGCGTGGAGATGGCTCTGACAAGCTCTGAACTTCTGGTTCCCATCTGGAACCTCTTGCTGTGCCCAGACTTTGTTCAGACATTGTTTACCTTCAATTGTCCATCTGGCCTGTCACCAGGAAATACATCGGTACAGGTATTGATCTGTGCAATTGATTTTGTGTCGCTTTCTCCTCTGGGAGTGTGTTCACATGAGAATAACTCAGAAAATACCAAGCTTAGAATGCCACTGTGGACCCCCACAAGGGTCCTCTGCTATGAGGATGTGTCCTCCCCGACAGTGAAACTCCCTGTAAAGAAATGGGGGTTCAAATACCAGTATCTGTTGATACATTGACCAGCCAGGACTGAGAGGGTTAAAGGCCTGGGAGGTACAACTCCTTTCTTCTTGCTTAGGCCAGATGATATGTTTCTGTTGAGCAGACATGCCTGGAGAATGAGAGTGTCTTCTAAGAGCCAGCCCACTGGGGTCCTTGGGCAACATTCCCTTGAACACTGAAAGGACTTGAAAGAAGCAGTCTGGTCTCTAGACAGGCTGGGTGGTTCCTCTGCTCACGTCTCCTGGGTTCTCGTGGGAAGGCTGGCATTCAAACTCCTCCCCTGCAGTAGGTCATCTCCAGATGTCTGGGATTTCCACACCACCACCACTCCCTTGGGAGCAATGCCATCCCGATGGCCCAAGGGAGGTGCTGGTTATGGGGGGGGAACTGGAAGGAGGGAGGCAAAAATGGGACTATTTTGGAATCTGCAGGCAAAGGTCCTGAGCTGGTTTCAGTTCATAAAGCCACAGGACTCCCAAAGTCACAGGGAGTGAAAAGCTCGCTCTGATGGGAACAGCTGGGATCGTTTGCTAATCTGGAAGTGGCGCTCATCTGGGTTCACACTCATAGTCTACCACCTGTCAGAGCCACTGCTTCCGTCATACAGGTTTGGCCACTCAGCAGCACCTGGGGTCCGTTCAGGCCATGAGGCAAAGGCCAATGGTATATGAAGCTCAGCATCCTAAAACATCCCCTTGGCCCTGAGTGGAGGTCAATGTAAACTAAGAGTTGTACAAAACTGATACAGGAAGAAAAGACTGCTTCATTTTAAATGGTCACTGAGGAAAAAAAAAAAAAAAAGTGTTTCCTAGAACTTTTTATCCACCATTCCTGAAAGTAAGACACATCTGGTGGACAAAAAGCACAGTCCTATAGCCATTCCTGTTTCCATTCAGCCAGTGCCACAATCCATAAGCCAATGCCATGACCCACTGTTCTAGGCCTTGACATGTCTTGAGGTGTCTTGAATATCTTACCAAGTGGACACAAAGCATGACCTTTCTTCAGACTAGATTGCCTTTAAGAAAAAAAAAGATTACAAAGAGAGAAAAGGGATGAGGTAAAATAATAGGAGGAGCATTTCCAGGAAGAATACAAACAAACAGCAGCATTAGAGATATATTTATTTATGGGCTTACAAAAAGAATGGGTGGAAATCTGCTAACAGACCAGTTTTCTGTCTCTATTGTCTTCTGCTGTAGCCATCCTAAATTTTGCTAGTCCCTTTTCTCCACTAAGTATGAACTGGAGGACTTGCTAACAAGCGAAACAAAACTTTTCCATCCTCCTCACCTCAAATTCGGCTCCAAAAACCAGAGTTAGGCATCTGGAACGTGTTTTCAATAGCTCTGAGGACATCTGACACTAGTCACCCAGATGCACTGAGCTTCTGAAAAGGGCTGCTCCACTCATATTTTGGAACCTACATTCAGGCACCAACATTCAAAAGGCTGGGCTGCACTAAACAGCTCTCCTGCTGCTGCACTATAAGGGAGGGAATAGGACAGAATCCAGCTCTCAGCTACTCTAAAGCAGCAGCTTTAGACCTAGTATTCACAGTCAGCACCTGCATTTGGCAGCAGGTTAGTCTTCAGGCATTTTTTGGACTATAGCTTTAGTTTAAAGGCTCTTGGTCTTGCAGTCCTGCCCTGAGCTCCCCATCAGCTCTGCCGATGTGCAAAGCAGACTGGGGGGAGATGATCTCATAGCTATATTGGGCATCACTTAGTTCTTGGTCTGCACCTCCCTTTTTTCTCTTCTCAGCTTTTCGGACGAATGGCCTGCACACTCCAAGGGAAAGTGGGCTGATGGGGGGAATACCTCAGTCCCTGCCAGCTCTATGAAAGCACACAGACCTTGCCACAGAAATCAGCAAGGGTTCCTTGCTGACAACTCTGTTGGTGCCTTTTTCCTGCCGCTCACCTGGGGAAAGGCTCTGGGGATAAATCTCCACTGCACATTCATAACTCGCATCTGTTCTTCCAAGCCAGCTCCCCTTCTCGCTTCCGCCTTCCCGAAGACAGTGCTTTTCTCCGCTACCTCCAGCCCAGTGGCAGCAGGCAGGGGCTGCAGCCATGGAAATGCAAGCCAGGCTGTTTAGTTTGATCAAAACCACGGAAACCCAGGTGCAGGGAGGGAGAAAAATTCCCATTTGCTGCTGGAACAGTCTCAATCTCAGGACTCATATGTGAATAATAAGACTAGACAAATTAGATCCTAATTGATATCAGGCATATTCAATGGTCCTTGCAGCTGATGGATGTTTTTCCATTGAATTCATTGCCTTGTGGATTAGGACCCATGGACAAAGGGTTCAAACAGAAACCAGAGCTGTGAAGTCTGACAGAGAACCTCCTTGGGGAAGGAACTTTCTTGTGGTACCATGTGCGAGGAGAAGGCACTCCTTCAAGAGAAAGGGGGTAAGGGAGATGCTGGAGCAGATCCTCTGTCCTCCACAGGGATGGGATTTGGGGGATCTGGGGCAATTCCCACCAAGCAGGAAATGGCTCTGCAATGAGCTCCATTTCTTCCAGGGTCTGAACAAATTCATAAAAAGCAGATTGCAGGCCTGAGGGGCTGAGGGGCAGTGACCCTGTCACCTGCAGAGAGCAAGCAGGTTGTAGGACGCACCCCTACTTTCAGGCATCAGTTCTAAGTGGAAAAGTCTTTGGTGTCAGATCCTGGCTGCTCTTTAAAGGCAGTGCTTAATACTCAAAAAGGCTTTTTTTTTTGCTTTTTCCCCTCCCTCCCTATCTTCCCCACTTTCTTCCCAAACTCCTGCCCTCTCCTCCTGCTCCCTCCTGACAGGCGACCGGCCCAGCTGGGGCCCGTGCTGTGCCGTGCCAGGGGTCAGAGAGGCTGGTATGAGCTGGCTGTCGCATGGGCGAAACGGCACGTATGCACCGCCGCCGCGCTCTGCCTTGTGCCTCCGGTTGCACAGCAACCCGGGGACACAGGCTCGGGGCCCAGCCAGCTGCCGGGGCCGGCCCCCGCCGACACCTGGTCCTCAGCGCCCCTCCGAAAGCTGGAGGGGAGCGAGCATCCCTGATGTCAAGGAAAGACTCAGCTGACGGTGCCCGATGCGAGGCTCAGGGAGCGCACAGCGAATGCTCCAAGTTCTTGGCAGGCCAAAACAGGGGCTGCTGGGTTTATTTATTTATTTTTGGTGGGGAGGAGGGGTATAGGAGAGAGAAGGTTATGATTTAAATATCTACCCTGTTGCCAACCAAAAATGTCAGTGGGGTGTTAAATTACTATTGACTTTGCCGGCCAGCATTTGGCCCCCCTTGCCCCTCGGACTCAGCTCTCCCTGCGGTGTCTCTCACTCATCCGTCAGGGCTGCTATAAAGGGAAAGCAGGCCTCACCAGCCGACACTGGAGACATTTCATTCCCCCCCTCCCCAGCTGAATCAGCTGGTCTCCAATAGCAAGGGAGGACAGGGCGCTGTGCTCCCCTCCAGCCCTCCCTCCCACCAGACCTGCTGTCCGCCTGAATGCTCCTTTTGATTCAAAGTTAATAGCCTGCCCTCTGCAAAACCAACTTGTCTCCCAGCAGGCCCTGCAATGGGTGCTCCAGGCAGTGGAGGGTGCCAAGAGGGGTTAAGGGGAGCATAGATGTCCTCTGGCCACCTCCTGACTGTACCTTGGTTTTGGATGCTTTTCCCTGCCATGTCCCCATAGCATTTGGCCAACACCAGATGCTTTCACTTTCGTATTATTTCATGACTTTTAAGGGGTTCGAGGCTTTTAATCTCTCCCTTCACAGACGTTCAGCCTGAGGTGTCTGCTCAGCCGGGCTCCTCACGGGGTGAAACGAGATGAAAAGTCCTCTGCCACTGCCTGGTGTTGCCTTTCATGGAGCCCTCCAGCAGGGCTCTTTCCAACAGTTGCAGAGCACACAGGGGCCGTGTAAGGTAGGGTGTGGGCTCAGATGTCACCCTTGACTGATCTTGAGCTACCGGTGGGGTACAGAGATGAAGTACCCAGCTGAGATCATGTTGCCCAGGGCTTAGCTGCAGGGAGGGGAAAGTGTTGTTGAAGGGGGTCTCCTGGCACCAGCATGTGTTGGGGAGTGGAAAAGGTGAGGCAAAGGGACCCCCAAAAAAAGATAACGCAGGAGAGCAGGAGAGCCATAAGAACCCACACAGAGGTAGCTCACTTCCCCATGCCCAGGGGAGGCCAGCTGAGACCAAGATCCCCGGATCTTGTGCTGCAGTCAGGCTATCTCTGGAAACCACACTGGGCAGCACTTAATCCTGTGAAAAGGCCCATTTGTCCAACGGGATTTGAAAGCAAAGCTCTGTGTACTGTGCGTTAAAAGTCAGGGGGGGCACGTTGGGAACAGAATGGGCACTCTGCAAAGTCAGGGGCTATACGTTAGCCACGTTTTGTGCCAAAGGAAAAAAAAAGTTAATGAAAAGCAGCGTGACCCTGCAATGACTTGCCTTGCTGAGCCTGAGGGCTCTGTTTGATTTTGCTGCTGATTAATAATATCAACCACTTTGCTAATGTCTCTTAAATTAAGTCACCTGCATGGGTAAGACGTATAGCAGGACCTCATGAGTGTGGGATCAGCAGGTAGCATGGACTGAGGCAGGGAGGGTGTTCCGGACTCCGGGCGCTGCCTTGGAGCTGAGGCGGTGGTGAAGAGACACCCAGGAATCCACAAATTAGAGTGTGTGGAGTAAATGAGGAGGCGCAATTTGTTCCATGCCTGCTCCAATCAGTGTATCAGGGAGTTCCAGTTGTTCCAGCCCAAAATCACCACTTTGTTGAGTCGAGACACTGGCAACAGCAGATTATCGTCAAACTTTCATCACCCTGGGCTGAGCCTGAGTGTGAGAAATTTCAGCCCAGGGGAAAAAAAAAACAAACTCCAAATGGTTTCAGAAAGATTGCAGAAGCCAATGAAAAGAAGTGCTTAAAATAAAAGTGCCACCTCAACTATTAAAGCAGCCAACGTGTAAGTGCATCCTGGCAAGGAGGAGAGAAATTGCATGGTCTGATGTGGTCAGTGCAGGATTCCAAAAAGGCGTCCAACTAAGTACACCATCAAATGGAGACTTATCCTTGTTCCAGTGGGATATTGAATCAGGTCACTGTGAATCAAAAAGCCATTGGGTTGCCTATTGATTTAAAGGACCTCTTTTTGTCAGCAGCTCTTCTCCTTACAGTTAGCAGCCACAGGAGTGAAGCAGGCTGGATTGTGCGCTGTGTCTCTGCTGAGGAGGTAGGGGGGACTTTATGTCCTCCCCTTGCAGTATCATTGGTGCTTTCCTGCCCCGCTTCCTGGATGGAGGGATGGCACAGGATGATCAATGCTGCTGTGGAACAAAGCGGTCCCAAATCTACGGGACCACATAGCTCTCTACAGGCAGCCCAGAGTAGATCTTGCCACTCCTGTACTTCCCCAGCTCCAGCTTATCCTTTCACGCTGCACATCCAGAGCATACGGCACATCAGTGCATATTGCAAAAGACCAATTCATAGCAGCCCCTTCTACTCCATCTCTAGGATTGCACACTCCCGGCTTCCTACAGCCTTATTGCACAAACAAGGTATGGTTGCCAGGGCAGGAATTGTGCCTTTTTTAAGCCCCAAGCTGGTATGTCTACTCATTACTCTCTGGTATTTATAACATCCCTGCTGCCTCTGTCTGTTTTGTTTTCCCGTGAGTGGAAAACAATTTCTCTTCCCTTCGTCAAATAATCTCCTTCCAATTCCTCTAAATGTCTTGCACCTTTTGTCTCTCCTTTCATCACCATCCTCCTCCGTGGCATGGTTGGCTCCCTCCGTCATGCCTGATCCTGCCTTGCCTGTTGGTATCTGCATAACCTGCATGGAAAGCTCCTTGGGGAAAGAGGCCCATCTTGCTTGCTATTTGTCTAGCATCAAGTACACCTCCCATACTGTATAAATAATTAACAGGCATCTGTCAAATGCAGAGGAGAGCACACCTGCTCTTGAAGCCTCTAGCTACTTCCATGACAGCGCTCTCAGCTTCCCACGGAGGAGTCATCCCGGGATGTGTGAGGAGGTGTGGTAGAGGGATCGTTGGCTATGGTACAAGCATCGCTTTGGGGAAACCACCCTGCAGGGGATGGGCTGTAAAGCTGAGTCACGGTTGCAGGGAAAAAGTTGAACTCCCCTTGCTGCCTCGCTGTGTAACTGGTCCAAGATCTTTAGTGGTTGCGCTTTATTACTTTGCTGCATCAGACTAAGGGAAAATGCTAGCTTTGATGAGTTGCCAAGTCCTTGCTGAATTATAATAACTACTAGAAACACCAGCAAGAGTGATTTTAGAAAGAACAGGAACAGATATATTTGCCTATATTTGCCTCAACAATTTTAGCTGGCACTGATTGGGGCCTTCTGCCATCAAGGGCCACATCACAGTGGAAAGGGGCTGGTTCTGCTTACAGAGGGTGCCTGTGCCTTGTAATCCACAGGGCTGTGCTCTGGGGAGGCAGCCAGGTTTAAGGGAAAGCTGGGAGCAGGCTACAGGCCCATGCTTTCATGGAGCTGTCGCGGCCCTGCAGCGGAGGGATGCCTGCTGGCTGTGACGTGGGGGGAGCGGCAGTGGGACTCCCGCAGTGCCCCCAGTCTGCAGGGGTACGTGCCTTCCTTCCAGACCCCGCTCAGACACTGAACCACAACGCTGCGTGCTGAAGGGCCAAGACTGGCCCTTGCCAGCTCCCATTGTCTGCCTCAGAGACAAGCCAAGGCAAGTCTCGTAGGACTTTGGGATGCTGCACATGGCAAGGCTAATGTTGGAAGGCTGGGTATTCACCTCTGTGCAGAGCAAAAAAAGCCACCCAAGCAAACCAAAGCTCCAGCCCCAGACATCTTTCCCTGCCAAGAAACATGTTTTTCTTATGCAGTACAGGGGGCTGGCTACTCTGAGAGCTAGCCCACAGCTGCAGGACCTAATAAGACGCCGTTTGCTACCACAGCAGGAAATCTGTGTGCAGCCTGAGTCTGTGTCCAATGACAGCTGGATGGCAGGTTGGCACAGGGACACAACTGATCCAGTTGTGTGAAAGGCTGAGCATCCTCACAGGATCAATCTCTTCCTGCAGAGCCAGGCACTAGAGAAGTGCCAGGAATATCATAGACTGATGTTTTGGAAACGGATTGTCTCAGCAGAGACCCCATTATGTTGATGTAGCTGCAAGAAACGTCTCATTTAGCATCATGCTATGAAAGACAGGAGGGTTTTGTACGAACCACAAGCAAGAGACATACCTCAGAGGTAATATGATGTAAGAACATCCAATGGTGTTTGTGCAGAACTGTGGCAAAGTTTCGTAGGGCACTTGGGTCAGGATTGAGCATGTTTTAACTTTGTTGTTATTCCGGGGCTCCGCACCGCAAGAGTACTCCAGACCCTCAGTGTTTGCAAAACACGCAAAGAAAGCTTTCCTGAGCTTCAGACTGCTCCCAGTACTGTCAACCCAACATGTTCCTTTTGCTAATGTGTGTCTGCTCAGCAGCCAAAAGAAAAGCAAAATACATTTGAGGGGAGGGAGTGGGGAGAAATGTTATGAAATAAAAGATCAGAGGATCAAGAGCACTTTTGAGGCTCAAACATGCCACACACAAGCTCTGGGCCTGTGGTCAGCCGGAAAACATCAGTTTAAAATTCCACAATAGCCCTGGTATTTAATCCTTCTAATGCAAATTCCCCCCACCCCAGTCCTAGATCGGCACTACTACTGTGGTGGCACAACCCAAGCCTTTAAGCCCTTTTGAAGTATGCAAGAGTCCCTGTTTCTCAGCAGGAGGGCTGGGAAGCTATGTCAACAATGTCAAAAATGTTCCTGTGATTACTGTACCTTTCTGAGCAGAAACCAGGAGAGAAAGCAATTAATGCCTCCTAATCTGGCTCATAAATAAAACTTGTTCTCCATGGAAGCCTCATCTCTGTAGCCCCTAATTAGGATGGCCCTCTGTGTCACCTCTGAGCCTGCAATAGTGGGAGGAAGGACACCCATTATCTCCTTCTGCCCAACACAAGGGTTAGATGTACGCCTCTGCAAGTGAAACCACATTTCTGAATGCAGCTGCAAGCAGTACTCTGTGCCTCTGTGATATTCTCCACGGTTCGGTTCCCAAAGCAACCAGATATTGCAGGACCTGGGCATCAGGGTCCTGGCCAACCCCTGTGCCAAGCAGCTCTAATCCAAGACATACAAAGGGTGAGGCAAAGGGAAGGAGCCAGAAGGCACAGGTGTTGACATACGATGGTGACAAGAACTGTAGACCACTCCAAGTCAGACAGAGGGAAGGGCACAATGTGTATTGGCAGATAGTCCAGCCTTATCAACAGCTGAAGTGCATGCCAAGTATTTCCACCAGCCTCCCCTGTATAAGCAGGGTGACTTCCTATCAGCATCAGGAGCGAGACCTTGGAGAGCCAGGAGCAATGCTTACAGACCAATTCTCAGAGGGCATCCAAGTGTGTCTGCATTGCATGGTCACTCCAGGTCTTTGACACACAGGTGCTTTGTCCTTGGATATCCTGGGGGTCTTCCCTGTGGGCTGCAAGAGGAGCTGTCTGCTACAGAGCAGAGGGGAAGCCTCTGCTTTTGGATGAGGCATCTCTACTACAGACCAGACTGAGCTGGAGCAGAGCTCAGAGTTTGTCTCACCACGCTGTAGGAGAAATGTACCCGTAAAGACCACCCATGTGCACAGGGGGAGAAACACATATGGGTGAAGGGGCTGAGAGGAGAGAACAAATGCACCTTACAGGAGAGTCAAGGGAAACACAAAGATGGTTGTCTCTTCTGAAAGCATGGAAGGGCTGGGCATAGCTTATGGGGTCATGGCAGGGGATGGATAAATAGCTCAAAAGAGGACAAGTAGGGAGGTGATGCGATGAACCTGGGACAGCAGAAAGGATGACAGTGGTGGCAGGTGTATGAGGGAGGGGCAGCTGAGTGTGGCCCAGGAAAGCTGATCTTGCCTTTGCAAGGCCCATGCATACGGGGGTGTTGGGGGCAGTGAGGGTCAAAGGAAGGGATGAGGATGCTGGAGAAGAGCCAGCCATGGTTACCATGGTGACAGTGGAGGTGGTGGACCCCACGACCTCCTGTGGGAGGTCTGAGCATCTGCGGGACAGGCCCCACAGCTCCAAGTGACAGACTGTGGGAGACAAAGAAGCTTACCTGCAGCTTTTTCCTCAACAGTATCACCAAAATGAGCTACTGAGGCATAACCCAGGTCCCAGCCCCATGTCGGAGACCTGAGCCCACCATTGCTCCCCAGCTCCAGCAGCTGCACATGCGTGTGGAAGACAGCCCAGACAGGAGAGCAGCACTTGAGATATTGCTTTCTCATCACCGAAATGGTATCACCAAGTCATTCCCATGGGTGCGCACCACCCTCACTGAGCTCAATGCACCTTGCAGGGAGAAGCATGGCTTTGCCAGGAGCCCATGTCTGCAGGGACCTGGTCCCTTGTCACCCTTCTGGTGAGGGACCCACCTGCAGCCAAGCACACTCTCTGCCAGGGCAGAGTCCCTCTGCAGCGCTTTAGATGAGCCTGCAGGAAGCATTGTACCTGTTTAGCTTCAGTAACATAAAAACCCTACCCTTAAGTGACAGAGGGAAAAACCGTTTCAGATCCTGTTCCACCCTACGAGGTGCAGAGTCGCCTACAGGCTCGTTCTCCCTGCCTGGAGTCGGAGGTGATATAGGAATTTGTGATTCAGGAATTTGGGATATAACATTTTTTCCCCCCTGTTGACTGTGCAAGACTGCGATGAAGCCAGGCTTGGCACTACCGTCCCCATCAGCAATCCTGCTAAGAGGAATTTGAATTTTTATGGTCGCTGATAAGATTAAACTCTTTGTTGCAGCTGGCCGAGGCAGACTCGGCTGCAGGCTGTGTAAAAGCCCTGCTGCGAGGGCAGAGTGAAGGTAGTTTGGTTGCTCTCCTTGGGAATTCCCACACTTGCAAATGTTTGGATTTCATCTAGGCTGCAGTCTTAACTCCACACTTGCTGGTGTGCGAAAGGCCTAGACCTGTGGATAAAAAGGACAGGAGTCCCTCGCAGCGGGTTTCTCCCCACTTTCTTGCTGAGCTCTGCTGAGAGCCCAAGTACCCCTGCACATGTCCTGCAGGACAGGTGCTGAGGGACATCAAGTGCAGCTCCTCTTCCTCCTCTGGCCACGGTTCTTCTCCAATGGCCCTCAGCAAGGGCAGGAGTGGGAAGATGCGCAGTACCCCACGATCTTGAATAGTCCTCCTTACACAGCCTGGGGAAACTCAAGGCTCTCCACTCAAGAAATATTCTGGATCTAAAGGGCAGTCCCCTGATCTTCCATCCATTATGTGCCTGCAACATTCATGAATGCCCCCACCTCCAGAGCTCTAGAAAACATAATTGCCCAGCAAATCCAAACAAGACCTTCAGCTCCTACTTTGAAACCTCAGTCCCATGTTGAGGCAGCAGTCCATGCTGAGCCTGAGGACCAGTTGGTGCTCCTTCTTTTTCCTTGCCAGCTCTCCAAGGCACCCTAAGAAGGGAGAATGGCTGCCTTTGCTCACCTCTGGCTCATCTGCCCACCTCCATGCTCCCACCCCAGGTCCTGGCACCGAGGAGCAGTGCTGGTGAAGGAAGGCCAGGAGGATTGCTGGCAGCTCTTCTCTGCTCTTTCTTTCCTCTGCTTGTAGGTAGAGGTGTTGCTGAGTCCAAGTTATGGGGCTGTTCCCCATAACCCATCCTAATATTATAAACTTCAAAAAGATTACTATTTATCAAATGAACTATGGCTCCGGGCACTAGCTCTGAGGTGTGCCAAATAAACTATAATTTATTCTGTCCTAAACCTTAGTTTTTCTTCTCCCTCTGATTTGCTATGAAGTCTAAATGCTAATGCAATGACTGGCCTCTGTCAGATGCACCCTGAGAGACAGAGGGCCAATTCACTTCACGTTTGGTGGGAAATACCTTCCTTGACCTCACAGCCCACCCATGGAGCAGATACTCTTTTGCATGAAGATTTTGGAGAAGGTAACATTGTGACTTCGGGTTGTGAGATAGCCAATTCTGAGTCATGCCTTGGACACAGGTCATGCATGGTCTGGTCGAGGTGGGACAGGGGGAAATGAGAACTGCTGTGTCAAGCTAGTACAACTCTCCGAGAGCTCAACTATTTCCTTGCACGAGGGCACCAGATGTGCAGGAGCCCAACTGGGCTACTTGAGGTCCCCTGTGCCCTTTCCGCTTGTATGAGGGAGGCAAGGTATCCAGGGACAGGTAGGCAGCACTGCTTCCATTTTAAGGGAATTATCCATAATGACCTCAGCCTGCTGCTGCTTCGTCTCTCTGAGATGCCATCCTGGTCCTGCGAGTTGTCCGTAGGGCACATCCGCTTCCACCGTGGCACCTCATGAAATAAGGCAGTTCTGTTAATTTGGTTTACAGACACCCAGATAGAGGAAGTTGTCTTTGCCGTTGCAGATTGAGGCCCAAGTGGCTTGCCCCAGGTGTCACCCGGAGGCAGTAGCATAACAAGGTGGTAAGAGAGGCTTGCCTGTGCCTGGGGCTGTAATCCCTGGTCCTCCCTCCCTTGCAGCTGTGGTGATACCTTCAGGGCGCCATGAGGTGAAGGGAGAACCTGGGTGTTGCATCCTCCTGGGAGAGCCACGGGGCAGTCCTCACGGAGTCAGCTTTGGAGGGTCAGCAGCGGCAGGTGCAATAAATGAAAGGAATAAATGAAATGAAATATTGGCAGAGCAAGATGTAAGAACAGGTACTGCCCTATGTCAAATAAACAGGGTAGGTGTCAGAAGACCTTGCTCCCAGCTTCCTGGGGTCTAGTCCCACTTATGTAGGTGACAACAGGGACACAACCCACTGCATTTGAATTTCACATAATTTTAAAGGGATGCTCTTGGAAACAATGCACAAAGCAGTGCCGTGTCTGTGACCTGCACTCTGCCACACGGGTCCGTTGGTTCAGGCTACAAAGCAGTCGCCATCCCGCTATGGGACCGTTCTCAGCCCAAGCTGGGTGTTCAGCCATTACACAGAGCGCTTCCTATCGCTCCAAGTGCTGGTGCTGACGTTGGGAGCTGCAGCTCCTGGAGATGGGGTCACACCATGATCTGCGGGGCTTCAGCGATGTCATATTTCATCAGGGCTGCCACCAGCAGAGGTCCTGAAATACCAGTTTTAATTAAAAGCTGTATTTTCTATTATGCTGCACAGCTCGTACATGCTGACTACTGCTCTTTCACCTCACCGGGGCTAAGTCCACTCTCTCTAAAATATGTCATGTGTCAGTCAGACAGAGCCCGTGGGGGCTTCGGCACTCACAAGCCAAAGCTGGGTTCAATCAGAATAATGCATAGGAAAGAAATGGAAAAGGACAGAGGGACGGTGGGGGCAGTGGAGGGAAGTTCAGGTTGGAAACAAAGAGAAAGAGGAGATCTTGGAGGCAAGTGAGTGAAAGGGAAGGAAAAAAAGAAGGTAGGCAAATATTTGTGGTAAAGAAACAGCTTTTCCTGAGACCAGTATTTTTCAGGCACTGAATATGTCCAGTTCTACTTCTGATTCTTGTGAGCATCAGTCCATGTAGAAATGCCCAAGGGGGAGAAAGAAAGAACTGTTATGTTTGTTGTGGAGGGAAAAAACAACTGTGTAAAAAGTTTATAGATTTATCTGAAATCTCTCAAGGACTACTGAGTGGAACTGGCCTTCCAGTCTAGACCTTCTCCCTGATACAGCAACTTACACCAGCCTTTCTGATTAGAAGTTCCCAGTTTTTTTTTTCCTAAACATTTTGCAATCACCACTCTCCATCTGGAGCCCTCTTTCCAATGCAAGGCTGGCCCCTCCTTAGCAGCCTGTGCATGGCCACTGTGTTTCCTTCAGGGGCCCCTCAACTCCCTCCCGTGTGTTGGCACGATAGTCACTCAGGTTGCCACAGGCAGGCACGTTGCAGCAGCAGCCAGCAAAGCTCTCTGGAGCACGGTCCAAGTCTAGCTGGAGCTGAAGGCTGGTGACTGAGCCAGTCTCCTGGCCACACAGGTCTGGTCTCCTGCTGCCTCTCTGGAAGACATGAAAGACCGCTAAAAGAGTGCCTCCAAGGGGCCCTCACAGCTTTGGTGGCTTGCAAGCGGCATGTTCCCTCTGGCCCTCCTGATGTTCACCACCCTAGGGATTGCCAGCCTCCCCAGCAAGCTCAGCTGGTGGTTCCCATCCTGAGGTCAGCAACCATGGGCTGGAAGAGGTTGGCGCATTCACATAATACACGGGTGCCCTGCAAGAGGGGTGGCTGTGACCCTGGAAAGGAGGTGTAATGCAGGGAAGAAGGCCACAAGCTCGGGTTAGCATCTCGCCCTCCTGCTGATCAGGGAAGAAGGCAGGTCTGTGCCGCCTTATCTCCCATCACCTGTAGATGGCTCTTTCATACTCCGGTAAGGCTGGAGCAAAGCTGCCTCGGTTCAGCACTCCTAAAAAGCTGCCAGTGATACGGCTAGAGTGGCCTCCAAGAAGGAGGAAAGGAGAGGAAAATGACCCCCGTGTAACCTCCAAAACTATGTTTGGCTCACATGGAAGCAGAAAGGAAAACTTAAATCCTGCGCCGGCCCTTTCTTCTGACTTCCCACGCCTAAAACGAGTAGTCGCTCAGCTTTCCCGTGATGATGTCACGGAAGCAGCGTTGTTGGAAATGACCTCATGCTCTTGCCCTCCTGCCTGACAGGGGTACGGAGCTGCCGGGACACATGACTGCGGGGCTTCGGTAACACAAGATGGGAGCTATTCGCCCCAGCTATATTAAGAACATTTCACAGGCTCCGGCCTCTTGGTTTAGTTCACCCTCTGGGATCTGGTGTCAGCAGTTTTGAAAACACTCCTCTCTCCAATAGCAGTGGAAATTCGGCTCCCTCTGAGACCGACCCAGCACCCGCAGGAGCGCGCAGAGTGCCAGAACAGGCTAAACATAGCACTACTAATTTTGGAGAGGTTAGGTGATCAGATAAGGAGAGCCGGGGCAGGAGGAGAGGGAGAGAGTCAGCGAAGCTAGTAAAGTTAGGCAAGGAATAAGTGGGAAGGGATGGCTCAAGGCTCTCACTAGCGGGCTACAAAAAAGAGCAGAGCTATTCCACGTCGGTCACCGGCTGCAGGAACCCGCTTCTCCTGCAGCCTTCCCAACACAGCTTCGTAAGCCAGCTCCCAGTGCGGGCAGAGTATGTCCGCCTCTCATATGGAATAAACAGGCAGGATCCTGCAGTTTAGGTAAATGACCCAGTCAGTGCAGTGAGGTGAATGATCTTTGCCACTGAGAGCAAAGGTGCACACTCACTTTGCAAGCGACTGGGAAAAGTTTTAGGATATTCGCACTCAGCACCTACTTGCCACTGTGCTTCTGCTGAAGCTCATGCGACATCCCACAGCTCTGCTGGTGCAGTGTTCCTCAACTGAGGAAGGACAAAGTCATCTGTTTTAGCTTAACCTACTGCTAAAACTGGTTTATGCTAAAACCTTTGCACTTAAAACATATGAAGGAGAGCTCACATGGAGCGACCATCAGCCAGCACGCAGTGACTGGCAGCTGAGCTGGGTAATATCTTTGCCGGCTCCGTTTAGGACCACAAAAGGATGTTTGCCTCTGCGCTGAACAAATCGGTCACTGAAATAGCCTAAATCAGTTCTGGAGACTCAGATATATGGTCTGTCACTGGAGACTGCCATGTGTCAGCTGGGCCAGAGGAATGGATTCTGTGCGTGAGCACCTTCACAAATAGGAGGTGAAGGGTGCAGGTTTCACCTCTGACACCCAACACCTTCAACTGTTCGGTTGCTGCGGGTGAGGAGCCTGGGCATAGCTAGGTACTGTGGCTCAGACAGCTTCTTGGAGCTCATGAAGCCCTTACAATCAGTTGCGCTTCTGAGCCCCACAATTAAAGCAAAAGACCAAGTGAGGAATCGGAAAATGCAAATAATCTTTATCAGGTGGACGCTGCTCCCTTTTTAATCCCAAACTCACTGATTCAGTGGCTGGGGAGGCAATATTTCTGCTGATAGAAATAGCGGTGAGGCCATCCAAGGCACCGAGGGTCTTCCAACTGCAAATTCACAGCTTTGCGTGTAGTTCTCTGAGCTTGCTCCTGGGACAAGAGCAATTTCCCGGCAGTATCTGCTGGGAGAGGAGAGGTTCGTAAGCTGCCTAGCTTCTAACTAGCTCAAGTGCCAAATGAGTTCATGCTCTGGGCATGTCAGGGAGCAGATTTCTTCAAACAAAAGGGGGAAGGAGGGGAGAGAGGGAAGCCCTTCCGAAGAGCTTCCACTCTGCAAATAGTTCCTGAAGGCCTCCCACTTTCACTTGATTTGGGCATTCGGCGTGAGGACAAGTAAGCCCTGACAGAGCTCTCCTGCAGGGTCAGGCACATGCTTTAGAGACAAAAATAAGTACTGGCTTCATTTCCACATTCCCTTAACTCTTCAGCCATGGCTCCCTGTGCCACGACTCTGGACTTAAGCAAGAAATAATGTTTAAGAGCTGGGCAATGAGGTTACTGTGTCTCACTACATCACCACGGATGGGATAAAACCTTGTGAGCCCTTCTGAAATGTTCCCTAAGGGTTACTTTACCCGCACCTGCTTATTCTTCACCTTCTGCCATGGCCATCTCCCTCACTCAGCTGGTTGCAGGGTGGAGAAGTGCGATGCCATATAGTAGTGACCAGGACTTGGTGGCTGCTAGCACAAAGCACGCGATTTCTGTTGCATTAATCTGCAATTATTGTGCAATTGGGAGCCTGTATTCGTGCCGCTGGGGTTACGTCGCTTTGCAGTTAACTGGTGAATGAATGTTAAAGAAGTGCCGAGAAGAACATTCTGCCCTTCTACCTGGTCCCCATACTAACCACATCATCATATGGCATTTTTAGACACTATAGCCAAGCTGTATTATTCCTAGGTTCCCTCTGAGAAGAACCCTATTTTCTTGTGAAAGGTAGCATGAAAGACCACAAGTGTTCAGATCCCCTGGAAATTATGAGCTGTGCATTTAAATCCCCTTTTTGTGATTTTTCTAAATCTATTCTTCAATAATTGGGTACAGTTTAAAAGTCATTTTGGGATATTCAGTAGCAGAGCTATCTTTCCTGCAGCCAAGAAGGCAAAGCTCCAGTGATTTGGTCCCCCCGTCAGCTGACATTTCCCATGTAGTGATTGTCTTTCTACTTTTAAAGGTTTCTATCTGAGCATCCAGAACAGAATGTTACTTTGACTCCTGTTCCTCAAAGTATGACTCACTTATGGATCCTTATCACCCCATCTCATTCATCAGAGCTACAGAAGGAAAGGTTAGAAGCACCCGAGCTTTAAAGGCTCAACCACCAATTTAGAGTGAGACGATGCACTTATCTCTGATGAAGAACTGGATGTTCCCCGGACGACTCCTCTACATAAAGCTCCAGTAACAGAGGTCTCAACTTTAGCTAGACTTTTCAAGTGCGTCCTACTAATGCTCTTCTCTTCTCACCCAGTGCTGGAAAAAGGCCTGGACCTGGGGTTAGGAAGGTCACCAAGCCTTTTTGTGGTAGCCTTAGCTAGCAAAGTTAATTACAAAGTCTGGTTTTTTCTAGCTCCAAGGAGGGCACGGCGCAAGCTTAGTGCCTTCAGAGAGACTGTTGAACTCCAAGTCAGTTAGGCTGAATCTTTTTATTCACATGGTTGCTTCTCTTGGAAGAACCTCCTATCCAAAGGGAGGCTATCATCTCTCTTTTTCAGGTGCACAGATTTTGCCACCTGAAACTTAAAGGAGACTCTCAGAGATTAGGACACCTGCTTCTAATGGCATGTTCCCATAAGTCTCCTCCCTTAAGTTAGATCCCTGCGTGTCCTATGGTTTGTTTTTAAATATGCCCCACGGTAAAGCTTTCCATTCTCTGCTACGTTACAGCACATGACCATTTTATGCTGAGTCTTCCCCTGTGGCAGCAGTGGTGAAGTTCAGGTGAAGAACAGCACCAGACGAGTTTATCTCAACAGTTCTGGCTGGCAGAAGTTAGCTGCGGGAAGAGCAGCCACTTTGTTCAGCACTTAAGCACAGCTGCATCTCTGTACTCAGGTGTCTGTGCTCAGGGGTCTGCAAATGTTCAGATATCTGCAAGCCTTCCATTATTTTTTTTTTGGTGTGAACAAGTTTTTGGCATGTGAGGAGGCCCGTGCCTAGGAGTTTGTACATGTGGCAGCAGAACCTCGCGTGTGCTCGTCTCAGCTAACGACAAAGAATCAACTTTGATTAAAGCTCTTCTTAACATTTGAGAGCACATTTCCCTGGATATATTAAACTGTGGTCAAACATCATCCACATGCTTTGCCGTGGCCTCATTAGAAGCAAGACAGAAATGATGAAAGTTTTGAGCTAGAGGGAGGGTGTGTCAAGCCTTTGGATCTGGGTGTGTAAACAAGGGCACAACAGATTTTGCGAGTATAAACTCTGCAGACCTATAAGACTAAACTCCTGTGACATATTTATGTTCCCTCATACACAAATCACATTGACTCTCACACTCCCCTATCACGCGGAGTCACCGGACTTCAAACGGAGCGGAGGAGGCAGCTGGATTCACTAAACAACATCTTGGGCACTATGAACGTGTGCCAGATTATAAGGGGAGAATCGCAATTAAAATGTCAAACTGTATCACATTTCCATAACAAAGTCAGAGAGGATTTCCCTCTCTGTGCTTTTCCTTTTTGTTTAACTTGTTTAGGGAGCCGAGGCTGCTCTTTCCATGCCATGGTTTTCAACCCCTGCAAGACATACGAGGTATATTGTTCTTGCAATATTTGCTTCCTTCATGAGATAATTTGTTGGACACTTGAGTAAAAGTGTGTAACAGAAGGAGCCAAAGTTGTCTCAAAGGGAACTATTTAAAACCTCCTGCTCAGCGCAATGCCTGCTTACAGAGCTCTGCTCCTTTTTCTCCGCTAATAATACCTCCACTTTGTTCTCCGCTGGATCTTGGAGGGCTTTCTGAATGCGCTACCCTCTCACAAGGTGTATAAACCTGATGTGCGTAGGAAGCAAATAAGGGAAATTTTAATATGAAATCCGGTGCTGCATAGGCTCACTCTCAAGACTATTGCAAAGGTTTTCTTTGACCTTTAAACCCAGGCTCCAGGCAAAAGCTTGAAGCTGTCCTAAGGTTGTCCAGGACTCAGGTAAAAATGGAAACTGTGGGGAGCTTCAGGTGTTTGGCAATGATAAGGACCACTTAGATCTAAAAAATTAGTATCTCTATCAAGCGTCCCTCTCCTGCCCACCTGGAAATCACGTGGTGACTTACCAAAGAGGGAAGAACAAGATGCTAAAACAGGAAAGAAAAAATTCAACATAGACGAAATATCATCTACGTGGGGGAAAAATGCTTCCCAGGCAGATTTTACTGCAAATACTTAATTGCGTGACCATTTGTACAATGTCTCAAGGCTATGAGTGCTATGAGCATTATAAACTGTTGTTTAGTGGTTGCTGTTACACTGAACATACAACTGGGAACCATGATGGAGGTTGCTTCCCGTAGCAGCTGGCTCTTGTCCCCTTGAAGAATATCTCAAGCTCCAAGCCAGCCCTTCCTGACCTCCATAAATACATCCCTCGCTTTTATATACTGCAGTAAAGGAGGCCTCACTCTGTTTTGCCTGGCTGTGGCTGCCCTGGCCTTGCACAGGCACATCCAGCAGCTGGGCGTAAGTTTCAACTCCGGAATTCGTGCGGCAGCACCATCTATGAAGGAAAGGGTGTGGAAACAGATGCTACCGGATAATGTCTGAAGCCACCGAAGCTGCCTCCCAGCTAGGAAATCCCAGGCAGATGGTAACCCGTGTTCCCAAGCATCCTGAAGGCTGCGGACCTGCTGAGCAGAGAGTCATTGAAGAGGATTTGGTGCAGTGTTTCTTCCTCATGAAAAAAAACTGGAAGGAGGCTCCAGACCTTTTTGTGGCAGAGAACTGTGGAAGCCCTCCATGGTGACATGCACCACCATCCACTCAATCCTCCTTCTGCAGCCGCTCTGAAATCTTTCCTCCAGCTGCCACTGAAGGAACAAAACACCATGGAAGGAGAATGGACTGTTGAAGAAGAGGAGCAAGATCTCTCCTTGTCACTTGCATGGGTATCCTCTTGCAGAGACACCTCTGTGGCATCTTGTGAGCTCAGCTATTCAGTCCAAAGGGAGAGGAAGTGGTTAAAATGGATGTGAGCATCTCTATTCTGCTTTCATCCCAGTGTTGCAATGGACTTACTTGAAAGAGCAATGGGCTCTGCATAAAATAAATTTTAGCAGGCAACTACACTCTATTCCCACCATTGCTGTCACTGGTTTCCTCTCCATCGTCCCTGCACACACCACCTCTCCATCCTGCCCCACCTGCTCTGGTTTTCTGCTTCTCTCTGAAGCAATTCAGGATCACCCATAACATTTTTATGGGGTTTCTCCACAGAGTTCAGCCATCATTTTACAGGTACCTTTTTTTGCAAGGCCCTTTCTTTATGCCAGGTGTGAACTCACCATATCTCCTGAAGGGCCCCACAACTACCTGCCAATAGTTTGTGACTGTGACATGGCAGCTTGCATTTCCACCCACTGCCTCCTCCAGCCCTTTAGCGTCAGATTTGTCCGTGCTGAGGTGATGGAGCCCCTTCCCCCAGCCTGTGCATTTTCCCACGCTCGTGTTCAACCAGGCACCAGCGACCACACAGCTGTAGCAGCCCAGGAGTCAGCTGGCGTGACAGGACGTGCTTCTTCAGCAGACACTGAAGTCCCCATCAAGCTTTTCCTTTCCTCCCCTGCCCAGCTGTGAGGTCCCCAGCCCTTCCAGCTGAAACTACGCCTTCCTCCTTTCAAAGCCGGGTCAGACTGAAATCTCCTGCCCGGCTTTTGCCTGTATCTGCATCTCCCTGCAGCACTCTCGGCCAGGACATCTGTTATATTGTGTCCTGCAGTATCTCATGAGTCATCTCCATCCTCCCGCATAATTGCAGGTACAAAAATGCTGGGTTGCGAATTGGCTGGTTTGGGCCCGTGAGCATCATAGAGATATTATGCGTCACCCCCCTCCCACGGGAAGTCCGTGTAACAATTAACAGAAAAATATAACCCTGCCCGTGCCTGGCAATTGCTCGGGCAGGTGGCGTCTGCTGGGGCTGCTGCTCTCTCCACTAACCTTGACCATTTCACAGTTCCCTTGTGTTCCACCCATCTGTTATCTGCCTCCACCTTTCGCTTGCCTCTGGTCAAGGACGGTGATTGTCACTGTTTTGAAGCAGACGCCTCCTTTCCGAAACATGTTCAGATCTGAGCATGACAAGGGGTGGAGGGAAAGAATCCCGCACCAGGCAACCCCAAATCCAACACCAGTGACCCCCTCCCTGCCCAATCCAGCAGAAGGGATTTTTTTTTCCAACTTTATTTCCAACTCCAGCAAAGGTTTTAGTGTGATGCACAGTGCAAACATGTCCGAAGGTGTTGTGTGTGTGCTCCCTACAGGTTTCTCTGCTGAGAGTTAGGAAGAGGAAAGGCCAAGGCTGCATTTCTGGACTTTATTTTCTGCTTCACCTTTCTCTACATGCCATGCTTCATCCCTGCCCTCAAAACTGACAGGCAATTCCTGTTGCACATCTTCCCACAGCAGCACCCCACACGCTTGTCCCTCCCTGCCGATAAAGAAAGAGCCTCCATCGCAGGTCCTCACACGTGGAGTCTCCCCAGTTTTGCCATATTATTTCATCATGGAGCCCAGAGCCATATGCGTAGGGTGGCCAGTGGAAGCGCTGTGGCTTCTTTATCATTTTGTTAGTATACCAGACAGGGACAAAGGGCCACAACTGCTGGCTTAACTATCCAGCATATGGGTGATCCCACAGAACCACCACATCCGAGCCAGGTACAGCAGCCAACGCCAGCATTTTAACTTTTGCTGTATGCAGGCTATTTGGATTTTGTGAGAAGGCTGGGTTTCTTTTTTTCATCAGCCTTCTGTACATTGGGTTTGTTTGGGTTTTTTTGAAAAAGTGGAAGGAGAGACAAAGGGAACAGCTAATGCTGGAAAGCGTTGTTTGCCTCAGCAGTGCCCGCAGTCCCCTTCGGCCGTGCGAGGGTTTCTGTTCTGAGGGGACCCCCGCTGTTTGTCCCCGCTGCTGCCCCAGGCATCCTCTGGGCAAAGTGGGAGCGTAACGCAATCCCCAGCCTGGCAGCCCGAGCTGTTAATTTGCAGATGGAGAGCCAAGGGGCACAGATTTCTGTGCGACCCTGCCTCCCAAGTGCCCCTTCTGAAACTGAGACCAAGCTGTGTCTTTTCCAAGTCACGCAGAGAGCCAGTGGCAGAGGGGGTGGCTCTACCCCTATCTCCTGCATCCCGCTGCGGCTCTAAGGAGGGTGCTGGTCCCTCCACATATTAATAGGGTCCTCAAGTCGCCAGGCACCCCTCTGGTCCTGAATGCACTTGTCCTCTTGCAGGTGGAGGCACCAAGGCTGGCTCTGATCAAGCCCAATGTTCAAGGTCACGCGGGGAGTCTGGGGGAGAGGAGGCAACTCGACCCCAGCCGCCCTAGTGCCAGGTTAGCACCGCTGCTGCGGCATGGGTGAAATATTTCCCACCATCTGTGCTGTATTCCTAGAAACAGGGAAGTCACTCCTGGCCCCTCTCCATCTGCCAGGCGCTGCGTGGGTTGGTGTGGTTTTTGTTTTTTTTTTTTCCTGCTCTCATTTCTCATGGGGTCAATACGGCTCTGAATCCCTCCTGGACTGTGCGCTGGTATCCTGGGAGACCTCGGCGTGGTTCTGGAAAAAGGCTGTATTTGCTCATTTGTGTCTCCGAGAGAGGGCCAGGGGCTCCCTGCTGCAGGTGAAGCTCCAGAGCTGCTCCTGCTCATCACTCCTCTGGGACAAGTCCCAGGGAGTGAGGACCAGAAGCAGCGCTCTCAGTCCAGCATCCCTACTGTGGGCCTTCTTCCAAGGGGCCCTTATCTTCTGCCGGATCATGCTATAGCATCAGCCCTAGTTGCCAGATACAGGTAGGCTGATTCCTGCCAGGGCACTGGTGCTCTCCACACCTGGCAGAGCCTTTCCCTTGTGCCCAGCAAGGCTGGGCTGGAAGGAATGGCATCCCCACAGCTGCTGCAGACCCATGGCACCTGGGCTGCACATCCTTCCAGAGGGGGTTAGGCCAGGCCTGCCCAAACTGCTTCATGTGTCTCGATATACTTAAACTCCAAACCTGAAATCTCCACTGTAGAGTTCAGTTCAGGTGCGCAAAATGCCTCCTTCTAGGAAAAAAAAAAAAAAAAAGGTAAAATAGAGAAGCAGAGAGAAAGAATATCTCTCTTGTTTACTTCATTCTTCAGCAGGTAACCTTGTGATTCTGCGCTATTTTGGTGCTGACATTCCTGGGAGCTTACCGTAATGAGAAGCAAACACCACAAACTAAAATAACAGCGTGAACCTAAGTGCAAGCCCTGGATTCCCACCTAGAGATTGACTCGTCTCTGAGGGCTTTTGGGTCTGTGATTCAAGGTGACCGGTGGGGAATTAGCGGGGCACTTGTGAGGAAGGGGAGGATGAGCGGGGTCCAAACAGTTCAAAAGACTGCAATTCCCACTCACCAGTCCCTCTCCACCTGATGCTTGGACTGTTGCAAAGCAAGGCTGTGTGCTGCCTCCGGAGGGATCATCTCACCCCGCAGCTTTTAAACGTGCCATATTCCCATGTCCTATGTGTTGTGTTGCCTTTGGTCACACGCTGCAGTCATCGCTTCAGTTGCACGGCCAGTGCCGTGCAGCAGCAGGGTATGAAGGTGCTGAGTGTTGTGCAGATACTAAGCAAACACAGAGGAAGAACAGGCAAGTGAGCATGCGATATAGAGATATAACGCACCAGTGCACCCAGGAGACCTCTTATTCCACCGGATGTGAGCAGCAGTTGTCACCCAGACACCCCCGCTACCTGTCCCAGGACCCCGATAGCATGTGCTATGTGCCCCCCGATAGCACTTTGCTTTCCCTGCGGATCTGTGGGGTGAAGCGCTTCAGTAGGGTCAGCCGGCTGGATTGCTAAACCCGCTCAAAAGCTGGATGGAAACCTGTGCCTAGTCTCTTAGGCTGAATTGCACCAGTGTCTGGCTGTTGCTCTGGAAGAGGGCAGCCACCGCACAAGATTTTCTGTTATAAAACCAACCCATTTTATTTTTCAAAGCCCTGCCGTGGTTTTATGGAAGAGAAGATGCATTCCTCCCCTTGTGAAACTTCATGACGTTGGACAGGGTACAAAACGGAGGTGGACTTTCTCTTTAATGGCCATCCCGGAGAAGGCTGCGCAGCATCCAGCCTCCTGCAGATCCCCTTATATAACGCAACCCGAGCCGCCGCAGGACCCCGTCTGAATTCACCTGATTAAATTATTAGCCCCGTGTCCTGGCAAACATCTCAGGAGGCTGCCTTGCGAGCTTGATAAATCTAATGCCGGGTTTCGGGTGTCAGAGCAACAGGAAAGCGTAGCCCGGCTTAGAGCGTTTGCCTCTAAAGCGGAAGAGCTCTAAGCCTGCGGGAGCGCGAGAGCCACACGATGCCGTTGCCCGTCCGACAACGCCGCTGCAGCCACCTTCATGTAATGTCACCTGTCCCTGGGGGCTGCTGGGACCCCATTTTCCATGCACCGTCTTCTTGCACATTAAGAATGTAGGGAGAAAGGCTGAGGTGCAGGGTGCAAGCTGTCACGGAGGCGTACAGAGAGCTCTCCCGCTGCGCTATTCCCTTCCAACCACATCCACGGGTGCCCTGGAGAGAGCACGCCGCTGGCTGCAGGCTGCCCGCTGTGCCCTGGCCAGGCTGCTTCCTCCCTGGCGTGGTGCTCCCAGCCAGCACAATGTCCCTTTTCTCTGCCGGGGACGGAGGTATGGGGCTGCGTGTCAGGAGGACTCCACACTTGGCTCATGCCTTCTGCCGGGACTGTGTTCCCCAGAGTACAGCGGGCATTAGAAAATATCTCAAATTAGAAACTGGCTTTTGGATGTGTGGAGCGCCTGGCAAGCTCCATCCTATGTCTGCTTAACCTTTGGGAAAGGCAGCCTTGGCATGCTGGCCCCCGGCACCTTCTGGGTCTCCTCAGGCACCAGCACCAGGTTAACATGGGGAACTTCCTGCTGCAAGACACAGAGCCTCTTCTCTGCTGACCTTCGTCTTCACCTTCGTTCTTCACCTCTCTGCAGACACTATCTATGTTGCTGCCTTGGATGGATACCTCATGGATGCTTTGTAGGAGCTCCTGGGGGATCTGCAGGAGCAGAGCACTCATGCTGGCCTTCCCATCGAGGAAGGGAGCAGGCAATGGCACACAGGAATTGATGGGAGCATCACAAAGAACAGCATTTCTCAAACCAAAAGCTCCCCCTGTGAAGCCTGCTCCTGAGAACATCCCTGGGAAATGGCCAAGAGGAACAGAGCAGTCTTCATGCGACTGCCCTGCTGCCCCTGCTACTATGCTGGATCACCCAGTACTGCTGGTGGGAGCGCTAGGTCCAGAAGAGGCCAGGAAACCAGAATTGCTGGAAAGTGAGGGGGAAATCAAGGCTGGGCAGACTTTGCAAAGATCACTTGGACCTCTGTGTGTGAGTGAGGATGGATTCATGTCTACAAAGTCCAGCTAATGCAAAATAACGTGTAGAAAGAAGCGGCATAGCCTAATACAATTGGTGTTGATCTCCCATGAGTGTGAGAAGGCTGCAGTGTGGCTGGATGTATCCTAGTGCGTTTTCTGACTAAGAGTTACCTAGAGGTTTGCCTGCGATGAACTTTGTTTTCCTTTCACTTGCTGTAAGTGTCCTCAGTGGGGACAGATTTGCTGCTTTGTAAAAGGTTTCCAGCTCCCAGGCAGCCCAACGACTGAGTATACAAGGCAGTCAATGTTACAAGCACCGCTTATGCTACACCCTGGTGCTCTGCCAGGATCCCACACAGATCAACCTGACCCAGCCGGAGAAATCATTGAGAAATAAGAGAGAGAGGGAGAGCGAGGGAGAAGAAATCCCCAAATCCCCAGAAACACACAATGTTAAACCCTCCCACCTGATCTGCAAAGCAAAAGCCAGCCCAGACCAAATATAAACCAAGGTTGCACAGCCAAAACAACCAGACTGCAGAAGGTCAGACAATCTGAAACGTGCATATCACAGCAGGGCAGACATGCCTGCGGCCAGCTCGCGGAGGGGAGGAGGAATGATGTCTCCCTGCACGGACTCATGGGGGATCCTCTCAAACTCGGGTCCTCTTGGAAATCACGGGGATGACTAGCCTGCAGGAAGCCCATAGCCTATGCAGATGTTGACTGCCTTCCCTGTGCCTGGCAGCAGCCAGCGCAGATGCATCACTAGCTCTGTTCCTCCCTGCTCACACCTGGAAGTCACTGCAATGTGTAGGACGAGAGACAGGAGTAAAGGAAGGGCGTCTTTGTGGACCCCAGCAGACTTACACCTGAGGCAGGAGGACTAAAGCACTAAAGAACTTGAAAATTTATGTTGAATTCTTACTCACATAACAAGTCTGATCCCTTCTAATCTGACTAAGCTAATAGTAAATCCTGCTATAGCAAATGCCCCGGCACTGCCAAAAGTGTTTTCTCTTACTCTTATTAAAGTGTTGTTGTTTACTAGGTTTTTCCCATAAGTCCTAGGACAAAGGTGTCCCTTTCCCCCGCTAGCAAGAGGAAAGGTAAATATATTTCTGATGGAGAAGATGAACAATTCTTCCCAGAGTGGCTGGACTTGCCACATGTTCCTGCTCTGCAAAAATGGGATTGCTTGTCATGGTGTTGGTGAAAGGGCTGAAGATGTTAACATCTTCTGAAGTGTCTGCATGGGTGGTAAGCTTGGAGAGTTTAGCAGTCACCACTGGCCCCAGCTTTAGCTCAGACCTCAATGGGACTGTCCTTTTAAAGATATGTCCTCCCATTAATGCTACTCAATAAACAGAGACCATCCTCACCCCAAGCGTCCCTTGGAAACTGCCATGGGGTACAGTTATTTCAGACCAGCTGGTGAGACTGTCTTTCAAATGCCCTTCAGGCTGTAAGGAGTCTACCTTTCTCCAACCCCACTTCTGGCAACCTCTCTCCTTCACAAAGTGTCTTCATCTGTAGACGTTAGTGGTACCCCTGAAAACATGACACCATCACCTCCGGGTGCTCCATCAGTTCGTGCTCCCTACCTGTGTTGTGGATGGGAGTTCACAAGCATTGCAGCTGCCAGAAATTGCCCTCTCTTCATGGAACAGTTTTATCTTCCTTATGTTTTTGGATTCCGGTACCATCCTGAAAGACTTCAGCTGCTTGTCCAAAAGGGAGGATTAAGGCTGGAGCTCACAATTTGAAAGCCATTCTTTGCCAACACAGCTGAATTTCTCAGCTGTTCTTCACCAGATAATGTACAGCCCTTTAATTTCATGCAGAGATGTTTAGCCTATGATGTTTACAGTCATATGTTATCCTTACCATGACAACACTGAAGGGAGTGTCCCTCGTATAATGATAACCCCTGCATATCTTCTCAGAAACACTGAGGTTTTCCACCTTGTGTTCCTGGACAAATTCCTGCCCAGAGCCTGTGTACTTATACTGTACCGCAGTGGAAACACGTGGGACCATAGTAGCTGGATTTTAAAAAATCATCCCTCGGATCCAAGACACACAGCCTGTGTTCTTCTGTCTTGGCAGGGACCTGATGGCTGCCCAGCAGAAAGCAGGCAGGCTCATTAAGGAGTTTTGCAGCTTCTCAGTGGGGATATTACACAGCTGTCCTACAGGACCCTGACACAGAAGCCTCTCTCCTCCTGCCTCCCCAAATCCCTCTCTCTCCCGCATTCACACAAGCCTTGATACAAGATGGATGTTTGCCTTCTTGCACCGTGATCATAAATTTCAAGTTATGGATGCTCGTGAGGGACTTTATGGTGGGCCTTTGGTGACTCTATATCCACCAGCTGCTTGAATCCATCACCGTACAGACTGTATAGATCTTAAAGTAACTGAGAAAATTCCTTCTAAACTTTGCTGATTTGCCTTGGAGGCTGTGTTCACATGGGATGGAGGACTACTGAGGTGTCTTCATGTGGGATGGTGGACTGAGGTACCAGGAGATTCGGACATGTTCTGGGATGTGGGTGTACTGAGCTCTTGTTTGGGTGATCGGCTCTCAACAGCATATTGTCGACTTCTACAATATTTCCCGTTTGTAGGTGCTGAAATCAGGTGCTTGTTCAAAGATCACTTCTTTTATTTAAAGGTGCGGGGGAGCGGTGGGGGGTGGGGGGTGGGTGTGAAAGGGAGAAGGCTGCTCGAGCTCGAATGGCAGCTGGTGCACACTGAAAGCTCAAGGCAAATACACTTCTGGTTTGGGGGTGGGTGGCTTATAGCTTCTTGTGTCAAAGACAAAACAACTCAGAGGGGAAATGAAACATGACCTCAAACACACCCCAGGTGATAATCGGAGGGCAAGTGAATGGAAGTATAAGAGTCGATAAAAAGTGAGTTTACCTGCATTTGTACAATGTGTGGCAGGTAGGGCGCTGCACTTGCTTTGTGACTGCAGTTACTACACTAACAATAATGTGAAGGAAGGAAAAATAGGTGCGCCACGATATAAAGAAAAGGTGTGAGTAGTTGCACTTCGCGAGCAGCAGTACCTTAGCCAACAGGAACTCTTCCAAAGGGATGACTTAACTCCATGCCTTTACTTTATGCTCTGCAAATATTTGCCTTTGAAAAGGACAATATTTGTGGGTACTTGCAGTTTTCTTTGACAGCTGCTACCAGTAGCTTTCCATAGCAAAACAAACTGGGAAAATGTAATTTCCTGAGGAAATTTCCATGAAAATGTAGCAGGTAAAACCTGGCTAATGTTACCAGCAGTGTTACCTTTTGCATCATAAAAATGGCTCGCTTCAGTGAAATTCATTTCCACCTGGGCAGACTGACTTCCTTTTTCATGCTAAAATTATGGCAAGGAAAAAGAAAAAACAACAAAAACCAACAAACCAAAAACCAGAAAAAGGTTCTGCTTTATGAAAATACCGCCCGAAAATACAATTGTCCTCATTCATACCCCAGAAGGGCAGTAATGAGAACAAGCTTCCTTCCCCCAACAACCACATAGACCTTGGGAGCAGGGAGGTAAACCTGTCAGGAAAAGAGTTGTGGTACGCGCTCTTTTCTTTCTTCGAAAGGATCAACGAGAAGCTGGGACACTGCTAGCTTTCGCTAGTTGAAAAGTGCCAAGAAATTTCCAGGAGCCTTACAACTGGCAACTATGACCAAAACGTTCAAAATGACATTTGGGGATCATTAGAGTAATAGGAAGAAGAAAGACCATAGTGAATGACAATCTAGCTAATGGGCTTCAATGTACTGAATAAATAGAAGAACAAACAGGCACGGAACAAAACCTTGTGTCTCTCTCACATATTACGGCTGAAAAAGTTGATTTGGTGCTAATCCAAGTAATTACAATAAGGGCAGGGAGAAATCTGTAGCCTTTTGTGAGGTATTAAGCTGACTGAGTCGAAGAGGAGAGGCAGTCAGACAGGGCTGGGTTCCAAACGTAGGTGTCTCCAGGCCTCACAAGAGCATGGCCCTAGGCTTTCTGGCTTTGCGCTGTAGTCTCCTCTCTCCAGAGGATGTGCTTTCTGGAGGAAACAGTGGGATATTCACTCCTGAACTGGAGCTGTTTTGCCCTTTCTAATCCCCTAAATTCCTCCTGTCCTGCTGCCTCTAATTCTCCTCACCTGAAAACACACTCAGCAAGGTTGCAGAATCACACACCTACCATGTGGCTGAATTGGGCGGGCACCTCTGGAGATCATCTAGACCAACCTACCTGCTCACAGCAGCGTCAGCTAGAGCAGATTGTTCAGGGCCATGTCCAGTTGTTTTTTTAAACATCTCCCATGATAGATGGAAACTCCATAACCTCTTCGGGCAACCTGCTTCCACCCCTCCTTTACAGACAAATCCAAACCTTTTCAGCCCCAGGCTTGCAAACCCACTGAGCTAAGGCTGCTCTGATGCCAAGCATCTGGCTGATGGTACAGTAAGAGAAGACCAATAACTCATGTGCAATTACATGCTGAGAGCCCTGTCTATGTGAAGTGCAGCGGGACGTGCAGCTCACCACGCAACGTGGGAGTCGTGCCCATGCACGCCCCGGCGGGGTGAAAGCCCAGCGCTTCCAAAGGGTTAGTACCCTCAAGGTCACCGCAACTGGGGCTGACGTAAGGCCGTAACCTTGGCAGGGTGGGAGAGGGGGAGAGCAGCGTTTCCACTTTGTGGAATAAATAATACCCAAGGCTTCCCTGATAAGAGGGGCTGTATCAATAGAGAACCTTATTCAGAAGGTTAATGAATTGATCTGATCATTCCTGAGATCGTCTATTAGTCCGGTGCTTGCCCATGAAAGAGAGCTGCCCCGGAGCGTACGCTGCACATCAGTGAATCAAATGTGCAAAGAAAGACACACGCCTGGAGAGAAAAGGAGCCTAAAGCAAAGCCTGACACTGAACAGCTGGACAACAGCATATAATAATGGAAAGCACGTTGTGAATGCCGCGTTATCCAAATAAAACAGCACAGAGGAGATTTAGAGAGATGAGAGGGACATGTGGCGAGGATGTAAGAGCTACCATCTTATTCTTTCCTAAAACAGGCCATAAATATTCTATGGGACCCTTTGTGATAGCAAAGTGCTCTGAGCCTGATTTTTATCTGAAATGAAGTGTCACAAACACAATAAGAGAGCGGGAGCTCTGTACCAGCCTGGAGGAAAAATGCCTGTAGTTGGAGCTCTCCCCTGCGCCTCCTGCCACGGTGGGGGTTTTCCCCAGAAATCCCCCCCTAACCCCCGTGCCCGGGAGCGCCGAGGGGAAGAACCTCCCGATGCGGTGCTGGCGGCCACCGGTGCTCCCCGTCTGGGCTCAGCTCCCAGGTGCCTGCCTTGCAAACCCCCCCATCACACTTGGCACTAATTGGTACCCTTGTTAGGAGGCTTATCAAAGAACGGGAGAGCCGGACGGGGTCATAATGGCTGAATTATCTCCTTGTTCCTGGAAGTGACCCTGCTGAGCCGAGGCTGAGGCAACTTGACAGGTCGCTGTAGTGGAAGCTAACGCTGCCCCTCCTCGTGTTGTAGCACTCTTGGAGATAAAGAGGACTTAAAGCTCCCGGGCTGTCTGTTCAGCGTAATGTCCTGCCAGCACTACATTTACTGTAACGAAAGCAATAACCACGCAACCTTGTCCATGTTAAAAAACCACCTTCATCGAGATTCACTTACAAAGTTAGGAGTTACCTCTACAGCTGGAGGGTGCCTTAGGAGGTGGAAGTAACCCACTGGGATTAAATCACGCCCACGGCATTCAAAGGGAAACGCTGGCTATGCGGATCCGATACATACAGCCGTTTGTCACTCCTAAACAGCAACAGGCTCTGGATGTATCTTGAATTATGGTCTAAACCCCTTCTGGCCAGCAAATATGGGTCCCTTCTCCACTGTGAGTGTAATATGGGAAAGAGAATGGACCTGCTGCTGTGATGAGTTATAAAGAAGCAGATTGCCTGTGGTTTGGCAAGAATGGTTATATCATAGTTATTTACTGTTATTATTGATGTGTACACGAGAGGTTAAGACAATGGTTTGCCTGAACTACGCTGGAGTCTAAGAAGTTAGCTAGTGCCTAGGCATAACTTCTGCTGACCACACAGACACAGAAAAATGCACTTTCAGTGCTGTACACCTGGGAACTTTAGGAAGGCTTCTTAAGGTAACATGGTAGGTGGTTTAGTGTGACCAGTGCTCATTTTTCAGCTGCTCTGACAGCCCATCCTTTGCTTTGGAAGCACTGATGATGGACGTTAGAGGTGGATTGACTACAGCCACATCTCTGTTCATGAGTACTGCATTTAAACCTGAATGGCTGTTATATTTGCTCATGTTTAGACCCTTTATATGTAGTTATTTTAGGCATTTGTGCCTAAGTTGGTAGGTTCAGCTCTCCTTTCAGCTACTGAGATCCATGCTCCTGTTGGACACCAGATTGGACTGTGAGTGTGGGTTCATTTAGTCCTCCTCCCCTGACTCTCAGCTTGAAAGCCCCATTGCCTGGTGTGAAAGCCTCATTGTCCAAGTCATTTACACAACAGAATGGGCATGGAGAATCCATCCGACGGTATTCTGCTCAACAGCGGCAGATCTGACAAAACCCCTTGGCAGTGTCAGCTGGGGCTAGATAAAAGCACCTGGTAAGCTCATCAGCCATAGGGTTGTAAGGTCAAGGAGGAGATAATCCCTCTGAGCCATGTCAATGGAACAAACTTATTTCCAAGCTCTCCCATTCAGTGGTGGGGTCAGAGCTCCACCAACACTGTCGGGAAGAGTATTCCCATTCATCCTCACTCTTCAGTGCCTCTTACCATCGGTTTTCGGCTCACCCATGGGAAGTCCACCAAAAGAAGCTTGTGTCCCACTCTCAAAGCTTTTATCACCTTCACTGGAGATTTCACATGAGAGTGTGCCATACGAAAGCAGGAGTATCACCCCCCCTTGGAGTCACGCAGAACAGCGTGTCCCACCGCATCTTCCTGCCTTCAGGGCCAGTCTTCCTCTGAGGGCGGGTCTGAGATTTGCCAGCTTGTGAAATATAATCATCAGGACATTTCTATGCTGTCCCTGTCATGCGGCCTTGAGTTCAGGGACGCGTTGAATTCTGTGCTCGGTTTGCCCCGCTTTGATGTCCCATGTCGGGGGCGTTGATTAGAACAGTGAAAGTAATTGCAGCTGCCCTTTGGTTTAGAGCGTTATTTATCCCTTCAGCCGGTTTAATGCATTGCTTTCACAGTCCTTCTCCACTGCAAAGTGCAGCCCTGCCCTGAAAAGTAAAAATGGCTTCTGGTTGCAAAGATTGCATCTGCTAGCCAAAAGGTGTAATAAAAACCTCAGGATGGCATAGTCCAGCAGCTTCACAGAGGGGTGCAGCATCCCCTGCACGCCTCATCAAAAGAACTGGGGAGTAAACTTAATGAATTACGCTCAGAGGTGGCTCTTGAGGGATCTTATGTCACTGTGGTGGAAGAAGAAAGTGGAGATGGCAGAAGTGATCTCCTATTGCTGTTCAGCAGAGCAAGCGGAAAGAGGTGCTGCCCTTCCTGTAAATCCTCATTTTTCAGTCTAGTCCCACATCATCTCCATCTTCGCAGCTGTACTGACTTCTACGAAACCAGTCAGGCACCTTGGATTCTGGAGCAAAATCCTGCTTCAAAAGAGGACACATTATTTGCTCCAGCATCCCTGAAATTCTGCTTTGTGCCTGTTGTGCAGATATCGGCAACAGCTTTTCCTGCTAAGCCAAGCTGTGCTGTTTTGGGGGCCTCTTGCCCTGTTTCTCATTGGGAATCAGGTAGATATGGGAGAGGATGCATTTATTTCATCTCTGGAGCTGCATGAAGAAATTATTTTTAGCTTGGCAGCCTCACTGGAAAATAATTTAGATTCAGAGAAAAACAAATGTAAATTTTTGGGGGTTTAACTCACAGGCGGAGGAGGGGGATCAGTCTTATTGTTTTCAGTTGACACAAAATGTTCCATGCGATCCAAAATGAAACGCTTAGCTATGGACACATGCGAACAAAGGCAAAGAGGGGGTGAGTTATGCAACTGCATGAGGAAGGAGCGGTTATTGCCATCCCAGCCTTTTATCTGTTATAGAGGGGGCAATAAGAGATACCCGTCTCCCATGGCCCTGGAGCCTGGTGCAAGGCTAGGTTAGGCTGAAGTCCCTGCCTGGAGTCAGGCAGCCGTTCTCAGCATGGGGCTTTGACACCCCCTCACTCAGGGGTCCCAGTCTCTAAGGGATTCCGGGGCAGGCTACTCTCCACCTCTCTGCCTTTCCTGCTGAAGATATTCTCATTTAAATACTGATTGGGCCAGAAGACATCCCTCTCTGTCCTGCTGGATTACGGTACTGTCCCAGGAGACGGGATGCACACGTTCCCTTCCTTGTGGGAGGGTCTATGTCCTTTATGTCAGGAGAACCCAACAGGAGAGGGGAGCCTGAGACCCACTCTCACACCCTGGGGGAGGGTTCCTCTGTGTCCTGCTGCCTGCAGCCATGCTCCAGGCAGCCGAGAGGCAGGGCTGCATCTTCCCTTGCTGGGTGGGCGTTTAGCCTGGGTGTCCTACACTCCTGAGACTAGATACAGTGGTACAATCTGAAGAGCACTACCTCCTCTTGCAGATTTGTGAAGCTAATCCCATATTTTTTTTTCTTCCCAGCTAGCATCATTCAGGAAATGCAGTACTAATAATGTGTGAATAGTTTCAGGGCAACTAAAACCACATTTCCAGAGAATGTATTATTCTCTGGAAAAATAATAATTGTTCAGGTCTATTCATGAACACACACTTGCAGAATTAGTTCCATATGTCTGGGAAGGAATCATTTCAATCTCTCTTTCGAAACAGTGCAATTGTTCATTATAAAAAACTGACCAGGAAAATAGGATGGGACACAATTGGAAGTGCTTAGAACCTAATGAAGAAAATGTTATTCATATTGGTGCCAGCATCATTGATATTAAGTAAAACGCAACTTAATTCAGAAGGCTTCTTACTGATACTATTGTATTTGCCAGTGGTTTTGCTTATGCGAAGAGGATGTGCTGCCTATTATGGAGCTGTCTTTGCCTGTGTTATATTGGTATGCGAACCCACTCAGCCTGTGCTGTGGGATCCCTGATGTGCTCCATGGGACTAAGTAAGTGTGGGACACGTGCTTGGTAAAGGACAGGCTCTGTCCTCAAAGAGCTCCCAAGCAAAGTTAGAACCAGCTGCAGCAGGTGGCAGAGAGACAAACAGGCAGTTCGTGGTGGGATACAAGGCAGCAGCTAAGTCAGTGCAGGGACCTCAGACAACCTCCGGTATGAAAGGCTTGGATGTGTCTGGACCACAAATCACCTTGCTCCTGAGAGAACTGAGCTGCGGTAATAGAATATGTCTACCCAGAGAGCCACAAAAATACAGGAGGCGTGAAGGGAAGAAGAGCTTTGATATAAGGGGAAAATATGGTCGGTGCAATTAAACTTGGATGAGAACATAAGGAGAGGAAGCAGGAGTACACAGTAATGCAGGTGACTCCGACAGGCACTCCTGCTTCCCTTTCACATAAAACAAGACCATGAGACTCTCTTTATTACGAGAAGGTAGACTTGAAAGGATAGAAGGAAATACTTTCTCTAGCAATGCATGATGTCCTTGTAGGAGGATCTATGTTGCAGAAAGTTATTGAGGCAAACAGCTTAGTTTGAACATGTGATAGACATGGGATTAAGTTTACCCTTCCTGTAACTCAGAGAATGGATCATGTCTTAATAAAGCATGAATAATAGCATCTGCAATTACAATACATAACACTAGCAATACATGTGGCTTCAAAACCCAGGCTAGCCAGGATGAAGTCACAAGCACTATCAATGCCCAGCTTCAGGGCATGAGATAATCAGCCGTAAAAGGGGCAAAGTTATCCTTCCTGGTGTGGTATTTAGGTGAATTAGGGAGGTTTTTGCACCTTCCCTTCAAACATCCGCTATTGCTAGCTGTAGATTAGATATTGGATCATGTGGACAACTACCTTTTCCTGATGCAGCAGACCTTTTCTGCCTCTTGTTCCCCAATAAGCTGATGCCAGGCACTTCCCGCACAGCTTCTCCCAAGCGGGTTTCTGATAACGTTTTGTCAGAAAAGTGGTGTGTTTGGCTATTGTCTTTCCATTGGTGTCTGGTGGGCAGGGTGGGCTTTGTAGATCACTGCTCTTGCAGGAGAGGATTTCTTAGAGCATTGACCAAGGGAGTATAGTTTCTTCTGATGAACAAGTTGCTGGCAGCCAAACAAAACATTGCAAAACTAAACAGGACAGAGCGTGTGCTGCATTTCAAGAGGCTGGTCTTGTTTTGACAAGAACGTACAGCAAATGCTAGCAGAGGACAAAGTGGAGAGAACAAAAAGCCGCCTTCTCCCCCGGCCCGTCAGAAATCAAGTCAGCCTGCCAGACAGGTCATGTCTATGTGCAAGTTCTCCCTTTCATTCTAGGTTCTTGAGGAGGGGACATTGCTCTCTGAACCCATTGGCAGGCAAATTCCTCTGCTTAGTCTATGAGCGTTGATTATTCAAATCAGAGATGCCCCTCATTAAATGGAAGGTAGTACCCTGTCCTCAGACGTGGTTGTCTGCTTTGGGTTTGTCCACCTTCCTTGGCATTTCATTCTTACTACCATGGCCACTTGTAGCTCATCCGGCCCCCCTTGCTCTCTCCTGCTTCTATGCACAAGAAGGAAACCGTGTCTGCATCACTAAAAACCCGTCTGTGTTATTTCACCAGGTAGCTACTCTGCGCTTTCTGTTGCCATAGAAGGTCTCAAGAAGTGTTAGAAGCCTGCGATCCGCCATGGACCAGCCACACTGGAGGTGACTCTGCAGAATCAGCTAGATCCTCAACTGGCTATTTAAAGGGACACTTACTAACTCTGTTCCCCATTACCCCTGCCACCGCTGGGGAGGTGGGTGGGCTTCCTTCCCCCCAGCTTGGCTCCAAGCTAGAGCTGTCCATCTACCTGTGCCCGTCCTGCCCTCAGCTCCTCCTAATCTGGGCCACAGCCCCCAGCTAAATTCAGGAGCCCATTTCACTCCACACCACATTCTGCTGAGCTACGCCACACAAAGTTTGCACTTCGATGCCCATGGTGCAGAGTCAAGGTATTAGTAGAAAACAGCAGTGGAACACACTTCCAGCATTGTTTACCACTGACACAGCAGCAGGTAAGGCTCACAAACCAGGAGGTAGCCAGAGCCCAGTCCCTATGTTGGCTTCATTTGCATTGAGACCGCAGGAAGGAGAGACAAATGGAGGAAAAGGACCAAAGGAAAAGGAAACACACAATGTCCTCAGTGGTAGTGATGAGCTAGTCACAAGTCAGGTAGCAAGTTCCATCCCCACAAATTTGCCGTCAGTCAAAGTCCAGAACAATGTCCTCATCCCTTAGCCTGATGTTTCTAAGGTCTGGAGAGTGCTCAAGATGCGAGAGTAACAAAAGGCAAGTGTATGTACAGCTATTATCAAGACTAAAAAGAGGAAACACAGAACATGGCTTTCATCATGGATGGGATTTACTGCCTGCCCCCACCCTTCATGACATAGGCGTGCTGTCTTCCCTGAGGACACTTCTCATTGAGAGGGGAAAAAACAGATGGGCTTATTTTTTTTTAGTGCTAAGAGCTGCACGATGCAGTCGGTATTTAATTAGATGAATATAAACTTCAGCAGAGACACGTCGGGAAGGCAGGAGGGTCATTCTTGTAGTATAAAGATAAGAGGAAGCAGTGAGCAGGCTGGAAATAACAGAGTTAGAGAGGCTGGTTTTGGAGGATTTCTAAAGAAATAAAATAGTTTTAATTGTGTGACAATTTTCACTGACCTTTCACTGGAAACGAATCTGTGTTTTTACCTTTTATTTGATCTTGTACATAGATCAGCCCTTTCAGCTGAGATCATTTCAGCTCTTGGAAAGGCATTGCAAACCTGGCTGAGATGACAGACATTTGAACTCAAAATGATCTTTTTCTTCTTCTTTGACACAAGAATTGAGCTTCATGGAACGATTGATTTCTGAACACAATGCACCACAAGATACTGGTCTGTGTCCAGAAACTGGCCTGCTGCCTTCCCTTCTCTTATTGTGCAGCGATTCTCTATTCTGCTACCTGCTTTCTTCACACTACGCTGGCTGCTGTTATTATTTCATTGATAGAGTTCACCCACACGAGCGCACCTGACTGTATTTTTACAGCTCTCCCTACTTATAGCTGTTGTGCTGCTTTTAATTGCAACATCTCAGCCAGCTCATGGTAGGAAAAGGGCTGGAAAGTCCATCCCCGGTTGACAATTCCAATCCCCTGCTATTACAGGCGAGTGCATCCTGTCACATCCTTCATAAACACAGAAAGCTCCATCATCAAGAAGCTTTTAAGGCAACCTTTTTGGCTGGTTGTCATGCTGGAAGGTTGTTCTCCACCTCTTCTCCCCCCTTCACGAGTTCTGATTATTTGTACGTCTTACATTGCGCATTGCTTTGTTTTCACAAAGGCGGATAAAGAGGTGGCTTCTTAAAACCCTTCCTTTTATAAGTTTGACATGTAGTTAATTCTTTGTTGTCGGTGATTAATCCTCTGGCAGAGCATTCAGAGCAGGGTAATATACAGGGTGATGTTGATTTAGTCCCGATAACACATCAATGCCAAGATACATGACTTCTGATCTGCTCTCTAATATATCAATAAGGCTACAGGATGAAATGCGTCCTGGCATTTGAACAGAACTTAACAACTACCTCAGCATTGTGGTATCTCACTACAGAGAACACATGCTGATGTGTGTAACGCTGCCTTGGGCTTTTGAAGACCATTTCCAAGCGCTGTAGAGCCAGACTTTCTCTGGAGTTAGAGAAACATATGCTGCCTGTAATAATGCACCATAAATCACTGTTTGCTAAGGCTCCATGGCTTTTCATGTCGGGGAAAGTTTCTAGAAAGCAGATAAGACAGAAGAATTTATCTACAATCAAGGAAGGTGTGAGACACAGGCTGGGAAACAGCTCCAGAAGTTCAGAACTTGCTTGGCCTGTTTTTGCTTTTAGGTTTTGGAAGTGCCCCGACCTCAGGCCACCGTAATCTGAAATTCTTACAACTTTCTAGGGAATGACACTGATGAAAAATCCACACTGGCTTAGCATTTCAAACATGCTCAGGTTACTGGACAGTTTCTAATTGACCAACAGAAAATTAATCAATAAAAAGAGTGTAGCCAACTGCAAGTACCTGTCACCAATATTATGTGTCTGGGAGGTACAAATCATATGCTGTCGTTTTCCAGCTTGGTGTTAAGTCAATATCTAAACCAGATGCACTGGTGGCATATGATATTTTTGTAACGAGCTCCCCAAATAGATTAATGCTCTTGGTCTCATTGTAAAAAAGACACATGGGAATTCATCATGAAAATGCTCTCCCTTGTAGAGGCACGTGGAGCATGAGCATTCACAATCAGCTATTCATCACAGAGGCTTTTGAAACTGTGAATAACTTCTGCCCACTGGAAGAAATGAGAAGCACACTATCTGCTTCTGCACAGGTGACAGGGATCCCCTGTCCCACTTGTGGAGAGGAACACACTTGCTTCTGCTACATGGTGCACCACTGCAGAGGAGTTCAGAACTTAACTGGACGTGTGTGTGTTAACTGCAAAAAAGAAGGAATTCAGCCAGAGGAAGGACCATCAAAAAAATAGCGAGTAAAGCTAGTCCAGAATTTTAATTAAATGACAACAACAACAAAAAAAATACCCAAACTGGCACATTTTTGTGGGCAGAGCTAACATTTCGAGAAGAAATCCATGTTAGACTTTGGGGAATTATGTCAAACAAAAATATTGGTTTTGTTTCCAGTTGTTGAAAGCCAAATGCAATTAGATTTTTTAGGAGCTGGGCACTGAAAATTGCAACCCAAACCTGGAAAACTTTGCTTTGTGATGGAACTAGTTTTTCTTCAGGCTCCCCAACAAAAACCTGAAAAACTTCTAAGTAAAAGCTTCAGTATAAACCTTGCCAGACTAAACTTGCAGAAGCAATGACCAGTTGAAGTTGTAATTCATGTGGCTGCTCTCAAGGTCCGAGAGCTCTGCAGACAACTATGGTTGGGTGGTCACTACAAAAACATGATATTTTTGTAGTGAGCTACCCAAAGAGATTAATGCTCTTGGTCTCATTGCGAAAAAGACACATGGGAATTCATCATGAAAATGCTTTCCCTTGTAGAGGCACGTGGAACTCCTTTATGATGGGGTATGATGATTGAGATCATTTGCAGTCAATGCAGAATCCCATGCAGAGTATTTCGGGGTTACAGCACAAAACACATACTTACGCTCCTATTAGAGGAAGTTTATACAACTAAGTCAACAGAAAATAAATACAAGTGCAGAATGACTAGAAAGCCTCAAAGGATCAAGGATAAAATGAACAAACAAATCTACCCTACCACTCCATGGCAGCGCGTATGCAGACAGTAGTGACTTACTGCATTCCTCAGGATATAAGAACCCCAAATGCACGTATGCCAGTGCCACCATCACTGTGAGGTGGCTGACTTCTATACATCCTCCTTTTCTGCAGTTCCCAGCATGGCTCTCTGTGTTGTCCAGGGACCAGAACTTTTTGTTCAACAGAGGACTTGCGTTTCAGTCTCACTGAAGATTACTAATAAGTATGCCCTCCTGTATTTTCGTGAACACCAATGGATGCCAGCAGATGCCTGAAATTAAAAAGGTGCTTTGGAGAAGTGAGACTGCAGTCATAAACCAAGAAGATTCACACTGACATGGACCCCAGGGTACTGGTACCTGGGACTTGCTACCCGGGACTTGAGCAACAACAGCCAGCACTGCCTGCCTGCAGGGCAGATGGGTAGGATGGAAGATCCATTTAAGCACTGGTTGAATCCCACAAATTCCAGTTGGGATTTCAAAGAAAGGAGATGGTCTTCTACACCCCACCCCATGTTGCTTGTTTTTGTGCCAGAGGCTGAGGAATGGCATGTGCCTTTCCTCAAAGCCTAGACATGCCATTCCTACATCTTGGGATCAATGCTAAGTCTCGAACAAGCTAGATTTACTTTTATTTTCTTCTTGTGGGATCTCACTAAGATTGGAAATAGCCTTTAAAGTCTGTGCTGGTCATAACCAATAAAATGTCTGCCAGTGTCATTTTTGAGGGAGTAAACCCAACACAAACTATTCACAGTCGTAGTTCCTGTCCTCTTCTTTACCCCCATTTCCTTCCCCTATGCTCTCTTCCCTCATGATAGAGAAAGAAGACTGTAGATTTATGAGCCATTGATGATTTTACCATAGGTCTCTCCACCCATTTGTGAGCACTTCTGACTATCCATATTACTTCCGAGGTTTTTGTGCCCATTTCAACCAATCCAGGGCTTTTTTTTTTTCTTTGAACTGTAAAGCCTTGGAGTCAGGAATTGTCTGCTTCTGTCTGTGTGTTTATACAGTGACAAAGACAATGGGGCTATTCTCGATTTATCATTAGGCACCACCATAACAAATCTAGCGACAACTGTCTGGACAACGAGCTCCCACCTGTGCTTTGACATGAAGGTTTGTAAAGTATCAGATCGCTGCTGGTGATCCCTCTGTGACGTGAAACAAACCCTTCCTCCAACATAAAAAGTCAGAACATCTTTGTCTGAAAAAATTCATTGGCGTGATAACATCTGCACACTGTGTTCTGCTCAGAGGGAGAAACGTGTTTATGAATGCTGGTGAGGAGATCACTCACAGAGGTGAATATGAATAGGCTGTGCTGCACAGGTAACTCTACTCTGATGTTGTCAGATCTGGTAACCTTAGGTACTGATGATGACAGTCGAGCCTGCATTACACATGTAATCCTGGGTACGAAAGTCATCCATGTTAACTTGCACTGACACAACCAAGGATGGGCTTTAGCTGGTTGTGGTGTCATTGACCACAGTTAGAGAGATCCAGTCAAAGGAAGATGTAAGACTACAGGCCTCTGAGAGGGCTGGGATCCCCATGAGAGGCTCTAGGGGTATTTGCTGCAGAAAAACGTCATAAATCTGACAGTATCACTTTGCTATATTTGACAACTCTCCTTTACAACAAAGCTGTCAGTTACAAAGGGTACTTGCAGTAGATGGTGAAGGTTCTCAGGTGCTTCTGCTTTGGAGAAGCAGGTGACACATCATTCAATGGTCCCTCATCGTCACTGATATCTCTCATTCCATTAAGCATCGGTCCTGATTTGTCTCTCCCCAGATGACACAGTGGCTAGATTTAGATGGTGAGTACACATCTTATCTATCATAAGTCCTATAAATAGTTGTCATATCCATGTACAGTATCTTGCTGGACTATTTACAGCATGATTCAAAGCCCCCTGAAGCCAATGGAAAGGATGCCATTTACCTTACAGGGCTTTGGATCAGGCCGTTATAAACTCTTCACCTCTAGGGTATGTGACCACGCTCTTCCAGGCCTGTTACAATGTGCATGGCAAACCACAGTCTGTAATAGGCTTCCATTTGAACCTGCTGCCTTTTCTGGCTACAGCTAAAAGATCTCAATGGGAGAGAGGAGAAGAAAAACACAGAATGAAAGCAGACAGGGATGAGAGTTGGAAGGAGTCCATCTTCTGCTTTGGTACATTTTCCTGCCTATGATAAGGGAGAGATTAGAAAGAAAGAAAAATGAAAGAGGGCAAGGTGAGAGCAGGTTGGGAGATATCTGGTGGGAGGCACCAAGCTCTGTGGCTTGAAGTCTGTTGTCTGCATTGAGATGCAGTGATGAGTCTATTTTCTTTGCTTAGCATTTGTTATCGTGTCTCCTACCTCAAAATGGGAACACCAAGTCCTGAGAGAGCGTCTACTCTCAGTCCTTCTGCACAGCACATGTACCAGCAGAATTAGGCTGTGTAAACTTCCTTCAGCAAAACTCTTGCAGCAGATGATAACATTATGTTTTCTTATAGCAGCAGGGAGGAGGGGCAGGAAAAGTGTCCCAGCTTGGAGGACTGCGTGATGGGCTGTTCTGTCACTCCTCCTCCAGCCCTGGCTTACTGATATACTCTGATATAACCAGACGGTGAAGTCAGTATGGTAGCTGGGCAGTGCCTAAGACCTTACTAACCCAGTAAGATCCTTGTGCTTGATACCATGCAAACAGGAAGGAAAGATGGTCCCAGCTCCAGGGAAATTACAATCCAAATATAAATAAAAGGCAGTGGTTGGGGGAAAATGTGTAAAAATGAGGCTGTTTTGGCTGGCACACTAAACAGAAGCTCTCATCTTTATCCAGCATCCTGTAGGCAAAGGGGGGTTTGAATGATTGATCTGAAGAAGGCAAAAGGGAATATTTTCCCTGCTCATCTTACCATGCACCAATCAAAAAGCAGAGATGGGCACGCTGCAAAAATCTTCATACCTCTGTAAGTCAGTGTTTTGAGGCAAATGGGGACACCTTTCATAACCCAATGTCAATAGGCGGGAAGGAGGAAGCCCTGATAATGAGGGAACAGATATCAGCGCCATGGGCCACACTTCAGCATGGGACTGTGGGCAGGCAGAAGGGCCCTGCAGGGTCTTCTTGGTGGGACCAGGAGGCCAAGGAGAACCTCAGTGTCACACTCGTCTCTCTCAGGGTAGAGGAAGAGGAGCCCATGGTGGGCAGGGAGACCCCCACCTCCTTCCTGCGGGCAGTGAGTGCTGCCGGGTGGAGGTGCCTCTGCAGGCACGTGTGGGCTCAGCCCCAACTCCATGTGCTCACCAGGGCTGGAAACCACCTGGCTTCTCCAATTACCCCTTCCCTGGCTTCTAAACCCTGTGCTCAGGAAGAGGGAGAAAGAGAGGAGGAAAAGGCAGCAAGGAAGGCGGGGAGAGCTGAGGAGGAGGAGAAAGGAACAGCAGAGCTGAGGCAGGAGAGCCAGAAATCTTCACTGCAAGCAGTAACAAAGGACAACTGACAAAGCCCAGGATGAACAGGGGAGAGCTGGAACCAGCTGCAGGTGGAGAAACGGCATGCAACAAGGTGAACATCCTGCCTCTCGAGGCAGGGGCGAAAGCTGGCAGTGCAGGAGGCAGGAAGAAGGAATGGAAGGAAGGGATGAGGGTGGTGCTGGATGCTGTGGAGAAGGCTGTATGAAATCCTTCCCTCAGGGCTGGCAAACCTGCCCTCTCTGAATCGGTTTGTGCCCTGAAGCAGGACGGTTAACTTCCTTTTGTGTTGCAATCCTAGCCAGTCTAACTGCAGATATTATTATTCATACAAGTATCTAATAAAGGATATGGTGTGGAACAGCTGGAGCGGGGCTCTGGAAGATGAATGATGTTAATAATGTTTTTGTTGAGGACTGAGCACTGAGTTTAGGTCTTTTCGCGCTCATCTGTGCCACAAATGAGACAAGATGGACAACAGAAGAGTGAACAAATAAAAATGCATGATCCTGGTGGAGACTGTGCCTCAGGAATCAGGAGAAGGCAGGTAACTGGACCCATCCATCAGTGCCAGGGTCCCCATTTATCCCTGCCCATGGGGAGGAGACATCATTCCCTTTCCCAGAACCTTGACTCTTCAGTTAGGTTTTTTCTGACAAAAAGTGGCTGCAGATACCTATCTTCTATGAGTGGGATTTTTCAGGAAGTGGAAGACAGCCCAAATACCTTGAATAAAACCAAGCCAAGCCCAAGGCAATGTACTCAGTAGTTGTTCTGGAGAACATCAGCTTTGGTTTCTGCAGAACTATGGGGTCGGAGTCATTGTTGCCCTTCCTGAACCCATGCAACCAAGTGGGAGCGGAGGGTGACTTACTACCGCAGGAGACGTAGTTCACTGCCTTTAATACTGCAGATGTTACTGGTTCAGCAGCCAAACAAAAAGAAGGAAAAAATCATCACCAAATTGTTTGGTTGAGTTAGAAACAAGTCTCACCTTTGGCTTCTTTGTTTTGTTGCTAAAACATTTTTAAAAAGTTACTCCAGTCACCGGAAAGCTTTAAGTGAACTGAAAGTGCAGTACGGTGATGAATAAATGCTGTCTTAAGCTGACATCTTGGCCACCTCCCAGACCTAGGCTCGCACCCCCATGCACTCACCCCAGAGGTGAGTGGCTCTCTACGACTTCTGCTAATGGGGCTCAAATTTGCAAAAATAATGAGCTCCTCCCTGGAGCAGAGCTTATACCTCAGGGGATTATGCCCCTGCCCCAGTGCGTTCTAGCCATCGAGCCAGAAAAATAGGCCCTTGTCCCTTGCTATACCAGTAGAAAAACTTTAACTGCTCCAACAAGAGGTAGAGCAGAAATGCCATCTTAGATAGCCCTTAGCTCTGCTGCTACATGACAAGGGGGAGACCCCAGTTCACTGTTAACTGATCCTCTAGGACAGACCATTTCCTCAGCAATGAGCTATTCACAGGAAAGGTTTCGCCACTCCAGAAACTGGTGGAGGATGATTTGTGTCCTCCATCCCGCTGTCTGCCTTTAGGCTTTCATTGTGTTATTTTTACATGCACAGTCCAGGGTTTCTTTGGTCTTATTTACGCAACCCTCAGAGAGTCTGCTTGAAATCCAAGTCCCTGAGGAAGACTTAATGATAAGGTTTAGAGGGCTCTTTTCTTTTGAACTCCAGCTCCTCCCCACACTGCTTTGTCTGAACCGACATTAGGTTGGTCAGCGTAAAGGCAGGGAACACAGCCAGGGTAGTTACCAAGTCCAGCCTCAACTACATGGCAACAGATCCCCGGCAAACACATGTGAGAGAAAGCTCTTCCATTGACACCACCAGGAATTTAGTTCATGGATCATCAGATGTAGTTGTTACCTCAAGCTTTACTCTCTCTCGTGAGTGAGTCCTATTCTAGTGATAAACAATTCTGCCTTTGGTGGCTGTGCATGACTTGCTTAGCGTAGCAATTCAGGGAAGCTGGAAAACATAAAAATACTGCTCCTGCACAGTGTCTAAAGAAACTAGTTTTAGGAGTGATTTAACTGTACAAACTGACAAAGCAGTTAAGTCACCTGGTGGTTTATTAAAGTGGATAGAGGTTTAGATAAGTGGATAGAGCTGTAGAGTAGATAAAGGTTGTTTATTTTTAGTGACCCAGGCTTTAGACCAGTGTTACTTTTACTAAACGTGCTGTGAGGGATTTGCAACTCATCTCTGGAAAATTTAACTAACTAATACCATTTAGCATAGTAAAACATAACTACAGGTTTTGGGGCTCCTCTTTGGGGTGCCTCCTGAATTGCAACACTTCACCTCTTCTCTTCTCTTCTCTTCTCTTCTCTTCTCTTCTCTTCTCTTCTCTTCTCTTCTCTTCTCTTCTCTTCTCTTCTCTTCTCTTCTCTTCTCTTCTCTTCTCTTCTCTTCTCTTCTCTTCTCTTCTCTTCTCCTCTCCTCTCCTCTCCTCTCCTCTCCTCTCCTCTCCTCTCCTCGTTTTGTTTTAATTTCTGACACTTGGAAAACGCATCTGGATTTTCTAAGGGTGCTAGCATTTGGGCTATGACACTAGATTAAATACTCACATATTGTTTTCAGGCAGTAAAATATTCTATTTCCAGGGTGAGCAACCTCTACAGTTCTGGATGCAATCCATTTACCAAGGTACAAAATCAGAAGGCACAGGCTCACATCCTTAGCCTGTCCAAAAGGCCTTCTTTACACTAGCTGCGGTCTGCTTCAGGGATTCTCTTTCTCCTTTGTCTCAAAACTTCCCGGGTAAAGATCCTCGCTCCTTCCCCTGCAGCCTTCTTCCCTGCTTACTGCTGGTGAATGCGACTGTGCTATTACAAGTGCTGAAGTTGGCTGCTTAATGCCGCACAGCACCTTGACAGGTTGCATTTCAGGTCCTTGATGAACTCATGATAAGCTTTGTTCTGCTTAATTGTCATGCCTTTCTATACTGAAGTGGAAAAGAATACCAGGGCAATTACCGTTGCTCAGATGACTCAGGAAACCAGTAACGAGATGGAGAATCTCTCACCACTGGGTTGCCAGATCACACGTGAGTTAGGTGTGGTTTCATGACCACCCTGAGCCAATCTAAGTCCGGCTTTTGCCAAAACATGTAGCATTTTTATCCTGCCCATGTCCACGAGTTCCCATCCCTTCCTTTGTCCTAGCTGGAGGGCTCCTGCATCTGGGAAATTGAGCACATTGGGTTGATCCAGCTAAATGCTCCACTCAGCAGAACACAAGGAAAAAGGGAAGAGTTCCACCATCTGAGTCCCTGTTCTGTCTGACTGCTCAACTGCACAATCACCAAGGCTCACAGGCGACGGGGTGGGAACACATGATGTAGGGCTGAGTCACCCCTTTCAGATGTAGTACAGAATTAGATTGCCTTAAGCCAATGATGAAAGCAAAGAGAAAACAAAAATATCTTTTTCATCTAGGAATTAAAAGTCTATCCATTTGTCATCATTATGGTGTCTGATGTCTTTACAATAATTACTACAAAGCTAAAGGATGGGGCTCATCTCTGCTCATTTATCCAGCTAATTTAAGCTCGTTTCTCTCAATGCCTCTAATCAACAAAGAAGCTTCCAGAGGAGGATGCATCTCATACAAAAATGGGTGTTTAAGGGGACTGAGACGTCTTCTGAAGATCAAAGAATCATAGAATGGTTTGGGTTGGAAAGGCCCTTTAAAGATCATCTAGTCCACCCCCTCCTGCCATGGACAGGGACATCTTTCACTAGATCAAGTTGGTTAAAGCCCTGTCACACCTGACCATGTGCACCTCCAGTGATGGGGCATCCCCAGCTTCTCTGGGTAACCTGTTCCAGTGTCTCACTACCCTCATCATAAAGAATTTCTTCCTTCTATCCAGTCTAAATCTACTCTCTTTCGGTCTAAAACTGTTACCATTTGTCCTGTCACTATAGGTCCTGTTAAAAAGTCTTTCTCCATCTTTCTTGTAAGCTTAAGTATTGAAAGGCCACAGTATGGTCTCCCTGGGGCCTCCTCCAGGCTGAACAACTCCAACTCTCTCAGCCTTTCTTTGTAGGAGAGGCTTTCCAGCCCTTTGATCACCTTCGTGGCCCTCTCTGGACCCCGCACTCTAACAGGTCAGATGCTCTTGACTATAGAGTAAATTCCAGCTCCACCTCAAGGACATCTGCATTTCACATTCCATCTTCTTCTGGACTGGAGTCTGGCTCAGAAATCTTCATTCTCGGGGGCCACACTGAACAGTGCAAGCACCCTCCACATTGGTGTATTCCTGGTGAACGCCTGTTCCCCTCCATCCCTCCTCCCCTCCTGCGCTGGCATTGCACCTGCACAGGCCTAACATTTCTTCAGTGGGCTTTGGCTCAGACTTGTAAGGCCAGCAGCAGGTTCACAGAGGTAGGGTTTGTGACATCATAGCAATCTCCCCAACAAGAAGATGACATCATGAACACCAGCTTTGTTGTGCTCTGCTTTCTGTCTGCAGCACACTAAGCTGGGACAAGTGCTGGGCATGTGGCACCCCAGGTTTCTGAGCTCTGCCTGGGGAAATCAGACAGAAGCGTATCCTTCCAGAGAGCAATTGATTTGGGAGGGTAGGGGGAAGAGACATTATTTTATTAATAATTTTTTACAGCCGTTCTCCCTCCGGAAGTCCTTCTCTGCTATCTTAGGGCAAGGTCTAAGAGTGTATAACTTAAAAGATCTGGTATGGAGATTTTGATCATAACGACTTAATTAAATGAGGTGTTTGGGGAGTTTAATATTACATCGTTGCTGATGGCTGGCTGATTGTTTTACTTGCCTTTGATCAACTGTGTGAGTGGAGGGTCATCCCAATCACCGCGAGCCTACAGTATCCGTCATCACCCCTCAGTCCTATTTGTCTTGCGTGTGTATGCAGAAGGCCTGCTTTTGATGAACTGTGAAAAGAAAGATGAACTGTTGTAATGAAAACATTCCCTCCCCAAGATCCTCTTTAGACAACATTCAATTGGTTTGACCTTGTCCCCTCTCGCGGAGGACGGTAATGATTCCTGCAGATGGCTGGGTCATTCCTTGGACACTTGGGAGCAAGGGAGCCGGATTCTCCGTCTGCGTTAGCTCTCTGGCTATGCAGGCTGCAGCCGGGAAATGCAAGAGCAGCATGGGTAGACATACCTGAGATAGCTGTCATCTAGCTGATTGGAGTCCTCATAGATGTCCTGGGCTGCCTGTTTATACTCGGGGGACTTTACCTAGGCTTGTTTTTCTCATGGCACACGCATGCACTAGCTAGCCAGAGAGAGACGGATCTCTCGGGGATGTAAGTCTCCTCCCTGGCTGAAGGCATAGCCTGAGGGAAGCCATTCAAGACGTCAGCCTGGCTTCCCTTGCCCACCTGCCTTGTAGGCAGATGTAAGCTGGCAAATATTAGTAATCGTCTCCTGCCTTAAATCCCTCTGGCTCCCACAGAGTCAACCTTCTCTGATTATGTCACATTTAGAAAAGCGACATAAGAGCTGATGATGAACACTCGTTCATCATCCCTCGTGTTCATCCCCACAGTTTTAGGGAGGTGAAATCCCTGGATCAGCCCTGGGGAGATGTCCCTGTCCCCTTGTCAGCTGAAAAAGTGACTGTGTTGGAAATGGTTGCACATACGTCTTCAGGGGAGAGAACAGAAAGACTTTGCAGTACTTTTACTGTTTAATAAGAGAGAATGGAAAGAAACAGATCTGTGTATTACAAGGGTTTAAAAATATTTGGAAGCTAAACCGGTAACTACATACTCTAAGCCATCAAAGGGCACAGGAACGCTTGTACAAACATTTAATAATGGCTTGTGCCTGGCCTGAAGAGTTACAGTGTAAGCAAGGAAGAGAAAGGATAAATGGGGAAAAGAGAGCACACGAGACCGATGGGACTTGTCCCATGTCACACACCCAGACCACAAAACTGAAGCCCAAACAATCCCAGTTGGTGTCATATTTGTGAGGCCACTGAGCCTAATCTGGTGGCCCTTGCAATACTTGTCTTTAGCTGAGGTCAGTCTTCACTTCCATGTGAATAGTCTGAGGATGTCACGGCACATCAGGCTCTTGCAGCCTCATAAGCTGGTCCACAGGTCCTCCAGCAGCACTGTCAGACCCGCTTTAAGGCAGTTTATCTTTTTCAGAAGTGCAGTTATCCCATCCCTCTGTGGCTGTTCCAAATGGAGCTGCAGCTACTTTAGTGTCGTACGTCTTGCCTGTGGAAATATGCACGAATGAAGTGTATGTCTAGTGGCCTAATCCTGCTGGTTTCCTCGTACTTCCCCCATTTCAGGAGTTTCACGAAAATGCAGTCATCGCATGCATCACAGTTATAAGACACCCTGACACTTGGGCACAGGCCAAATACTGACCGTTCTTGCTTTGTCATGCTTCAGTGAAGCAAAAATGCCACCCTTTCTCCAGGAAACAGCACAGCTACCAGCATCTTGGTACCTATTATAAGAAGCCTTTTGCTAGATGCTGCTATCTGCAGCTTGGAGTGGTAGGGGTGGGCTTTTCTGCCTACCTCTGCAGCACAGGATCATGTAGGTGTGACTCATTTAATCAGTTTAATCATGTTTTCTTCCATTTCGGGTGCCTTAGGTGTTGCTGCCTGGGCTGGCCTCACTTTCTCTTGACCTCTGCCAGAGGCACATGACAATTTAGCCTCCTGGAGGACTGCAGCCCTGTAGTTTACCTAGAGTCAAGGGCTCCGTACTGGGGTATTCCAGTTTCACTGGTCCCATTGGGATATGAGAACATGCTTCACTCTTGTACCAGCCCCACGGCTTGCTCCGTAGCTCATTAAGTGCTACAATCCCCCATCACTGTCCCGGGTGAACAGTGCTTCCCCTCAAGGTGTGCAGATTTAGCCACATTCATTCAGGCAGAATTCCTCACCAACCTTAAAAGATGTTTTGCCTCAGCAAGATCCGCAGTACTAGGTGTGCAGCTGGCAGGAGTGTCAGTCGGGGAAAGATCAGGCTCGGGATTCCCCTGCCGGATCTTCTCCAGACAAAGAACCTTACCCAAACACGGTTGTATAAGACAAGAAGAGGACCCACCGACCGCCATCTGAAGTGGTGCAATGAGGCTAAAACCCCGAGCCAGGTTCGTGAGGCAGCTGCGTGGGTAGCAGCAGTTGGCGGTGCATGCGGCAACAGGCACTGAGAGATTACTTGCTCCAGTAACTCGGGCTGGGTGTTCAGGACCCAAAGTAAACACACGAGCCGCAGTGCTGTACAAAGGCTTAATACCCTATATTCATAAAACACCTTTCATTCAGCGGCATTTTAAAGGGTTGGTACACCCCGCGTGCACGGAGCAGAGCGCGAAGCTGGACTCGTAACCTTTGCCCCAAGCAGCGGTGGGAAGAACAACCAGGCGTTTATGCGCTGCTGGGGCCCCGGCTGCACCAGATGGACCCCGCGCCAGCCCCGGCCCCGCGCCACCTATGTGGTCCCCGGCCATCTGAGCTCCCAGTGATCCGTGCTCCCAGAGACAAGGTGGGCACACACAATGTGACCTGTAGTCACATGGGTTGCATTTGTGAGAGAACACAAAGGAGTTAGGTGTCCGGGTGTCGCTGGGAGGAATACCCCCAAAACATTGAAATCACTGAACACTTTGGCACCCCCTCAAGATCCCCCAGAAATACAATCACAAAAGAAAACTGAGGACTGAATGTGACCAGCAAAATTATTTGACTTATTTCATCGGAAAACACATGAAGGTCGCAATCCCACTGCCCAGGGTACGCACCTGTCTGTCCTGCTAACTATTTCTAAAGCATCTGGTGGCATTGGTATCCCAGCCCTGACTTGGTGCCAGCACTAGACTAGTCAGCAGGAAAGCTTTCTCCTCCTTCGGTGTATATCAGCAGATATGTTCAGAAGCCACGTGCACATCCCAGGTACTGGGCTACTGACTGAGAGCACCAAGCACAGGTCCTCTGAGGACAGAAAGCCCTCCAGCTGCCTGGGGAGGGGACTGGAGGGAGAAAAAATTCCCCAGGAGTTCTCATCTTGAGAGTGTTGTCCTACCAGATTTGCAAGTGCAAAAGGAAGGCTACAAGGATTGATGTGCCCCACTTGAAAATGATGCATGTTTGATTTCCTAATTTTCAGGAGGCCCGGTATATAAACGCTAAAAACCCTCCCTCTGCAATTGAAATTTTCTCCTTGGAGGAAAGTTACCTTTAGGTGCAATGACAAAACCAAGGGTGTGCATCATTTACATTAAGCTGGCTAACATTTGTCAAATAATTAGAGAAAGACATAGCTGTTCCTCTGAAAGTATTTCCATTTTTTTCCATAGCCTTCATTTCTGGCATTTATTCTAGATTTTTTAATTGCCATTTCCCTCAATCAGCATAGCCACATGATGAGTTTTTCAAAGGTAGTAATAAAAAAGAGAATTTTGCTTCAAAGAAAATGTTCAACTTGAAATTAAGAATTTCATGTTCCTATTTTTTCAAGAAGGAAAAGATGGACTTAAAAGTCTGTGCAACTAGCAAATCCATGGAAAAATAAGCACCTTTGAAAGCTACAGAAATTCAAATGCATTGCTGACCTTCAAAACTTTGCAGATGAACGAAAAAATATCCGCCCATTTCTAGATTTTGGTGAAATTAGAAATTGCATGCCTCTGCATTCCCAGATGAATGTAAAATCTTGCGCCTCATCAGTATCCATCATTATTCCCACTTAAAAATGGGCCCATCGCAGATGAAGTGGAAGGTCGAAGGAGCTCGTGGCGCCCCTTGGCTGGTGCGCGTGTCTCAAAACTAAATTCCAGAAGAGTCACAAAAGAGGACAAAAGGACGCAGAAGAGCAACAGAAAGGAGCTGAACTCAGGAAGAGGGGAGAGCTGCTCTCTGTGGGGATGTCTGAAATGCCTTTTATTTCTAAACTAGCCTATGGGGCTTATGCCGGCTTAGCTGCACAGGAGATTTCCATCCATCAGTCCCCGGCCGGTTGCAGCGAAGCCAAGCTCCGACCTCCCTGGGGAGCAGCATCACAGGGAGGTCGGAGCCTGGGGAGCCCCAGCCACTGCTGCCATCCAGCCTCCCCCTCCCTCCTCTCGTGCTGACCCACAGCAGGGCATTCCTCCGGGCAAATGCCGGTTGCATAATGCTCCCTCATTAAAAATGGACAGGATTACAGAAAAGGAAGGGCTAAAAATACAGGCCAAATGAACCTGCTGAAAAGGCAGCTTCTTTGTCGGGGTCCTAAACCCCTGCTCACCTCACAGTGTTTCTATCTGTGAGGGCGTGCACGCCGCTGTTTTACACAGGTCTAATATATGCGTGGCAGCATGCCCTTGGTTTTTTCTTTCTATTTAATCTTTGACTTGTCAGTGTTGGAACTTTCTTCCCTGTGAAACCGGAGAAGGAGGGATTGTTGTGTGCGTCAGGTTTTGCTTTTGTTTTGTTTCTCTCCCTTTTATTGAGTTACATAAAGAAACTCAGCAACTCCCGGCTGCTCCCAAGTGCTCGGGTGTCTGTCTGATTCTATCTGCTGGGGCATCAAGGGGTACCTCAATGCAACAACCACCACATTGGCCACCACTGGAAGATGGTTTAGGACATTGGCGAGGGCAGACGGTCCAGCAGGGAGCCTTATTTTTTACATCAGCTGAGAGACCTGCCCTTCACACTTGTTTGTTTGCATCTGTAACTCCTTTAAAGGGGAGTCCCTATGGTGTCTTTTGGATTTTCTTCTGGATGATTTCCGGATGGACAACTCCCCTAAATCCCTTCTCCCATCAGACAACAATCTGTAAAACCAGATAGTGGCCTGGTCACAAAACACTCACCAGAGAATTCAGAATCAGATTTGTGACTTTCTGTGCTGATAACAGAAATCATACAAAAAGGAGCTGGAAGAAACTTTTAAAGGTCATCTTGCCCTTCCACCAGCCTCCAGATAGGATCAGCCATGCTGAAGGTGCTGGAGTTGAGATAGTTATCTCAGCCGCTGCTAAAGCCTTCCCACAACAGCACTTTCACACAGCAAACCATCCCAGCGGTGCACAAGCCTCACAACTGGAAAATGTCTCTTAACGTCTCACCTGAATTCCCTTTGTTGCACTTTAAGCCTGTTACTTCCTTTCCTGTCCCCAGCAGACATGAAGAACAGCTTATCCTTCCTCCTTGCAGTAGCCTTTCACATACTTGAAGGGTGTTATCACGTCTACCCGTCTTCAATTCCCTAGACTAAACAAACCCAACTCTTTCAGTCTTTCCTCATAGCTGATGTTTTCTAGCCCTCTGAACACTCTTATTCCTGCCGGCTGGACTCCCTCCAGTTGGTCAATAACCTTCTTGAAGCCTGATGCTCGCAAGTGGATGCAGACTGATTCAACAGGTTACTCCAGGCCAGAGGACCGAGGGGAGTAGTTTCAAAGTTGGGAGATCCTCACCACAAATGGCCTAGTTATGCCAGCTGTGGCAGCTCTGTAAAACTTGGCTCTGGGTCAGAGTGGCAGTCTCCTGGAGAAGTACCAGATTCACAGATGAGTATCAGCACCTCAGATTCATCCTGGAACGTAATAGGCAGCTGTAGCAAAAAAAACCCAACCCAACCCAACCCCCCCAACAAATAAATAAATACCACTAGAACCTGCATAGTGGACACACTGCACGTGACGCTTCCTGATAAATATGCGGTTAAATTTGCTTCTGCTTCAGTTTCTGGATAGATTTAGAATGAGGTGCTCTGAAGAGCGTGTGAAGAGCAAAGCATCGTCTAACAGACTGTTAGCAATGTATTCAGGGACAAGTGGCATTGTCCTGTTGTCACAGAAAAGGGACTTCTTCCCTTTCACATCCCAAGGCTTTATTCTTTCTGTGAGGGAATATGCTAGAATATTTATACTGCACTTCCAAAAGGCCCAGAGACAACCCTAGACTAGTCTGCACATTCAGCACAGTACAAAGCCTGAAGGAAGGTCAGCTCCCTTTTGAAATCATGGCGTATTGCCCTCTGAGCAGGGAAGACGGACTCGGTCACTGGACCACACTGACACAGCTCTTCTGCTCCTGGTGCCGCCATTAGATCTGTGGCCAGCACTGGGATCTTCGCAGCATGTTTCATTTCATGGCGCAGACGTGCCCCAGGGAGCTCGTTGGCTTTGCGGTAAAGGTTCTCACTCCTCGAGTCATTTTTCAAGGCAGCAAGCTTTCTGCTTTTTTTCCCTGGAAATTGCTCTTTCCAAACCATAACCTTAACATCCCTCAAAGAGCTTGCCCTTTATGAGCCAAAATCCTTAGCTTCTGTCAAGTGAGGACAATGGAAGGACGTGTTAAAACAGCCACGCTGCTACACCTCAGGCAAGGCTCAGCTCCACTCTTTTCTGGGGAACTGCTCAAATACATATTGGCTAGGATTTGTGCCAAGATTTTTCAGTTAATATTTGCAAAATTTAATCACAACAGCCCAGATTCTGCATTACCTTAATCCCATTGAATTGTTAGTCTGCAGCGAGTGCCTCCGGTTTCAATTAGATCATTCATGGTTATGGGCACTTTTGAATAAGAAGGGATCAAAACCTGATTCTGGAAATCTGGTTGCAGAATGCGTTTATCCAAACCAAGGCTGCATTTCAGCTGCCCAGTCCACAGCATATTATAAAAAGGGAAGATTTAAATACACACTCTACTGGATGGACCACTGTAGCAAAAGACCGTGAGGACCAAGCTTGCTTGAAAGAGGAAAAGAACGTAGGTTGGCTCTTTGCAACGCATCTCCCTGAAAAGCTCCCTCTTTAAATGAAAGAGAGATCAAACCAGGAAAGCAAGTGGTACCTACCCCAGGAGGCAGGCTTGCCTCTTGAGTGCCAGATAATAATAAACGATGTGTTTGTAATCCACAGCAGAGATACAATGGCATTTTCTTTGACATCAAATGCTAAAGAGGGAGTGAATAGTTCCATAAAGTGCTTTTTACAATGCAGGGTGAAAGATCTTTCACCAGAAAGAGGATGATCTCTGGGGATGGTTGTTCCTATCTTTTTATTTCACATCAGCATGAAGAATCCAGTGAAAAGGAGAAGTGTTTATGTACCTAATACTGCATAATTTCAGGAAGAAAAGAGATTCAACTGCAGCTAAAGTGAATCAATAAAAAAAGACATATGCAGGAAGGGGGAGAAGCTGAATGGGGAAAAGCTTGGAATCAAGGAGTAACTATACCTCTTTGCACCGAGTGTTTTTAATTCAGCCTGAAAGCTCCTTTCAAACGTGAAGATAAAGAGGGGCAATCCCACCTCCTCCTAGAGGGCGGCCATGGAGGGATTTGGAGGGCACTCCTGGCAGCAACAGCACAGGGTGGCCAGGGAAAATCAGGATCCACGCATGTCCAGCGGGAGGAAATTAATTCCAGCAGAACAGAATTGACTCAGTTATAATTTGACCAGTGACTCTGTATCACTCCTCCACAAATACCAAATGTCATCCAGAATGGTCTTCCGTGCAACTAAATCATCTCGGCTCAATCCTGTGCCCCACCGAAAGATTAGAGGGCAGGCTAAAATTTGCTGCAGGATGGTTTAATTTTCTGTATTAATGCCACCTTTAAAAAAGCGCAGCGGGTTTTCTTCTCTGGTTATTTCCTAAGGCCACACGTTGGCTCAGCAGTCCTGGGTTTCACCAAAGCACCTGCTCTTTACAGGCTCCGCTGACTGAAGGACAACGTAATTAGGTAACTTACCCAAAGGTCACATGGTGAGTAAAGTAGGATTAGCACTCAAGTTCCTCCTGGCAACTAGTCCTGTGCTGCGACAATTAGAAAAGGTTAACCATCCTCTTTTAGCTTTTGTTTTCCATCTTCCAGAATGGGGCAGCACGTACGCAGGGCTGGGCCGTGTTACATTGCCGCAGCAATATTTTGGAAAAACACCCCACAATGCAAACAAAGAGCTCACCCCAGAAAGGGCTTGGAAAAGTCGTCATATCTAGCGGGATGTGGTGCTTGAGACGGAACGGAGCAAAACAGTGGATTAAGCTAAGCACACTGAATATGAATTCTGGAAAACGCCCCACTCCCTCCTTAATCCCCAAGCACAGATCGTGCACACCCGCCGCCGTGCCACACTTTGTCCTCCTGCTGCCTGCCTGCTCCTCAGAAGTCACCCTGGCTTCCCTCGCCCCGCTGCCCCACAGGCAGAGGGGAGCCGGCAGATTGTCAGTAAAGGGTCTGCTGGCTGAGCTACACATCTCCTGCTTTAACTCCCGCTTGCCTGAGACCTCTTGCCCGAGTCCCCTACGCTGCCACGGCCAGGCCAGGTCTGCCAGCTGGCATATACCTGTGTAGAATCCTGCGGCCACGTCTACCTGGTGCCATTTTGCTCCTCAGCAGGACTGGTCCTGTCATGCCGTTTTTCAGCAGGCGTGCCTGGGAGCACAGGGGAGCAGTCTTCCATGCACGCTGATCCGCACCCACAGCCCACCCGTCTCTTCTCCAGCCTTTCCTTGCCCTGCCTTCCCTACAGCCCCATATGTCCTGGTGCTCGAAGGCTACGAAGGAGAGAAGATGCTGCAAAGGAGCACAGGCCTCTGTCCCTCCCCATCGAGGGGGGAGCTTGTGCTACCCTGAGCTGAAGAGCGCCCTGTAACGCAACTTGGATCTGCGTGGGGAAGCACATAATCTCCCACAAAATGCCTGATCCCTCTCGATGAGCTGCCCAAGTGGCAGGGCAGACAGCCTTCCGTCTTGATTTTGGGGGCAGCTGGGAAGGGACAGAGTGCTGGTCTGCTTTCTTTGAAAGGGGAGTCTCATGCTACTTTTGGAAGGACGGCATAAGTAATCTAAAGGACTTTTGGGCGTGTGAGGGCACACGGTCCCTCCACCCACCACCTTGGCAGAATCTAAATAACAATACCACCACAGAGATATTCTCAGGGTGATGTTTTGGGACCACTAGCTGTGGCCTCTCCTCCACCAGTGTAAGTAAAAAGAGCAAACACAAAATGTGTTTTACCTTGGAGAGCAGTAATGGATTTTGTCTCTGGCCGGAGATGAGGTGCGTGTTACCTGATGACACATATCTCATTCCCGTGCTCTGTGCCCTCAGCTCCCAAAGTCATCCCCCCAGGACTCTTCTCACTGGCCTGAGCAGTGTCCCTGGGGACCAGGGACCTCCACTGTTTCCCAGCGAGGCCAGCAGGCTCCCTCCAACAAAGGTAGATCTCCTGAGTCCTCCTCCAGTCCCCTGAGTGATGCATGTCCCTCTTTCTCTTGGTGGTGAGCAGCTGTGAAGATCTACTGCTCATCATATTGCTGGAGCTTGCTGAACACGTTTCACCCACAGCCTTCAGCAGAAACGCATGTGGAACGGCCACCCACCTGCCAGAGTAGCAGAAGGCACATACCACACCAGGCAGTGCACCTGGCTGCTACAGTCCCCTCTCCTGCTATAAATACACCTTAGGGTAAAGGGTTGAAATGAAAAAAAGTCCATTCACATATTGCATTGTGCGATGGCAGACAGCCATTTCTCTGCCCGCCGGACACTTTAAATGCAGGTAGCTTTATCAGCTGAGAATTTACTGGACCATTCATCAGAAGCAGCTGTTTCAGAGTCAGCCAGGGACCACCTCCCTAATACGAATTGTTCGGGATTTGCATAACTTAAATTCACAGCCATTAAGAGTATTCGCAAAAGTGAGACCTGCTCCTAAGCTGTGAGCAGGACGGCTTGACTTTAAAAAGTCAGCTCGTATTTCTCGTGTGTTAGAAGGAGCACCTGTTTAAACCATGCAGCTCTGACGAACAGTGGGCATGTTTTGGGCACTGACCCGTTAATAGAAAGGGTGGGGCTTTGCAGTCATTAACAGCAATCAGCAACTGAAACAAACACAACGACAAAAAAAAATCAGCATTTTCTTTAACCCAAAGATAGGCAGGAGGGTGAAGATCACGACTGAAATAAACCTGTAACGCACCGTGTCTCATCCCCGGTTGCTGGCCTTCTGACTTGCCCTCCACCAAGAGGCAAGAACCTCAAAACTCATTAACATTTTCTATTCCTAGAGAAATCCCTAGTACCAAGTGGTACTCATGCTACTGAAATGGCGATAGGGTCCAGAGCAAGACATTTTAATTGGAGTATAACATTCCCACACTAAAAAATTGTATTATTTCCTCTGAGACCTTTTCATAAACTCTGATTAAAAGTCCGAGAAGAAGGAAAAACCTCTTTCTGCACGTTTTCACCAGCAAGCAGTGTTGAGGGGCTTTGACGTTTTGCCACCTCCTTCTCACTTCTTGCAGAAAGGGCTGTCAGAGGGAGTGTTTCTGCCCATCTGAACTGCAGATCTCCCCCAGCCAGCTCCCCTGCCAGCCGTGTCCCCTCATGGGTGCCTTCAGCACGGTCCTTTTGTTCTCCCATTCATAAACCGCTGTGCAAGCAGGAGGGATCACTGATCAACAGCTGTCTGCCTTCCTCTGAAAGTGTCTGTGTGTCACCTAAAATAAGCAACTGGGGCTACCCCCTCACCTACAGCTCTGAGGACATCACCGAGGCGGTGAAACCTTGGGTGTCTGCCCACTCTCAGGGTCAGCCCTGGCAAATGCAATTTTCATCTGCTCCATGTATTAGCATTGTCTTTCTCAGCAGCCCAAAGGGCTTGAATGCTGAGTTATGTGTATGCCTTCTGAAATCGGCAGCCGCATCCTCCACAATCAACAAGCTCAGAAAATACACCCAGTACCTGCAATCACCAAAAAGCTGAATGGCAGAAAGCACTTGGATGTGAAACATGCTTAGAATTTACACAGTGCCTCGACTTTGTGTTGGACACCTAACACTTTTGGAGAGGTCCGGTGTTACGGGACTCCGTAAGCCACGTAGAGCCCTTGCTGTATCACAGCCATGTATGGCCACTTGAGACTTGGTAATGTGTCATTAAAGGTCACCAGCACCATAGACAATACTTCAACGTATAGTTATTTTGGGAAAGATCAAACCTATCAAAACTAATAGATTTCTCACTACATCAAAGACACTTTGCTGACATTCAGTGAAGCATGTCTCCTTAGATCCTAGAGATGAGCCTCATAAAATAATAAATATCTTTGCATTTTATCTCTTGATGCCTCTATCTATGGAGGTATTTATACAGCCCCCATAACTAGTCTCTGGGCATTTACCTCACCTGATTAGAGTACAGATCTACTGAACAGACATGATTTGTCTGCAAAACCAAATGCATTTTCTTAAAACAGCTTTCTGACAAACCTATTAGTCAAAGAACATTTTGCTGCAACAAGTATTTTTCTTGTTTAGCAGGACACTGCTCGGTTGGTGCCATGTAATTTAAAGGAGTTATCTCATAAGATATGACAGCAAAACCAACCAAAACACCAGGCCCCTGAAATCTGACTGTATTTCAGATCTTTTGCAGTAAAGCAGAGGAGCTCATACTCCTGCGTTTTTGGTCACTGGCGAATTTCCCATGGGGCAGGAATATCAACAGAAGAGCTGTGTATTACTGCTCTCATAATCCTTTCTGGAGAGACGCTGGACAAACGTCCATGACCGGACCCGTGGTCTACTCCAGCTATTCCCCGCTGCCAGAGGAGGCTTTTGTGGCACGGCTGAGCAAACCCTGAGGCTGCTCTGACCATTGCGATATATTTGTGTCAGCCCCAGGGGTCATGGGCAGTGCAAAGGTAACTTCAGAGACCACCACGGGGGAGAGCAGACCCTCTTCTGTTCACTGAGCTTTGGAGCAGAGAGCTGCCTGTATTTCAGGTGGTGGTAATCGCTTGGAGAAGAGCCTTGTCTATCACTGGTATGCCCAGTTTTGCTTCACAGACTGCCCAGCAGGGCTGGTGTGCTGGGGACCCTCTCCCTGCTCCCCAGGGGTGGGCTGGGCTCCAGGTGAGCCTGGACCTGGCCACCATCCTCATGGGGTGACTGCATCACCCTCCCGGAGAGCAGAGCAGCATCCGCTGTGTGTCTGGCTGAGGGAGGCTCTGGGGAGAGCCCACCACAGCGGAGGGAGGCTGGGGAGGGTGGCTTTTATCCCCTCTTATCAGCACACCAGAGGTTACTCCTGCTCTCCTGCTGGGGACTTGGCAGCTCAGCAGCCGCAGGCCTGGCTGGTGGGGGCAGGAGGGATTAGCATACAAAATCTCTATTGGGAAGATGTCCCCTGGAACTGGAAGCATGTCATCATGTCACCAACAGCACCAGGCTGCTGTAGCCTGATTACTTTCTTGTTGCTGGAGCACAGCCCTTTCGGGGGGCTGGGAGGGTCTCACATCCCCTCCAGTGCTACAGGACATCCTGGTCAGAGCTGACGTCCCTGGGGGTGCGCAGGGGCTCCCTGGCACTCCTGGCTACAGCATCCCTCATGCCTCCAGCTCCATCCCAGCTGACATTGCCTGCGTGCCTTGCAGTGGGGATGCCTGCCCTGCCTCCCCCCGCCAGCCAGCCGCCCGTCCCTGACATGTCCCTGGGCTGCTGCCCTGGCTTCTGGCTCCGCTGCTGAGCATCCGCCCGCACCCACGCCCTGCAGCTGGATGGGGGAGAGGAGGACGAGCGCTGAGCCCCACTACTGGGTAAATGAGGCAGTCCCTGCTTTTGCAAAGGGAGGGGAACAAGCTGTTACCATCCTGAGCATGAAAGGCCACTGCCCTCAAAAGAAAGCCTGCACAATAAATCATTTCTGAGGATTACCGGGCAAACCTTGGACATGGGAACATGGAAGCCAGTGGTACTGCGACACACCCCTGTCCTGACCTCTGACGCAATGCCACACTCCCTGCTGTTTTCCAAAGCAGCACACCTGCACTGTCAGATGATCCCAATTACCAGGATGCCCCAGCCATTGACTCCCAGGCACAGAGGGAATTAAAAGACTATAAGACCTTCCTTGCAGAGCTTGCTTTTTGCAGTGCTTTTATCCCACAGAAAGCTAGAGCACTGAAACTGGACACAAAACCTCCCAAAGAAACCCCGTTGAGGCTCCGGCTCAGTGTGCCACCTTCCATCACGTTCCTTCGCAGCTCCCCAACTGTTCTCAGGAGGCTCTCACAGCAGATGCACCTGGGCTGCAGCCAAGTTGGCATGAAGTTTGCATGAATCTTGAGACATTTTATGACCTTAATAACGTTTAGCTGAAACAAGTGGGGCTGTTTTCTGCCCAGGCCCAACCTAGCTGAAAGCACTTCTTAGTAGGGTGGTGGGTACATAAATCGTCTTGCCTCTCTGTCATTGACCTTTCTGTGGGAGGAGAAGCAGTGCAAAGGCATGTGGATAGCAGAGTACGCTCATGTGCCATTGTGCCGGCACCGTATCCATTACGAGCTTCTGCCCTTGTTCTTAGAGGACATGTTCCAGTAATAATATACCCCAGTGAACCTTTCCATCATGAGATCATGATTTCTTCCATGGGAGACGCAGTAGCATATTACGATTTACTGGCCTTTAGCTGACCAATAACAGTTTTCTCACTGTAGTGACATAATGCTGCGAAGTTTTCTGAAGTGAAAAGGCAGTGAACACACTTTTAAACAGAGATTCACTTCCACTTTTACACCTGCAAAAAGGAAATTTTTTCTTGCACGTAAAGTGAATCCACATTTTTATATACTGGATTTTATATACCTGATTTATGCTTCCCGTCAGACAGCTCTGAAGGCCAAATACTTGGACTGACAACCATGAAAAAATTGTGAGCACAGGGACAAAAAGCAAATGCTAATTTTGCTACTGAGAACCCTGAAAGGGAGATTTATACTTTTGAAAATGCCTAAAAAGAAACTCATGATGTTGTGAATAAAGCGTCAATATATTGTAACCAGGACAGGACATCACCGTTGATTTATCTTGATGTAATATAATCATGCTTGTTATAATCATTTCAAAGGGAAGAAATTCACAGAGAAGTGCAATGGATGACTCAAGTTTTTGTCATTGCAAAACAATAAAAACTGCAGAATTTATCGCTGTATAATCAAGTTTTTATTAACACCAAATGTAATCAGATAACAAAGTCCATCTACTACGTCTTTTCTCAAAACATCGTCTGGCCAAAGTTCTTCCCTCAGCTTTGTTCAGCTCAGATCGTAGATTGCATTAAAATGGTTCTTGGTGAGAAAATTGCACCCTGCAGAGAGAGATTTAAGGAACTCTATCTATTTAGTTGATCAAAGAGACAGCTAAGAGACAATTTGATTGGGGTTAAAAAGTGCCTGCACGGAGAGTATCTAGAAAGAGAGGTTCTTTACTCTGAAATGTGGAAGTTGAAGTGCGAAAAATTAAGTGCAGAAATAAGCCTTTAAGTGTGAAGGTGTTAGCACTGGAGTAGATTCTCATGAGACTTCCAGATTTTCCGTTATTTGATGTCTTTGGCTGACAATGGTTTTATTTTCTAAAAATTATGGCTGTTTCAATCACAGATTATTTGTGAGGGCAAATAAAAAAAGAATGATTGTGTGAAATGCTACTGCCTGTGACTTGGCTAGAGCAGATCTCTTCTTTAGGCATCCACAAAACTATTCCCAGGACCCAATTCCATTGCATTGTCTGCATTGGTAGATCGCAGCTCCCTTTTCTCCATGACCTATCTCAAAACATGCCTAGGGCGCTGGCTTTGGTTGCTGTTCTGTGTAGAGTTGGAGCCTCAAACACAACTGCTCTGTGTTCCAGCCACCACTTTCAAAGCACCACATTCATCAGGATCACAGGTAGCTGGGAGATCTGGTGCTCCCCTGTACGCGTTTAGAGCACGCGGCTGGTAGTTTGAAAAGCTAATGTGCCTTGGGGTTGAGATGGGATTCAGGAACAACTTAGCTCATTACTCAGTACCATAAATGCACAGAAGATAAAATACAAATAAAAAAGCTCTGCATAGATTTCTTTCCTCCAGTGTCTTTAGGCTGGGTTAATATAGAGTTTGGGTCAGTTCCTCGGCTAGCTCAGCTGATAAATCAGACTTGCTCCCAGTACGAGAATCACACTGATTCTTGCCTTTCCTCCACTAAGCTTATTCTAGGTCCTTGGAAAAATCCCACAAGAGTCTTCTTCAAATCTTTTTTTTAATCCCCTCTGTTCTTTGCCCTGTCCTATTTCCATTCTCCAGTCCCTCTCTTTGTAGATATGAGCTGCGTTCCCACCGACGTCATTAGCATATCAATTGTTTGCTCAGAGGACGGTCATTATGACTCTGTTCATCTCTGTTATTACTGGTTGCCCTTAGGCTGGTGCTAAAGGCCTTGTCAGCAAAGGCAGAAACAGAAAACATTGCATGATAGGGCGATGACCATAGCAACAACATCACATTAATCAGGGTCTGTAGTCTGTGCAAAGACGAACTTCCCAAACCATCAAACTGCGTGATGCAGGACACCATCAAGTTCCCTTTCAGCCCAGAAACTACAAAGCACCCAGATATTTGCCCCCAGACCTCCCTTCTCCAGGTGAGAAAATGAATCAGCTGGAAGCAAGGTAACCCCACATAACCCTTTCACAGGACCATCGGCACTTACTGTCAGGGTGGATGTTACGGCAAAGGACTTCTGGGCTGCCTAAAGCATTTAGCTTACGCCCCCCATGGGGCTGAGTACTTGCATTGCCCCACTTTAGGGAACATACATCAGAGAGATGGGGCTGAGAAGCCAACCTCACAAATGCCAGAGGACTTTTGAAAAAGTAGCCTGATTGAGGTGTTAGGAAAGGAATAATAATAAATCATTTATATTGAGCATATATGCATCTACATAATTTATTAAAAAGACATAAAAATGTATATATATATATAATGGGTCTCGTCATCTGTTCCAAGTGAAGTGACTGTAGTCTTGTGAAGCTAAAGTGCACATGGAGCATCTTTACCATTGTTGATTTGTCAAGGTGTTAATATCCTCGCGGGGTAAAACGTACCTTTGAAGTAATCGGCTCAAACTCAGTCACTCACCGGTGCTGCTGCTGCTGCTGCTCCAAGACAATGGCAAGTCAGGGGGTGCACACAGGGTCCCGTGAGCAGCATCGACAGGTGATGCACGCTGGGAGGCACGAGCACATTTACATGCACCCCTACCCCTTGTTGAGAGGCTGGGAATTGTTGCCGAGTTAGTTAGGAGGGGAAAATGAGATAAGTACAGCTTCCAAGGCAGAAATTTCCTCTAAAAAGCCAGACACATTCAGCAGAGGGGACAGTTTAAAACTGCTGGTTCCTGATCTTCCTGTCTTGTGCTCTCCCTCTCCTCTATCTCTGGGAAACAAAAGACCTGGGCTGCAGTGGGGAGGACAATACCACAGGAGACTTCATGTCACTGTGGTGCAGTCGGGAAGCTCCACGGGCCTTCCTGATGGCAGAGGTCAGCACAAGAGCAGTGCTGCACAGGAGGTCTCAGAAGGAAGATGTCTGAAGGACACCAGCCCTGGTCTCTGTGGCCAGCTGGCTTAGGCAATCTGCCTGGCTTATGGCAGCTGGAGACAGTCCTTCAGCAGAGGGAGACTCCAGGCTCTGCAAATGTCATGGGCTGTACCCAGAGATCACATAGCTGAAATGTAGCCACAGAAAAGGTGCAGGGAACAGAGCACAAGATGGTAAGCTGATTGTGCTCCTCAGCTGGTGGAGAGATCCAACCATGCCCTCCCTGCAAGGCAAAACGGGAGGCAGATGCAAGAGGTGCCCACTGTAAGTACAAGCCCAGGGCAGCCAGTGCTGGAGGAGGAGACCGGGATAACAGGTGCTGCTCTTGTACTGAATTATCAACACAGAGGGAGTCAGATGAGAACGATCAGGACTTTCAAGGGGACATGGTGGGAATGCCACCAGCTGCCGGAAAGGACAACCAAAACAGAGTAGGAAATCCTTCCACCGCAGTTCATGTTTGCCTTTTCACTGAGCTGCAGGGCAGGGGACTGCTCATGTCGCAGCAATGATGTTGCGGCTGTGAAAGGCTGGCAGTTAGCGGCCAGATGTGGTGTTGGATTGAAGGTCAGCTTGTCTCTCCAGAAGAGGACTCTGGACTTGTGCAGACATGGACTCCACCAGGCAAGCCACTAGGCTTTGCAGGGAGAGCAAAAGGAGATCTCCCTGGGACTGAAGCCCACTGTTTTGAGTTTGTGGTCATGGCATATTTGTTTGCAAAGCAGTATTCAGTCAGCCACAAGTCACAAGGTTCAACCTGCTTGGACTGTGTTTCAGAAATCTTAAACAAACAAACACCAAATCATGAGATAAGGAAAAAATAAAATTTCCTGAGGAAATACTCCCAGACATGACAGCAGAAGATGGCCAAATTTTCACAAATTAATGGGTGAGCTATGTTCTACTCCGGGGTCTTCTCTGTATTCTTGCATTGAATCTCAGCCTATGGCTTGCTGCTGGGCTACCGTGACTCACTATCGGGCTACAGAATTCACATCATGGCATGGCTCATCCTAGTAGGATCCACATTGCCCGTGGGGGCAGGATCCAAGTCCTGGCCAGTACTGTCCTTGTGTGATTTCCTCCTGTGAGCGTTGGTGAGGTTTGGCCGTGGGTTTTGACATCTCCAGCCTTGGTTTCCCAGGTCTATGCCCCATTGGCTGAAAAATCAAGTCCTTTCTGAGAAGTAGAGTAGACAGTTAGCCAACAGAGTAACTATCACCGAAAGCAAGTGAAGACAGAGCCGAAGGCATTAGGAAAGGTTTCCTAATGATCGACACCAAATGCGGCCTGTGTTTCTAACGATGGGCTTCACTTTCCATCCCTATCAGTCAGCTAACCTTCCTGAGGGCTGACACTAAGATGATATCACCAGAAAAAAAAATAAATCCAACATATGAATGTGATTTGTAGATAATTCAAAGCACAAAAACAATTTCCTTAGCGAAGGTTGCAGTCCAAAAGGCATTCGTTGAGATGTGACATGCGGCCACACCTAAGTGAATTGCTTTCTAAAGTTACAATGGTTAATGAAATGTAAAACTCACACTGAAAAAAAAAGAAAAAAGAAAAAGAAAAAACCAGAGTAACACAACAAGTATCAGTCTGCCTTTATTTGCAGAGGACACTATTAGGACCAATATGCATGAGTTTAATGACACCAAACTGGGAGGTGCTGTTGACTCTTTTAAGGGACAAGTGGCCTCGCAGAGGGATCTAGATAGATTGGAACATTGGGCTATGATTAATGGGATGAAATTTAACAAGTTGAAATGCCAGATTCTGCACCTAGGGCCGAGTAATGCTGGGCACAGGTATAGATTGGGAGAGGGGGGGCTGTAGAGCAGCCCTACAGGAAGGGATCTGTGCGTGCTGGTCGACAGCAGGCCCAGTGGGAGTCAGCAGTGAGCCCTGGCAGCCAAGAGGGAAAATTGCATCCTGGGGGGTGTCAAATACAGCATGACCAGCCAGTCAAAAGAGAGGATTATCCCGCTGTACCTAGCATTGGTGCAGCCTCATCTGGAGTACTGTGTGCAGTTCTGGGCCCCACAATTTAAGAAGGGTGTCGAGGTCCTTGAAAGTGTCCAGAGGAGGGCAACAAAGTTGGTGAAAGGGCTGGAAGGAATGTCCTATGAAGACTTGTCTAGTTTGGAGAAAAGGAGGCTGAGGGGTGACCTCATTGCTTTCCACAGCTTTCTGAGGAGGAGAAGTGGAGATGGAGGTACTGAGCTCTTCTCCCTGTTATCCAGTGATAGGATATGTGGGAATGGTTCAAAGCTATGCCAGGGGAGGTTTATACAGAACATTTGGAAGCATTTCTTTACCAAGAGGGTCATCAAACACCGGAACAGGCTTCCTGGAAAGGTGGTTGATACCATTTAAGAAGCATTTGGACAATGCCCTTAATAACGTGCTTTAACTTGGTCAGCCCTGAATTGGTCAGGCAGTTAGACTAGATAACCATCGTAGGTCCCTTCCAACTGAAATAGTTTATTCCCCTTTTCCTTAGTATTATGATCCATTTCCTCACGGACAGCCACAGGGGTAGGGGGTTCAATGCTGTTCAGAAGGCAAGTGTATGGTTACTTCCCTGGCAGACTGGGAACGTTCCAGTCGGCAAGTATTTCTTCGGACACCTGGATCTGCAGAAACTGGGGCTCACCTTCTCTGGATGCAGGCAAGGGGAGAAAGGAACAGCCAGTGTTCCTTTCTTCTTGCTGTCATCCCTGCCGTCCTTAACCCAGGGCTCAAGCCCAGGGGAGCAGCCGTGTCACGTGCAGGCTGCATGGTGTTTGTAGTTAACTGCTGCTGTGGCATCTGATAATATAGAACATCACAACTGCTAGCTGTGCATGCCGACTTAATGCACCTCTGCTGTTGCTGTTTGCATCAGCGTAGGTCAGCAAGGGATCCTTCTGGGATGCTACGGTTTCAAGTGTGGCTTTACGAGGTGTCAAAGACGCCAGTCACTGTGATGATATATAGCACACCACGCTGATAACGTTCAGCCCTAATGCCTGCCAGTGTCACTTCTTCCTTGTAGAGCTTTAGGGCAGCTCTTTGCCGATGAGTGGGTGAGTTGTGATCGCTAGCTAGCAGAGGGGAGGCAGAGGAACAAGGCAGCACAGGGGGCAGGACAGGGATGATACCAACAGGCGGACAAGCTGATACTCTGCTGACCAGGGAAACACCCCTGTAAAGCAGAGCAGTCCTGGCCAAGACAAGGTGGGTACCTACAGAAGATGTCACTGAGCTACGTTTCAGGTTATTGACTGCCACTTGAGTCTTTATGAGGAAGGTGAAAGCTACAGTCTCCAGGGACACGCGTGGCCATCAGTTGCATTCAACTGGGTATCCTTTTTCTGCATGAGGACCCAGGGTCAGAATTGCATTTGCATTAAGTTTGCTCTCAAACAACCCATCTGAAATCAAAACAGCCTTTACCATGTAAATCTCCAGCGACTGTGGCAATTGTACCTGCAAATTAGGAGAATTTGGGCTTGTAAAGCTACTCTATTTTGCTTGCTCACCTTTTCCTTATTCAGCAAGCTTTAGCTATTTTGTGATGTATGAGGAGGACCCACAACACTTGGTGAGGAATTGTCCACACTCAATAAAAGCAAGGCTGAGAGAAGAAAGGGATATGAGAGACATCCCCTTTATTTTCACTTGAGAGAGAAAATGCCCAGATTTATCACAGCAAACCATGCACACTTTCCTTTAGGCAGCAGACTTACAGGGCAGAGCCTTTTCTTTCACTGGTCAGCACAGCCAGACCCAGACCTGCTTGTAGCTCCTCAGGACCCTCCCAGCCTCCCACCACCAGCTGTTTTGGGACCAGTGAATGAACTGCTGTCATCCCTGGAAATCTCTAGCATGGCAAACACCCAGGTCTCATCTCAGAGCACCCCAGAACAGCTCTGGGGCAGCTGCAGGCCACTTCTTGTGGGCCCTGTCGCATGGTCTGTGGGCCCAATTGGGAAGTCCACAGTCAGACCAGGATTAAAACAGTAGCAAAGCTTTTTTTGGTGAGATAATGTCTAAAAGAAGTGGGGCTGAGAAAGCACAGCCTTTGCAAAGTATCCAAACTCTGCTGGTAGCATACAGCGTCGGTCATAGCTTGCCTCTGCACTGAACCGGGCTCCCACAAAGGCAGTTGCTCTGTTTCCATTGTCCAACACGGTAAAAAAAGAAGAAGAAATGCACCATTAAAAGAATGCATTGACACGAGAGGCAGGGCATGTTGAATTAATTTTTAAGGTATTGGCCATATGGTCATTTCCATTTCAGAAAACTTGTGTTCAGCAGGATCCCAAGCACATGCACAGACAAAACGAATGATAAATGAGCATCTGCTTGCTTAAAACCCAGTGTTTGACATAGTTTGTTTTCTTAAGAAATTAAAACACATCTTGGCAGTCTCCATCCCATTCCAGAAGGGGACTAGTATCTCTTCCTTTCACTTTGATTAAATGTTTGCTTTGATAAAATACTTAGTAATATGATTTTTTTAAAGTTAACTCATTCACAGAAGAGACTTGACTAATGGAGGAGGATTTATGCTTTTGGGGGTCTCTGTCATTTCTTTACTCCTTGTCCTGACATTTGAGGAGGCTTATAAGTTTCCTACGAAACCTAGGTTACTTTAAGGAGAAGAGATTACTATTCAATTAAAGCTGATCAAAATTTTCTCCTCTAGTCTTATATCATCCTAATGGACAACTGAAATGTCCATAAGTGCTGCCAAGAAATTGCCCATTAATCTCTGAAGTGGTGCAGGTGTGTTTCTTAACCCAAAGGGCATCCCGTTAAAAAAGGCGAGAAATGCCACTAATACACCAAATGGCTGCCATACATTTCAAGCTTCCTCCTTTAGCTGCTCTGGAAATGTCTCGGTGTGCACGGTCGGCTATTTGTGTGCCTTTCAGAGTTTCCCCACAGGTAGGCTCCAATCAGCAATAATGAAAACCAAAAGAGACTAATCACATTGCGCTCCCAAGGTTTTCTAGAGTAGCATGAAAAGCCTATTGGAATGCGCTAATGGTTTTTCTATTTTAAAAGGAAACTGATTATTTGGCCCAGCCCAGCAATATGAAAATTCAGTGGGCAAGAAAGAATTTTGTGAATAAACAGTGAGAAGTATTTCATTTGGCATCGGCAAGCAGAACGCTGGAGCAGCAGTCATTTTGCTGAAATATGGTATTTATGCTACTTTAACATTGCACTTTGTTTAAATACATTAAGATAATTTAACCACATCTGTAAGAGGCTGAAATGCTTGCTGTTCGGCCTTTCCCTGTCTGCAAAATGTGTGGCCTTGTCTGCAATATCAGAGGGAGGTCAGAGGGAGAGACGACGACTGTGCTGCTTGGCTGGAGAGCTTTCAGTGGGATGCCTGAGGACCGGAGAGATGGCACAAAGACTTCTGCTGACTTCAGGCAGCGTCACTTTGGGCCTTGGATGCAGGGGTTCGGTATGAACCACTGGCGAAAGACCACAGCGTTTACATTGAATCCACTTCTGGTTTACTCTCACCGTGACGTTGGGTGAGATCTGATAGTCTGCTAAAAGATACCCTCTTTGAGGGTATTACTTTCTCTCCATCCTACTCCACCTGGGCATGGTCTTGTTTTAAAGAGCAGGACGGATTTTAACAGGAGGAAAGTCTGTGTACTAGGGTATTATTTATATTAAGAAATAATAGCTCTGACATGCCAGGGTGCATTACAAAAGTTGAGTACTGAAATGGACAGGGTAAATTCTGCTTATGCAAAACATTCTAATCATTTTTTTCCACGCAGAAACGTTAAAAAAAAAAAGTCTGAACTCTGTACTTTTACTTGCTATATAAATAATATTATGGCACTACCAGCAGGGTTACATTCCCCTTGTTCAGAAAAGGCCAACTCAACATGAGTCGATTTCTGCAGTCTTAAAAAGACCGAGAAAAGACTGCCAAATATGAAACGCCCCTCAACTCTGACCTGCTTTAAGGCTCGTATCCTTAAAGAAATGCTAAACCGACGACAAAAAGGAGCAAAGCGGTGCAATTGTTCAGTAAGGCAGTTGTCCTCGCAGTAAACTCTGGCTGCAAGTACATGATGTAGCTGGACTGTGAAGCAGTTCAAGCAAACCCATTTGATGGTGTGTTCTAACTGCCTCAGGGAGACACACACAGGCAGCCAGATCCCTCGTCTCAGCCAAGGGATAGTGACTTCATAAACTGGCCAGGTGTGATGGCAAGGCTCTGCTTCCGTCTCCTGCTTAGGCAGGCTGCGATGGGGGATCGGGACTCGTGCTAAACTTTGCAACTGGGCAAACTTAATCCTTACGGGATTAGGAAATGTCACCCAAACTCGGTACCGTGTGGAAGCAGAACGTGAGGCACTGGCAACGCAGCATGTCCTGCAGGATGCTCCCAGCATCCACTGAGGAACATGTATCCCATGGAAAGCAGAGCAGAAAAATGAGGATGCAGGCAGAATCAGGTACATAGCAGAAAGGGAGCAAGGAAAATCAGAGGCGTCCTGTGCACTGCCCACTTCACAGCCTTTCCTAGCTTTCTCACTGGTTTCCTTTTCCAGTTGGAAACTTCTTGTGCTTAGTTACCAGCTGAAGCCACATAGCAAAACATATGCGTAATTCATTCGTGCATATAGAGCTAATTACATGCTCCACTGGTTGGCTAAAGGAATTCACACATCCCACCAGCCAAATAGTTTTGGACCAAGGAGTTGAAAAGCTAAGGAGTCGGTACTACATTAGCTAAAATTTTCAGTAAAAGCATGACTGTGAGAGGAAAAAATACACATACATCTAGGAAAAGTTTGAATGCCCCTTAGAAATGAACCATCTGAGCAAGTTTGTTACAGATGATGTCCATATGGTATTTTGCAGGCAGGTGTGAACTTGCTCTGTCTGCATTCAGAGCTGGCCAAGCACAAGGAAGTCTTGGACAAGTGAGGTCATTAACTTGGGTTGTGCATGCTGTTAACACAGCCGCACGGCTCTCCAACTGGGGCACGGGGAGACCTTCTTTATGCCTGCCTGTGTAGCAGATATTCATACAGGAGCATCCGCCTTTTACACTGACACATCTTTGCAGAGAATGGGGCTTTGTTTAAGAAGAGCCACCAACTATTCACTGCCGGAGAGACCAAGAAGGAATTCAGGCACAATCCTATTGCTGGAGCCTTCTGACTGTCATTTGACTAAATGGCCAATAATTGCTTAAAGTCGCAGCTAAGTGACCAGGTTAAGACTTTTTCAGAAACCCAAAGGTCTAAAAGTCAGCTACCAAATCCATATGCAGGCACTTCAATAAAGACAGCTTGGTGTTCAGAGTAGCCAAGCCTCCCAGCTCTTCCCAGGACAAGTCGAGATGTGCAGCATTTGTGAAAATCACCTTTCAGGTGTGTGGCTACGGACGTTGGGCAGCCCACTGTAAGCACCAGCCTTGGCACATGTTGGTGGCACACCGGTGTGGCAGTGAGCGCTACCTATAAGATGTCAGCCTGCGGGAGCCACATGAAGGAATTGAAATTCTACCCTTGTCGCTCTGCGTCTGGCTGCCAGATTCTGACTTGGTTTTTGTCTCTTGCCTCCTCCTCCTCCCCCACCCTCCATTTTAATTCCTTTCCACCGCTTTCACCCTGCTGTGGTCTTTGACCTGCTCTCGTCCCTCCTGGTTTCTTCCTTGAGAACATGGTCTCGCAGGGAAAGGAAGACAGAGTGAAACATTAGACTGCATGTTACGATGATTAAAAGGCATGTAAGAAAACCAAGGCTGTCATTTTAATCTCTCACTAATGTTCATTGGCATGTCTTTGAGATAGGGTACCCTGCTGACAATAGTGATGGACAGGGTGTGAGATTGGCCCCTTGAACCCAGGGGCCTCCCAGGAATAGATCATGTCTAGACCTGGTTTGCATCAAGGGCCAAACCGGATAAGCTGATTAGCCAATTAGAAATAGTTCAGCTAGTGGAGTAGAGGGACCAAAGAGAGCTGAAGCTGGAGGTCATGTGGATATCACAACTGATTAATAACCCTGTGGTGATGTGGAACCTGGGAGGGGCTGGCGCTGAAGGGGGAGGAGGAGCCCCAAGTACAAAACCAGGAGATGAACAGAAGATGTTTTGTGCGTGTGTGTGGTTTTTCTCTCTAGAACCTGACCAAGAAGAAAGATCAAACGTCAAACCTAAATGTGGAAAGCAGTGGTATTTGAGCCCCCACCAAAATATTTCTAGCATGTCCTTTAAATGTCATATGAAAGTCTCATTCTAGAGGCTTCAATTCCTATCTTTACCAGTGTATTGCTTTTTATTGCTTTATTCCCGTCAGTCCCTACTATATATGGATACTACTAATGCTAAATATGGTTTTCATCACGAAACTCCTAGAATTTTCCATTGTGGGCACCATTAGTCAGGGATTGTGTGAATCATAGGAGTTTAAAATTACTTACTTGGAACATAATTGGAAGGCAAACAGAACCAATGCAGAGGTGATAACTTTTAATAAATGGAAGAAAGGCAAATCTAAACTCCCTTTGGGAAGGCACCATCGCTGCATCACCAGCGTCCTAAATCCAGGTCTTACCCAATTAAAGGTGATTAGGCTACTGCTTGCTCCCTTGACTCCCAAGAACACAAAAGAGCATGACCTTTCCTGCAGTGTTCCTGGATGGTAGGATAGCGTTACTCATCCTCATTGCCTTCCACGCTGGGTAAGGCATAGGAAAAGTCGGTCCCTCAGCACCAGGGGACATGCTCCTCTTTACCCTCTGTTGACCCCTTGCTTGTTCAGTCCACCTGGAGACAGGAAGGTGGCAGGAGGGTGAATCGAGGGGCCCATGTGCGTACACACAGGTGGAAGCAGGTGCTGATATGCTGCCCTGTGTCTCACACCTGCTCCGCTCCCTGCTCACATCAGCATTTTGGGGAGAGAGGGGAAAGCTGCGGTCAGCCCCAGTCAGCTGCAGCCCAGCGGGTGTCTTCCACCCAGGCATACCTGAGGCATTCAGGAACTGTCAAGCAAGACATCGTCAAACATCCCCAAGTGACAGAGAACAACAGACTCCTGGTGCAGTGGGAATACGCATTTTGAGCACGTAGGAACAATGTCTGGGTTTTTTAAAGAAGGGGCATGCCCACAGGTTGCTTGGATTCAAGACAGGATGCAAGTGGATAACTCCCTTAAGTTTCTTTGTTTTAAATATTGGCTTTACCTCTGTGGTTCATAGGCCAGAGTTCAGCTTTTACAGATCTTTTAGACCTTTCAGAGGTCCTTTTAGACCTTTTAGAGAGGCTGCCCAAAGCTGTCTGTACCTGCAATTCACCTTAAATGAAGATGCAATCTGCCCATGACAGAGGGGTTGGAACTACATGATGTTTAAGGTCCCTTCCAACTCTAACCATTCTATGATTCTGTGATTCTGTGCATGTCTAAAGGCTTTCCAGAGTGGAGACTTCTTTCCCAGAAAACTCTGTGCCACTCTTCTGACCCTCAGGAAAGTTTTCCTAGTAATGTCTGATCTGCATCTTTCCTGCTGCATTTATGTCTTTTAGTTCTCAGGCTGGGAGAACAGGTCATTTCCTTCTTCTCTATAGAAGCTCCATTTCCCTGAAGTTTATTTCATGCCTTTTCCACCTTTAAACAGCCTCCATGCAAATTTCTGCAATTCCCATTTTTCCATTCCTCTGCACTATTATGTTGCTCCTGTGCGGCCTCCTTCCAAACACTCCGTATCTTTTCAGAAGTGCAGCACCCAAAACCTGATCATGTATTTCCCCTGAGGTCCTCCCAGAGATGCATTGAAGGTATCATCTAAAATCTATTCCCACTCATATGTAACAGTTGACATTTTCACAGAAGTATGACAGAGTTGGTTCATTTGACAACTCCTTCTGTGATCCACTAGAGTTCTTCCGTGTCCTTTTCTGCAAACTTTCTAAGAATTGTTCTTCATTATGGGCTTATGCTGATGATTATTCCTGCCTAAGTGTGTCTCCATTGCGTGCATCTCTGTTGAATTGCATTTTTTTTTTTTTTTTCAGAGCATTCATCCAGTTTGGCAAGATCATTTTGAATTCTAATCCTGTCCTCTATCAGACTCACAAGTAATCCCTGCCTGGTGTCATCTGTACATTTAATAAACATTCTCAATATTCTATCATGAGGTCATTAGCAAAAATATTCAACACTAATTCCAGATGGTCTCTTACATTTCTGGGCAACGCAGAATGTGTTGAAGCATTTCCATGACTGACAATTCCTTCCATTTGTGTTATTGCTGAGAACTTTGGGTCTGGGCTGTGTGGTCACCAAGGTTAGGAAAAACTCTTGCATGTAGATGAAGTGAGCATTCCTGCTGGCATGGCATGCTACATCCCCTTCCCACTTAAGGACTTGAAAGAGCTGTATGTCTTTCTAGTCTGAAGGAAATTGAATAAATTGTGCTTAGTAAGATAGGCACTTTCCCCCTTCATCTTCACATACTCCTAGTGGTCTATTTATGTCCTCAACTCATTCCTATTACTAAAACCTCATTCATGAGCTGAGACAAATCTATTTTTAAGGCAACTGCTTTTAGTTTAGAGAAAGAGTCAGTACTCCTGATTCCTGTGAGCAAATGGTGGGTTGAAAGACTTCAGAGTAGTGTCCTACGCACCCACCAGGAAAAAAAAAAGTTTGAACCTCACAAAAAAAACCTTTCTTACCTATAAGATAATGTTTCAGGATGAGGACAATGTGCAGGGAGTAAAAACCACATGGTCAGTATGTGCTCATACATACACCACAGCAAACTAGAGGAAGGCCTTAGAACTGGGAAGGGTAAGGCTATTTGTCACAACGTCACGGAAGAAACAAGAGAATAGTGCATCAGACTTAGATGTTGGCATAGTAATGAAAGAAGCATGGTGAAACCAGCATTTAATAAACATTCTCTATATTCTAACTGGCAGTTTTAATATAGGATCAAGATTACAGCTTCACTGAAACAATAGAGGCATGGTTGAACCATTCGTATGACTGGAATGCTAACAGAAAAAGATGCTATTTGTTCAAGAAGAATGGACAACAGAGAGAGAAAAGAGGTGTCACTTTGTGAGCCTCGTATGTATAAGCTTGTGCTGAAATCCAGAAGATGGGTGGAGTTAGCCTTGCTGAAAGTCTGCAGAGGTGGAAAGAGGATACCATTGTCAGAGTTTATTGGAGTCTATTAAAGGCCATCCATCCACGAAGATAAGATGTATAAAGCTCTTTGGGAGTAATTAACAGAGGTATCTGAAGCACAGGTCTTGTGGGAAGTGGAATATTTTAGCTACTTTTAGAGACACTATTTGAAAAAAAATAATTCATCAGCATACAAACTCCCCAGCGCCTGTGTGGCATAGGCTTTTCACAACTTTTGTTTGGATTCAGAAGACCCAGAAAGGAAGTAAAAGAATAGGTCCTCTGGGTTTGACTCTCAGTGCGAGGGAGTGTGAGAAACGGAAGGTGGAAGGCAATGTGGATGGGAGTAACATGAAAAGGTAGATTTCATGGTTCTTGGAGAAGCAAGTCAAGAAAAGAGAAGAAAAACCAACCCAATGGGTTTCAGATAGGCAAATTTCAATAAGCTTGGGAAACAGACACATAATATCTTGTGGGAAACTGCCAAGAAAAAGAGGACTTAGAGACAGTAGTTTCCCAAAGAAACAATGCTAAAAGCAGAAGTCCACATGCAGAAGAAAGACCAGAAATGGAAAAGACACTGTCTTCTCATTGACCTCAAAGACAAAGAGAAGCCACAATAAATAGAAACAAAACCAGATGTCTAAGGATGAGTATGAACATAGCCACGTAAAACAAGGTCAGGAAAAATTAAAATTAAATTAGTAAGAGACACCAAAGGTAACTGAATTCAATCATTCACTAAAAGGAAGATGGAAGGAAAAATGTTAACTGACTATTCTGTGAAGAGAGAAGACAATGGAGAGTTTACAATGAGCAGATCAAAGTGTTTAATGTCTTTTTTTTTTTTTTTGCATCTAACATGGTCAAATGAGAGGATGCAATTAGCACAGTTAATAACAATGAGAAAGAGGTAAGATTTAAGGCTAGAGTAGGGAAAGAAGAGCCTGTGAGTATTTAGGAAAACAAGACTTTATGCACAGAGGAAAAGCTGTTGTGTTACCATGCATCTTGGCAAAACATCTGGTTCCAGAATGATCTTCATGCGTTGAAGAAAGTTTGAAAAATGTGGATGGGATGACAGAGCAAGATCAAGGGATTAAGTTCAGGTAGACTCTGGAGATGGCACACATAGTAAATTTTGTGATGCTAAAAATGCAGAAAGACATTTTGGTTAGAAAGGAGTCTCTGGGAAAAGGATTTGTAGGTTAGCTGAACCTGAAACAGCAATGACAGGCAGGTGTGGAAAAGGCAAATTATCACATGGAAGAGTAGAAACAGGGATTCAAGCCTGCACACCATGAAAAGTGATACTGCTTTCTACTTCATAGTGGGAAGGCCTTGACTGAAATGTTATTCCTTAAACTGAAGGCACACACTTCCACAAAATGAAGAGCAAGAACTTCCACAAATGTAAAAAATGCAGTCTATGAAAAAAAGACTACAAGAATCCAGATTGCTTAAGGGAGAAAAGACTGAAGGAGAAATAGTAATGTACTTTCAACGTGTAGATGGCTGTTGCAAAGTAAAAAGGGATCTACTGTTTTAGTTGTGCAGACATGGCAAATCTATGGTTTTCCATTGCTACAAAAAAAAAGCAAATTAGGCATCCAGAAAGTTTAGTAAATACATTAATAGGTTGCTTGAGGAAGATATGGAATAGCCATCTCAGAAGATCTTTAGGACCTTTATCAGGAATGGTACAGTCGGTCTTGCTTTAGGACAGAGAGAAACTACCACATTTTAAACCCCTCTCCCATTTGTACCTGTATCAACTCGAACTTCTTGTGCAGGCACATCCCTGAATAAAGGGAGACGACAGAGTCACATGCCTGGGAAGGATCCTTGAAAGTCACCTGCTCCACCTCTGTGCCCCATCACATCCGACTGGGAGCAGACATGGTAACAGAACTAAAAGAACAAAAAAAAAAAAAGTGTTTTTTTTTCACAGGCCAGGAGCTGCTGAGCTCCTTGGCGGTTGAAACGTCCTGCCTGCCACATGGTTTCTCCAAGATCATTACTAATCCCCTGCTGTGTGTGGGTACCTATCTCATCATCCTTGCCTGCACAGGAACTCTGCCTTCAGCTAGCCCATTCCCTGGCCACCTTGACGGGGCAAGGCAACCCCAGACCTTGGGGTCCCTCTCTTTGCAATGCACTAGCCGAGACATGTAGAGTCAGAAGGGAGCAGAATAAATAGGGCAGACAGCTGTTAGACAGCTGCATCAAGCTTTCTGACCCCAGTTATATCTCCATTAGGTTTGTTTATATATAGTGCTGTACAAAAAGGCTAACTGGTGGCACTTTGAAGGATAATTTTTCTATTACTCATCTTCTTCCTTAACATGGTTTCCCCTTTATTTATTTAGCTTTCCACTCTCACTTGAGTTTGCAATAATTTAGTGCAGATGCTCTATCTTTCTGTAATTTATTAATACTGACTTCCTTTCCCCTCCCTTTTCTATAAATGTTTTTCAAACCTTCACACCATGACTGTGTGACTTTCCTTGCTTGCCTCCAAGCAAGAAAGCTGCAGGCTTGCAAGGAGAAAATGTGCTGGAGGCGTCCTATCAGCTACAGTACTGTAAGCAGCTAGAAGAAACAGGTCACCCTTGGCCAAGGAAGGGAAGCGGGCAATGAGCTCACCCCATGTACAGGAAACCTCTCATGCTCAACAAGAGTGTAGAGCCATGCAGAAAAGATGCAGAGAGCAGGGACAGCAGATGGGAGATGGGTAGCTTCTTCTTGGGATTTTCAGATGACTCATTTTCCCCTCTTTGAGGAGAGATGGATTTATGGTGTTTGCACAGATAGTGGGAAAGTGACCATCTTCAAAAGGTCACTGGGAAGGCATCCAGCCACCGATTCACTCAGAGCAAGAGGCAGCGAGGTGCAGAAGTGGCACTGCGCTGTGTGCCTGGTTTCAGACAGAAGGACAGCGACTCAGCAAACTTATGCTTCAGTTATGCATTTGCTCACCTCCTGAGGAAGGACTCCAAACCTTCCAGCCTTGGAGATGGACCCAGCACTTGCCATTCACTCCTGCACAAAACACACTACCACAAACAGTTAATTCAAAAGAACAACCAGGAGGGGTGGCTGCCCATATTATAATCTGATGTTTATAACAGTGATGTGTGCAAGGGAGAGACTTGCATTTGGTTGTCTGCCTACCATGGGAAGGTTCAACCCCATGTCTTCCAATGCCTGGAGGGAAGCCCAGCTACCAAGCCTTAGGCTAGTCTGCCTGGCAGACAGGAGACTGGGCCTGGAGGGAAGGAAGCCCTGGACCCCATCCTTTGCTCTATCACTGGGAATGCGTCTTGCCTTAAATAATTATCGTGAAGAAGGCAGAGGTGGCAAGAGGAGAACAGGACAGAATCCAAGACGCAGTTCGGGATCTTCAGCACTAGGCTGTCCACAGACAACCCCCTATCTGAAAGATGGCAAGAGCAGTAGGAGAACAAGTTTCTGATTTTCAACACCTCCAGCAAAGTAAGCGCAATTCTTTGAATGTCCCTCTAAGGATGGAGATGAGAAAGCACCTGTTTAAGAGAGGTTTCCTTGGAAGAACAAGATGTGCACCAAGAGGTGGGTTCTGCCCTCAGTTTCTGCTAGACACCTCTAAGACAACAGCAGACAAGCATAAATGACTGTAGTGCATCAGCTGCTGGTTCTCCACCTTCCTGACTGCAACTGAGGAACTGAGGGTGACTGGCAGTCTATGGAGATCAATGGCACAGCTAGCACCATCTGTGCTTGCTGTCTGCACAGCATGGACCCACAATATCCAGCATACCCAAAAGCTTAAGGAAAGAATGTTGTTGCCATGACCCCAGAATACTAGAAATATATTCTGTAGCTATTGAATGCATCAAGAGAGTGCAGAATAGCATTTTCCAAGATATTTTTAACACTCACTAAGTTATTTGGATATGGATCAGTTTGAGTAACGCAATCCTGCATCTCTTCTACTGGGTTTCCAGAGGAGATCTCCAAAACCTTGATGCTACCAAGGATGTCTAGGCCAAGGGTGAGTTAGAATCCAGCTGGGAGAGGAGACAACATCTTTCCATTCCTTTGTGCTTACCTGTTTCTCCCGACACTATGTTGGCACTTGCAGGAGCAGTCCAGCACACTAAATCAGCTCCAAGAAAGGAAAGTATTTCCAAATGTGCAAGATCAAACCATTAAGGTAGGAGAAACAGGAAGCTACAGGTTTGGGTTTTTTTCTTAATACTCAGAACAATTGGAATCGGTAATGCTGGCAAATGTGGATGCTAGTCCTGTGCTCGTGCTGCAGTCGTGCATTTTACGGCTGGCCAGGCTGAGACCTGGAACTGTCAGCACTATTCTGCACCCACTTGCCCCATTTGTCTGAGCAGAGGAGCCCTTCAGCCTGCTGCCAGGAGGTAATACATTTCTGGATGTGCAAGGTCCCACCTACCCTGACTATAAAGTGGTGATGGTCTCTGCTGTACCATCTGCTCGCAGGGCACTGCTGTGTGTCCTCCACGGCCTGGGGAGGTCTGTAGCTTTTGAATATCTCCCGCTGGCTCTGTGAACTGTCTTCCCTTCACTAAATGAAGCCAACAACATCAGCCCAAACCCCCAGACGTCATGCGCGACACGTGCCCCATGGAAAACAGAGGCCCCTAGCCCCACTTGGTGCCTCCTAGCGTATCTCCACCAAGGTGAGCAGAGTGGCACGCTTGCATGCTCGCTGCGAGCACGGCCTTGTGGGGCAGCGACGATAAAGTAAACGACAGGAGGGAAATTTGAGTGACAGCGATATCCCTTTTGGCTCTTCCACAGAAGCGCTAGCAGAGAATAAATATATATTCCAAAGCATTTTGCTCCTCTCTGTCCCAGCTCATTTCTTATGCTTACAAAGGCAGTTAGAAAGCCCAAATTGGCCTAACAGTCCATTAGGATTCAATCTGCTCCAAGCCGCCTACAGTGCAAAAGAAGATTTGAAAGCTCAGATAAAACTTTGCTGCCGGGAGTTCAGCTCAGTTCTCTGTCTCTGTGGGGTGCGGGGTGCACAATGTGGGGGGTGTGATGCTACACGCAGGACCCATCAAATACGATACACGATGGCACAAAACCCAGACCAACAGGGAAGTGGTGTTGATCCTGCCCTGCCAACTAACTTCTGCTCTTTGGAGTTTATCGTGGAAAAAACAACACTGTGACTTGCTTATGGAGCTGGCTGGTTGAAAATGATGGTTTGAAACTTGGGTGGCTCAGGGGGAAACGTGCTGAAGGAAAAGCAAAGGTGGTTTTTTGTGCAAAGGAAGTCAGGGGATGAAGAAATAATACCAGTGATTTCACAAAAGAGAAGCAGAAGATGTTTTGCAAATTGCTAGGATAAATCTGTCTCCACACTTGGGAGGGAAAACAGATAACAGGAAACAGAGGGCAAGACAAAATGCAAATGAAGGATCTGGGTAACATCACTGAGTTGTATGATACCCCTCCGGGACCCACTTCAGAGCCTGTAAGAACCACTGGGTGACTTTCCACTGACCTCAGTGGACCAGGTCCTGTTTCCCCAAAAATATGTCCTCCTAGATAGAGGCAAGCTGATGCTGTAGGAGCTCCCACATGTTTGAGAAATGGGAAGCAACCTGAACTGGCCTTCTAATTTGCCAGGAAATGTAATATTCTGTGTTAGATAGCAGCATCTTCTTGTAGCTGCAGCAAAGTTTCCATACCCAAACAGTATCTATGGATAATGAAGTCTTGGACAAGCCAAAGCAGTGCCCTCACTTCAGAGGGACAGCAATGGATCCACATAGAGGACCAAGCCAGTGTGCCCACTTGGAGGGGTGTCAGATGCCAGTAAGAAGAAAGCCAGAGTCACTGTTTGGGTGAAACTGCCCTCGTTAAGTGGGGGTCAGTATTCAGTTTTTCAAGCCTTTGGTAAGACTGTGGTCTCCCCCGTGTTCACTCCACCTCTCCTCACAACTGCTTTATGAATTTCTGCAAGCATCTGAAACACTGCTCCAAGCTCCAAAGCGATGCTCAGAGAGACTTGGCCTCCAGCTTTCCTGCGGAGCACGGCTGCACAGACAGACAGCACACGAGCATTTGAGTCAGGAGGGGCCTGGATTCTTTGCGGCCATTTCCCTCTTTGCTTTTGAGATGGGTGGGATCGGGGAAGTGTCTGCTTACGTGTCCAAATCGCAGGATTAAAAGCTCTACCTCCCAGGAACATACAATCAAATCTTAGTCAGCCCCACAGGACACTGAAGACTTACCGGGAGGTAAGGAAATTAGAAAGGCTTTAGAAACTAGACTCCAGCCCGCTCCATGTGGACATGATGGATTAGACCCAAATTTTCTGATTGTACTTGGCCTAATGTTTCCTCTTCTGAGAGTCATCTTGTGTCAGGGGAGCGGTTGCACTTCAGAGAGGAATAATTCCCACGGATACACCATCCACTGTAATCACTCATGTGTACAGCACTGTAAATTTGTATAATGAACTGCAATAGCAGGCCCTTACCTAGGGGATTTTGGTGTCACAGCTAGGGTAAGATAAAAAGTATTGACAAGAGGAAACATGTACCATGAGGCGTGGCCGTCAAGAGTCTTTTACATTGTAAAATGAGTAAACATTATTTATGATGGGAGCAGGATGTAATTTAAATAGTTACAGTTGGATGCTCTGAAGTACTTGATCTACCTTTGAAGATGGGGGTCTTAATGATTATTCAGGGTGAAACATATCCAATACAGCAAGGTGTTGTTCTTTTATGGTCTTTTCAGCATCCTTTTAGGTGAGAAAAAGAAGCCAAAGACCCGGGCTTCCTAAGATCCCAGAGTTACCATCTGAACTGGCAGAAGCACAAAGAGGAGACTGAAGCCGCCTGGATGCTGAAACTTAATTAGGGGTGAATAAATCAGCCTTGCCTGAAAAGTCAAGAAAATACCATATTCAATGGTGCTTGGGATGTTTTTGTTTTTGTTCTTGCTGAATGAGAGCCAGTAATAGCACAAGCAAGGAAGAGACAAAGAGAGCCATTAAAACAATGTAGCGGAAGTTATCTCAGAACTAGCGATAATGAAGGCACGGCTTTGGTTTCTTTTGCAAATATCTCTGAGACCCTTCACGTGACAAACCCACGCATCTGTTTCACCTACGCAGGTAACGCTCTCACGCCACCATCTGCATCTGACTGTCACCATGATGGATGGACATCAAGTCCTACTGTATTGCTGATCCCCCAAAGCCCTTAAGCAATCTGATATCGATAATGCTGGAAGGCTAATCACTTAACAATAGGACTCCCTGCAAACCAGACACCTCTACCACACGCCGTGGGAGGAGAAGATGCTTTGCATACATCATCCTGTCAGCTGAGTTTATTATTCTTGCATTCAAGATAAACTGCAGCAGCCAAATGCTGGCCTGTATAAATTCCAGCCTCAGGAGTCCAGCAGGCACCGGGCTCCTTGTTAAACACACACACACATGCATAAATCCAACCGGGTAAATAATACGACATCTTCCTATTCCCAGCAGATCTTTTAAGAGCTGATGTTTTCTTTGTTACCTGGGGTGGTCCTCAGACCAGCTGTATAAACCAGGGATAAGGAGTGAGTACATGGGCTACGCAGAGACAACAGGCAGGAGAGACTTCTGGCCACATGCAGACCTTGCTGCTTTGTGCTAATAAAGCTTTGTTGTATGGCATTTAAACAGACCCCAGACAAACAAGCTCTGGGCTTCAGAGTCTTTATCTCTTCTGTTTACCTCTCCCCAGGATTCACCACTATATCTGTTAGGCAAAGGACATAGGTATCTAAGAGGCACAGAAAGGATATAAAACCTTCAGAGCTCAAGCCAAAGTCTTCTTAATGGGTTGGCTGAAGAAAACAATTCCTTCCTGTAAAACATCTCTATTGGTCTCTATTGGGGATGATGAGCTGGCGGAACTGTAGGTCTGGCTAGGAGGGTTTACTCCTACATTTCTTGCAGAGAGGATCCTAGGAATGAACAGAAGCAAATCCCCTCAGTCCTCCCTTTGAATGTATTTAGCTTCTCAGTGGTTCTGGTTAGGTTGTGCAAATATTGTTGCTGACTTGGCATTGTGACTCGTTACCAAACTCCCAAGGAGTGGAAAAGAAAGAACCCTTTCCTCAAAAGTTACTTGTTATTGGAGAAAATAACGAACAAAAGAAAAAAATCTGGCAGCATAATGCTGGCTTCAGCAACATCCCCGCAGCTTGAGCCAGAAGTGACATCCTCTGGCACTGACTGAGGTGGGTTCTGAGGCTGTATTAACAGCAGGCCCAAGTGCATGGTCCAGCAAGAGTCTGGCTGCCCAGTTCACCGCCAACGGTTTAAGAGCAAGATTTGTTTCCGTTACAGAAAACTGTCTTAGATAGCAACAGGGACCAGCACATGGAGAGTGTACGAGGCCACTACCAGTAGGTCCTGGCATGACTTTAAAGGAAGAAAATATTTTCAGGTTTCCAGTGTCCCCTCACGCTCCAGGTTAAAGGAGACTGAGGAACCCTCCTCCTCATGCTTCTCTCTGGCAGTCCTGGGGCTTCCTGGTCCATGCATACAACACCCCAGTACATGGGAGATCATCAATGCACTGCCGTGGGCTCTTCCACATCTTCTCTGAGCTCTTTCTTGCTGCCCCAGAAAGGAAAATACTTTCATTCCTGATTTTCCCAAGGGCCAAGTGTAATGTCTCTGCTGAGACACCGAATGTACAAATGAACCAATCCTACCAACTCAGCCTAAGAGATCAATAGTTTTTACCACTATTAAAAAATGAAAACCAAACCAGTCACAAGGATACCGAGCTATGGGAGCAGAAGGGTGAGGTGGTGTTTCCTCTCCCCAAATCCATAAGGAACAGCAGCTGACTCCAGAGCTCAGCCCTGGAGAAGAAGACTTTTGTCAATGCAGCCTCCCCCAAGTTTCCAGGCGCAGAGCTCTCGGGAAGGAAAGTTCTCTGCAGTCATTGAAATAGATTTCTATTTTCTGTCTTTTTGACAGGGTGATCATAAATAAAAGATCTTGGTGAAAGGGGCTGACTCACCCAAAGAGAAGTAAAGTGAAACTGAAACTGCAAAGTGCCCCCTTTTAAAGTGAAAGCAGCATGGAGATGATTTCTCAGACTTTGGAGCACTTGAAACTGGACAAGAGATGTGTCCCATTACAAGAAAAATAAGGGCCTCTAAGCAAGATGAGGGAAGAAGGGCTTAAAAACTTCTTACATTCCTTTAGATCAGCCCTTTCTCTACACTCCTTCTCCCCCACTCTGCCCTTTCCACCATAAGGGACCACCTTTTATTACTGAACAGCTGAGATTTAGCCCAACATACCAACAGAGAGCAAAATGCAGGGGTTTATGCACTGCTTACTCTTTTCTGCAGTCCTAGAAGGAGACCCGAAGGGAGACTCCTTACAGAGTCCAGCAACAGGAGCAAAATGAAGCAATGTCTCTGCTAAGGGCTGACAGCAGGATGCCGTGTTTGGGAGATACCTTGGAAGCCGCTCCACAGCTTCGCACATCTGTCATTCTGCTCCTGGCCAGAGAACAGAGCCATGGAAAATGCTTCCTTAACCAAACCCTAGATGGGCTGGAAAATCAAACTAATGCTGGTTTGATTTTCCACGAGAACCTAGAAAATCTGATCCCAAGCCCCGTAGCATGTTCAAGCCTATGCTATTTTTTAATACTGCTTTTGGCAGCACATCAGGTGAATGGCAGATTCCGTGCAGCGCCTCATTCTGCTTATAACTTCCAAGCCGTGGATGTCACAGGCGTGCTGCCTGCCCCAGTTTTGCAGCTGCATGTTGATCCCACCATTTTCACTGCTGCAGAAATTGAACATCTTCATTTTCGCCTGTATGTATCAGCAGCTGCGTGACCAGATCTCCTGGCGGTTGCAGCTGACCTCCCCTATAGATAAACACAATTTTCTATACTCCCAGGAAAAGGCAAGGGCACCTTTCACAATCAGGTCCTCAGCATCTCATCCTTACCTAAAAATGGGTGGCTCACGCTGAAAAGGCTGTGTACGTGGCCATGAAATACTCCGCAAAACCGAGCAGCAGTCGACTACCTCCGATTTTGCAGTACCAGGTGTGAGCAGCTGGTTGTCTCCCTCTTCATTTCCTGATTCCTCAGCAAGTAAATCATTCCTTGTACTTCTGTGGCCTCTGTGCAAGGACTGCAACGGAAGAGTCACCCATGTTTGTGGGACCCTGCCAGCTCGTCTCGGTCTGAGCGCCCTGATGGGATCTTTTACAAGCAGAGGTGCAATTCCCCTTTCCCTGAGCTGTGTACACAGACTGCAGCAGTATGAGCTGGATCCCATTACTCTGCTGAAATCTTGTATCAAGCATCGCAAACTGAATGAGTAATTACATGATTGGCATTTTAAACATCCCCTGCTGAGTTTTTATGACTGAGAAAAGCAGCGAAAGGGAGGAGGAGTTACAGCGAGTTTTACGTTTTGGCCTTCATGCTGCTCAGTTCTTCTCCACAGCCTTCAGTCTCCCTGTTTCCACAGGCTCTGTTGGGGGCTGTCGCTTACTTGGGCCAGACAGACCTCACGTATAGCTCCCTGATGCCACGAATGAACTCGGTCCGGCCATGCTGGGGTTGCCTTCCCAGCACCATGCTGGGAAGGGTCTAAGAGCAATGGAATACACCAGACAGACATGAGTTCAGGCTGGTTTGTCAGTTTTGACCCATTGCACAGAGGCTGGAAGCAGGATAAAACCAGGAGCTAGAAGGAAGAAAGTTTTCTGGTGTTACACTCACTGCTCAGGAACCTCCCCAGCTGCAGTGGCAGCCATGAAACATATTCATAGAAGAATAATGAAGTTTTCCTGTCTAGGCTTTGGCATTTGGTGAAAGGCAAGTCCTGACCCCAGAAAGATGCTTCTCCCTTCTCTGCAGAGCCCTTGGTTATGGCAGTGAGCAGGCACCTTTGCCCTCAGCATCATACGCATGTCCTTGCAGTGTTCAAAGCATGACAACCGCCCCACTCCACTGCTCTTGCCTCCGGAGGGAGGCGTCCTGCTTGCTGTCTGCCACCCACCGCGCATCCCCACGCCTTTCCCAGGGTGGCATTTGTTGGCTTTGCCTGCCAGCGTGCAATGTCTGGCGGTGAGTCACCGCCCCAGGGAGGTTGTGGTTTTTGCCCTGACCTCAGGAGCTCCTGGATCTGCTCTGGGTGGGAACAAGACATGGGGAGCGGGATAAGACCCCATCACCTCCTTCTTTATACAAGGAGCTTCCTTCAGGTAGGACATGCCACCTATCAGCACACCCATGAGAGCCAAGCAATCCCTTGGCCAACCCATACAAAGACAGTTAGCAGGATCTTAAAGGCCTTTCCCACCTTTATGGGTGAAGCCTGCTTGCCTTTCATCCCACGTACGGGGAGAAGCTTTCAGGCAGCAAACGTCAGGGCAAATTTTGTTTTGCTTCTCTAATATTGTCCCAGACATGATGAGAACCACATCTGCTAAATGTGTGGGCTTAGTTGTTTATTTGAAGGGGTGTTCTTTTTTATTTGACCACAGTTCTTTTTTAAATCTGTTTAAAAAAAGACCTTATCCTTACAAATAATAAATATGTGATAACAGCTTCAAAAGACTTCAGTCTGCGATCTGCGTGCTTTCTGATAGGTGCTTTATAACCTTCATGTGTTCAACCTAATATATAATCTAATACAATTAAATATGTACTCGCAATGTGTATTCAAACTGGCATTGATCTTTCTTCGTGTCTTAATATTAAACTCTACTTTTCTCTTCTATCTGTTTTCCAAAGTGAGTCTGTCAATAAATAACGGACAGCTGAAGGCATAAAGTATTATTTTTAGAGCACTTAAAAAATTATTATAATTCCTATTACAGCAGGAGAGAAGCATCTGCAGCTGTAACGTACCAGTTTCCAGTCAAAAACTCCCCAGACGCAAATGTTGGGGAGGAGAAGGCCAGTTGTTTAGGTAAACCAAAGCTTCACCAAAGCACAAGGCCTGCTCACAGGGTGAAGTGTGGCTGTAACGGCAGCACTTTGTGCTGAACTTGACCTCTCCCAGGCAGTTCCTTTCACTTGTTTGCTATTTGTTTGCTTATTTTCAGAGCTTCATGACACTAATTTTTAGCTTAGTACCCTGATGGAACAAGGTTCATGCAACTATGGTGCCCACACCCTCCCAAGCTTATGAACCCATCAGCAAAGGAACAGGAGCTTCCAGAGATCTTGAATTTCTACCTGCTTTGTAAAAATTGGCATCTAGTTAAAGGAGGGAGAATAAAAATGCTCATCTTTCTCAGAGTAAAGGTTCTGGGAGGAGCTTGGACATATTGTTAAATATCAAAGAACCCACAATGGACAGAGCCATGGGAGAGAGACTAATAAATTCTGCTCCTCACGTAATTACTTGACTTTGGTGTTATCGCTTTCAATGTCTTCCTTCAAGTTGCAGAGTCCTGTGGAATCACCACGTTGACGGCTAGCACCCACCTCAAATCACTGAAGGTGGAAGAACTGCTGGAAGGCCACGTGGAGGTCCTGCACCGATGCAGAGGACACCTGTCTTCAGCTCCTAACTTCATGACGGGGCTCTTTGCATCACCTCAGCACAGAGGTGTTTCTCTTTCTGCCTCTGCTCCTCAGCACTCAGATGTGAGATAATAAATCTGCTTCTCACTCACCTCCTGAGGGGCTTATCAGGGAAACTGCTTTTTCTTGGCAGGTTTGGGAGCAGGAGAGAAGAGCTAAACGCTGCTGGTGAGGCTACAGAGAAAGGGATGCTGAGGAGAGCATGGGTCTCAGGCGCATCTCCCCCCTGCCCTGGGAGGGAGGCAGTGAGCAGGGTTCAAAGGCAGGGAGGCCACCGGAGGAGATGGGCCAGCAAGGAGAGGCAGGAGGCACTAGGGCTTCTGGGGTGCTTCGTTTCCACTTACTCAGGCAGTAACCAACAGCTAGAACGGTGAGCTGTGCTCCCCCAGCTGCAAAGTAAACACGTGTGAGAGAACAACAGGGATGTGTTTACTGTACGTAGCCAAGTACAGTAGACTTCAGAGGATAAAAATACCCAGTGGAAAAACACATGGGCTTAAGTAAAACTTTAACCATCAGGGGCTGCCTAGCCAGCAACATGTGTATCCTTCACAGGCTCTCCTGCTTGCGGAGAGCTTTGAAGCTCCCTAGGAAAACTCCAGCTCTTTTTCATTAGTGGCTTCTCCACCCCAACCTCCAGTAATTACACTATAGGTCTGCTTCAGATTATAAACTCGTTCAATGCAGAAAGGCAAAATGGAGCGTGGACAGCCCACGATGTAGGGAGAGCCTGCAATGTCCCCTGGACAGTCTTTCCCGCAAACCTCAGCAGTGTGGACAACCTGAGATGCAGGGAGAGTCCATGATGTCCCCAGCACAATCACCCCCAAACCTCAGCAGGGTCCTGTGCACTGGGGGCTCTTGCTGAGAAAAATTTAGCCCAGAGCAGGGATCAGCAGAGGGCATGCCCATCCTTCCAGCCCAAAAGGACCCAGAGAAAGGAGAAGGCTAGCGGGTGATGCAGGCGCTGCCCAGCCCAAAGGAGCGACCGCAAATTTCCGGAGTGCCCTGCAACCTGGGCAGCACAGCGAGGCGCCGGCGCTCACCTCGGACTTTGGGCAGGAGTAGCAGAGTGAAGCCCGCAGCCCGGAGTCATTCTGGGCCAGGGCTCCCACTGGCATTACTGAAATGAATGGAATTGCACCCGCCGAATTACACCCACTCGAGCTGCATTGGACTGAGGCCCTGGTTGAACAAAACACTTAAGCACATGCTTAAATTTAAGCACATGAGCAAACAATCAGGGCAAATACTTCTATGCTCGAGTGCTTTGCCAGGTAGGTGCTGTTCTCAGCAGCACACACCTGGAGGGAGGTGGTGCTTTTTTTTTACATGGTCACTTTTCTGACTATATCCAGGCGCAAAAGGAAACTTTCCACTGGCTGTGGGCCAACAGGCACTTCAGGTATGTGTCAGGTCTTCCAAAAAAAAAAAAAAAGTTTTTTTTTAATCTTATCTGTCTCATTATCACCCTGACATTTGCTTTGGCTTTGAGTTTAATTACCTCTTGAATCCAACAAAGGTTCAGATAGGGCTGAGATAATAAGGAGTCAGTAAAGCTGATGTATATAGGAAATAGGGCCTCCCTGAAGGTGTTAACCCATGCAAACTGACCCCCAGTTATGAGAAAGAAAAGCTGATAAGGAAGACAGCTATTAATCAATCATCCAGGAAACCTGGGGATATGTATAGAGGTGTCTGATGTTTGCATCTTACGTGCCACCTGGGCTGCTACAAATACAGCAGACCCCACTTAGATAAATACCTGTGCATCAGAGCACAACCAGGCAAACAAAGGGAAACCCTGGGGTAAAAAAAAAAAAAGAGAAGGAATAAACACGGGAAATAAATATATTGCCATGAAAGCCAATATTCAGAGTAAAAAACTGCGCAATAGAAAGGATTCATTTACCAGTCACCAGAAGCAGAGACTGAGACCCCCACGATGCTCCTGGTGCTTTGTACACAAAGTAATTAAGTCTCACTCTCGGAGACGCTTCAGTCCAACTATACAAATATGGGGAAGGGAAAGCGGTCCGAGACACTTGCCTAACAAGGTGTGTGAGCAGCAAGGGCTAGGAATAGGATTGAGAGATTGTGAATTCTGGGTGCCCTGTGAATAAGAGATGGACCAGGCTTTCAGCCATGCAGAACACGCCTGCACCACTGACGTCTTACAGACAGTTCTATGGGAGAGTTTTATTCCATGTTTTGTAAGCTTCCTGGCCCAGCAGGTCACAAAGCCGTTTTTCAGGAGCTCTTTCTTCCCAGCCTTATTCTGGAGTGGGTTTCAGCTGGCTAAAGAGAAGGGATGGGTGACTGGGAACTACAACAGCAGAAGGTAGCACAGTTCAAGGTAGAGCGCTGGACCCACCGGCCAAGACCGTACTTTTGAAAAAAGCTCTTTGCTAAAGCTGATAAAGAGACAAGTAGAGTCCTCAGCAAATCAGGGACTGAACTGTTACTCCGAGGTGCTATCCATGCACAACTTTCCCACTATGGTCTGAGCACAAAACAAGGTTATGGTGCCCATTCAAAACCCACACCTGAATGAGAAAATGTAATTTTGAGACTGCACTCTGGAAAAATCCGGCTGACATTTTTGTTTTGACTTTATCAAACAAATGAAACAGAAACACAATCTTGTCAAAACAAAACATTAATTTCATTTTGATTTCATCAGCTCGACCCATGTCATAGCATGCTTTAGAGTCAAAACAGTAAGACTATTATGCCATGATCCGTCATAATATTATGGCATGGCAATTTAATAGACAAAACTTCAAGGCTTTTATACTGTGTTATAAAAGTCAAAACAAATGTTTCAATAAGCTGGAAAGACTTGTACCTTCTTTGAAAACACTGTGAGAACTGACACCTTCCTGCAGACCATACCCATGGTATTGAAGCACCGCTTTCCCACGGAGGGGCACTCGATGGCCAACAATAACCAGATCTGACCAGCACGTCTCCAGCAGCTCCACAGGGAATGACAGCGGTGGAGCCACAATTCTTGCTGGTCTCTGCCTACTCCCAGGACATGCATTCCCCAGAGACACATCATATGTGTAGCCCTTGCTTTTCACACCCAAGATGCAGACGGATCTCAGAAGAGCTTTAAGTGAGGCAGTAAAGCTTGGGCAGGGTCTTGCTCATCTGCACTGCTGTGACAGTACAGTCCAAGGTATTTGTATTTTCTTTAAAGAAAATCTGTCAGAGGTCAGATCAACTGATCGACTGAAGCTTCTTCCAAAGGGCTGTTGGCTCTTCTTGGCTGAGAAACGATAGCTCCTAACATCACTACAGGGCCGCAAGCAGAACTGAAATAGAGAACAGCAGGATCTGCTAAATCAGGCCCCTGGTACTACCTGTTCCTCTCCCACGCGGCCTTGAAGTTTGCTCCTACTGGCACCACACTGTATGCTTATTGCCTGGATGGCAGGGACATCTAGATGCCCCACTTTTGTGCAAAGATCTGTGCAGACATGTTGAAAAAAGCATATGGTTTAAAACAATTTAGTGTCATGACTTTGACCATTGCGCAGCCTTCGGTGGCACAAAAGTTGAAGTCTCTGTTGCCTGTGGACCTGTTACATAGCAGAGGTGTTCTACAGTAAACGGGCAACACCAACAGGTGAAGGAAATGCAGGAAGCATCAGAAGAGATGTTTACCTGCCAGAATAACAGTACGTGTTGAACAAGTTTCTCAGCAGACAGAATGACAATGAACTACCAGGAACAATGGCTTATTCCCTCTAAAAAACATAGTAAAGGATGAGTCTTAAGGAAGGACTGTGATAATTGTCCTCCAAATACACCCCATTTCACCTTTCAATTGAGGTAGGAAGAGCTGCAATTACCAGAGATGTCCTGACCATGAGCAGAGGTGATACTTGGATGTGGGGGAGGTGTTACATTATTATGTCTTTGGGCAATTCTGCCTTGCCAACTTAATAACAGCATTTATGATTATATTTCTTGGACTAGATTAGGACTTCCCTTTCTAATACAATATCTGGAAAACAGGAACACACCACAAAGCGGGGGACAGATTTAGAAGAGCTCCATGCTGGTGAGGATGCAGGATTGGTTCCAGCGCAGCCATTGACACAGCCATTGACACTTCACAGCTCTTCCACATGGAAATGGAGAACATGAGAATCCAGCACAAGAGAAGCACCAAGCAAAGTCTGCTTTTAAGGAGGAATATCTTAAACAAAGGGAGACAAAAAACTGGAAGAGACAGAAAAGCTTGTTGGAAGAGCTTTGCCATCTCTATCCTTGGATAGGAAATCCAAGGACTTCCAAGACCAGCAAGGTCCCCATGGGAACAGAAAAATCACTTCCAAGTGATTACCATTTTGCCCGGATCTGTTGGCCACTTGTACTTTTTTGGAGTATTAGTTTGCCTGTAGAGCTTGTGCTCCTTGCCTTACTGGAATGGTGTCCTAAAAGAGAGAAACCACAGCTAGCCAGTCTACACTCTGCAAGACTATTTTACAGCCTGCCAAATCAAATCCCTTGGGCTGTGGCCTATTCCTGGTCACCATACTTATTGGGAGCAACTCAGGAAGAGGGTGTAGGTTGGCTGAATTTCCTCTGGCAGCAACATCCCATTCCCAGATGTCATTTTCTGGGGTAGGACACTGGGGCTGTTGGTGCTGGAGGCCAGTCCTCCTTCATTGTAGGGAGGGATCAAAGGCCCGTCGGAAATGGGGCTCTATGGAAATGAGCTGATCTGCCTTGCAGGTCAGAGGGGGACTAGATGCATGCTTGTCATCCCATGCTATTTTCCATGGTTGAGAGAAGTTATTAGGTATACCAGATCAGGCTAGAGGCTCATTTGCCCCGGTAATCGTTTTCTGCCTGGTAGGAAATGCTTAGGGAAAGCATATTAGACATAGACCAGAACAGAGTAATCTTTCCACTCAAATATCCTTCCAGTTTTCAGCAAATAGCACCAAAGGGGTTTCCTGAGTTGGACACTGCTGCAAGTGCCACGTGGTGTCCACCCCCAAGTGTCTCCTGACCTTCTCTGAACTTTCTGTCCTCTGTGACTCCCCACAGTAAGCTCCATTTCAGGCTAAGAGGACTCTTGCAGCCTTCCAGGAGAGCGCTGAAGGCTGCGCAGTTCTGCCCTACAAAAACTTGTAAGACCGTGCTAAGCATCACAATTTCACCTCCCTTTGGGTAGAGAACATTTCCTTGCTTCTCCTTGCGCTGGTGCAGGCAGGAGAGCTGGGGTGGAGGACAGGAGCTCCTCACCTGTTCATTTCCTCTCTCCCACTCTGAGACCGACCATCCATCCCCACCCAACCTTAATACTTGAGATTTGATTTCCATTAGGAGTACTGTTTTCCAGCACTTTGAGGGGTTTGGTTTCTTTGTTTGCTGTGCTTTGTTTCTGATGCCTCATGTGCTCTGCACAATAAAATAGAATAAATTAAAAAAAAAAAAAAAAGAAGAGAATGAGACAATGCGCACAAGCCCCTGGCTTTTCCATCTCCTAGCTCCTTGCAGTGGTACCAGATGTTGTCCCGCAGCAGCCTCCTGGCTGGTGGTTATTTGTATGACTGACACCTCCCACTCAAGCCTACTTCAGGCACAGCTCAATTGCTGGCTCTCAAGGCACAGGGCCAGTATGTCTTTTAATTTCCACTATGGAGGGAACAGCCCGTGGCAGCACTGTCAAGCAATCAAAAAAAAAAAAAAAAAAGCAGAAAAATTAATAGGTAAGATATTTTAAAGAGCATGAGTAATATAATGGAGAAAATTTTAGGAGCAGGAGGCAGTTTTACCACAACCCTTCTCCATTAGACTGAATTGCTCTTAAAAAGCACTGTATTAGTATAAACTTGTACAGACCTGCCACGGGTAAGCCAAGGAAAATGGCTTAGATTCAGTCCTTCGGGATGGATCCACAACCAATATTTGTCCAAGCACGTAGGTAGGAAACATTTCTCATGGCTTCAGAGGGCTTTGAATTAGACACTTCTTACTGGTATTGTTGAACCCTGAGCAGAAATGGGAGCAATGGTCTCAGGTTGCTCTTCAAGCTGATCTTCCCTGGTATAAGTCACGGGCAGCTGCTCATACTTGTGTGAACTTCAGATTTACTGCTGGTGGTAAGGGTATCTTTCTCCCCTGGTCACCTACCCTCTTTGAACAACACCGATTCCTGCAGTGTAGCCATAATGTTCGCATTCCCACTGATGGAAACTCGGGCCAAAAGCTATGCATTTTATTTTATCTTTTTTATTTCCTTCCATTTTTGCTTTTCAGCGTGTTGTTTGGCCTGCCTGCTGTCTGGCTTGCAGGTTGAGTAATGCTGCTCCAGACCACGCAGGGCCCTGGAGAGATGTTCCCATTTATTGCCCTATTGTCCCAGGGATGAAGGAAGTGGGTTTTACTCATGAATGCACTTAAAAGCATCCTGGTGGTTGGAACAAGCTGCACATCCAGCTATACTAAAATAAAACTTAGAGATTATTTTTGCTTCTAGAAGTCCTTAGTTCAGGTTTTAAGGAACAGTTTATCTTTGAGCACCTTTTTCCCAGGACATGCTTTAAATCGCCTTTGCAACATAAGGCTTAAATTGTACCACTGCTGCGCAGCCAGGAAAGAGATTTACTCCCCTCCAGGTTTTCATCACAGCCTTTTGGATGGAAACTGGAGTCTTCAGCTCCTATGCTTTCAACAAGTTATTCCCTGGAAAAGTAGATGCAGGCATCCATGCAATGAGGACTGGCTGCAGAGCACTGGGAACACCAAAGAGTAAGCAGCAAACTGTCCCCCACTTCTCTGGGTTATTGGAGCACGAACGTGACTGGGTGCAGCCCATTTCATAGTGGAACTGACCAACTTATATATATATATATATATATATGTATATACACATATATATGTGAATGTATTTGTAACGACCAGAGAAGATAGTAAGCACGCTAGAGTATTTTAGGCAACGATGAGGCTAATTTGCTAAACCAGATACTCTGTGTACAGGCAGGAGCTCCTTGCCTCAGACACCTCCTGCCTTCCTGTCGTTCACATACCAAGAAACACAAGTTATAAACAAGTCTGGTTGCTACGGCTCATGCCTCCTTCTCCCTCCAGAGTGATCCGTGCTCTTTGACTCGGGTCCAATTGCCCTCCTGCCTCCGGTTGCCCTGGCACTTGGAGCAGTCTGTCAAGGTCACCTCCCCGCTGCCGGGCCAGACCGTGTGAGTGCTTGCAGCCATCCTCCTCATTCTGGGCATGCTGACCATCCTCTGGCAGGTCAGGCATCTGCCAAGCCAAGAAGATCTTAGCCCAACCGAGCTGGACTGTATCTGTCTGGATTCCTCCTGCGTCTCTCGTTTCTGGTCTCCTTCCTCCTCTCTTCCTCCGGCCGAGATACCTGCTAGTCTGCCTGGGAACAGCAGAAGGTGACATCGCTGTTGGTCAAATATAAACCCAGGGCTGCAGTCCGGAGACACTCACTGCTGCTTTCTCTGGGAAGCAGCACTGTACAACGTGCCATCGTGTTACTCAGTCAAGCAGAGCCAAGGAGAAGACCAGCGCACAAGCAGCTTTAGCAATACCGGTCATAGACACTATAAGGTGCTCTTTACTTTGCCACGTTTTGGTGCCAAAAGTTGAATTCAGCTGTGGGAAACATGTCAGCGTTTATCCCGCTTTCCTGTGAAAAACTGAGCGAAGAGAATATTGTCTCCGATTACAGACAATTACACATTGTTGCTTCGGTTTGGTTTTTCAAGCTGCCTCTCGGCTCCCACAGCAAGGTTTGGAGGGGCCAGTAATAGCTCTTATTGGACCAATAGATATAGGCAGAAAAAACAGGCGAGCTTTCAGACACCCCTAAGGAGGACATATATGGACAAAAGTTCACTTGTTTTTCTCCATCCATAACATCTGAGCCAGTAAAAGCTGTCTTTCTCCCTACGTCTCCTCCCTCAGTTATGTCCAAAACCTACCACAACACCACAACAGCTCCCAGCTCCCGAGAGATGCCCAAAGCCTGCAGTGCCGGAGCTAGTCTTTTACTCTCTTGCAGGGCTGCAGGATCTGACATGGGTTTCAGCAGGACTCCTTGCACACAGCCTCACAGCTGGCCTGGGGAGACATTTCCCAGGACAGAGGAGCACTTGGAGAAAGAGCGATAAGCCAGGAGCCCACATCCACCTCATGCACACGGGGAATCAAGCCACCTCAAAGGCTATGCACTGATGCTACTCTCTCCGGCCTGGGACTGCCGCAAAGCATCTAAAAGCACACCTGGCTACCTCTTCCTTTGGCTATGGTCTTGCTTTTGTTTGGTGTCTCTCCTGGTTTGGTCGTCTGTAGAGAACCCGTAAGCAGCCCCACACCATGCAAAGACTGGATAGAGCCACCTGGACTATTTCTCCCCCTGACTCCTGCGTGCAGTCTTGAAAGGTCAGCAGCTGAGGAATGAAAGGTGATGAGACAAAGCCCTGCCAGAGACCTCTCCACCCATCTGTGCTGTATCAATCACCACCTCTTGGTTAAAGCAACCACCACTTTTGGTGCTACCCTTAAAAACCCTTTGCACCCCAAGATACAATGTCTTCTATTCTCCTGGACCCATAAGCCCTGTGTCCCAGCCCAACCTCCCATCTGCATGGGCAACAGCACTTTCCCAGGGCTAGTTCACCAAGCCTTGACCCTCTCCTCTTTTGCCAGCTGCTTGTTTCTACACCAAGACACAGAAGTGGCTCAAACATGCCCACGCTGGCAAGCAAAAGCAGTCTGGAGCTGACTCTGTCCGTTCAGACTCCAGAAGCCCATGGGGCAGGGCATGTGAGCATGGACGTGGTGGGAAAGCCAACAGGCTGCTCTGCGCCTGGCCCCAAGCTCACAGGTGGCTGACAGCGCTGTGTTGCACCAAGCAGGTAGAAACACACCACCTTTCGCTCCTCACCGCCCGGAGATATCCCGGCCACCCCTGCTGACTCAGCCACCCCTCTGCCACTCCTCGCCCCAGAGAGAGAGCCCGGCCACCTCTGCCTGTCAAGGCAGGGAGCTGCCTGCACGCCCGTGACCCCTCTGCCTCACTGCAGATCAAGCCCACGGAAGAAACAACTTCCCTGCATATAGCTCTGTGGACTGCCTGGGTACCCCTGCCAGCAGCATTGCTCTTCAGGTGTCCTGCGGCCCCGGCGGAGAAGAGGGGAGGCAGGGGAAAAGGCGTTGGGCCCCCATGAGCTGCATCCCAGCCTGTGCATCAGGCTGCACACCTTGCTCTTCCACGTCCATTCCAAATAACAGCATTCTTCCCACATACAGCATCCTTCCCGCTAAATTATAACGCAGCCGGGAAGGACGTGACCAATGTAAACGAAGTTTAAATTTACATTTGGCGTTTATGCCTGAATTGCGCTTTTGCTACAGAATTGGCTCGGTGACTCTCAATGCAGAGCTGGTCTTAGGCTATGTTGGCTAAAAGGCCAACATTTTCAAAGGCCCAGACTTCACTGGTTAGGTTATTAAAAAGAGAAAAGGAAGATATTTAAATTCCTCTGCCTTTTTTATTTAGAAAGCAGCTAAAATGCTCCAGACTTCATGTATCCATTCTCCTCCTCAAATCAGAAGGCGTTGTTCTGTCTGGTCTTTTATAGATCATACTCCCAAACCATCAAGTGAAGAGGAAAATGTTCCCCATCGGCAATTGGACCTTGCGTTGCGTCCAAGCCAGCATGGGGCCAGACAGGGCATAGGATGTCTTCAGAATTCTCTTGAGAGTTTTTTTTCTACCTCAGTGAGCACTTTCTGTTTGTAAGCAAGACCGCAAGCCCTGCAACCTCCTCCCAAAAACACCTCAGAAAAGATGCTTAGAACTGTCTTTTGGAAAGGGAAATTTTGCATCCTCTGTGGACTTTCATTTTTATAAATCACACCTTTCTTTACTTGCACAAACACAAAAAATAGCTCTCCGACTAGCAAACCTGTTTGTTTTTTTCAAATGCCTGGCTCAAAATAAGCGGAACAATGCGTGTTTTTTTTTTTTAATGTAAGAAAAAAAAACATAACCCAAGGCTGAGGCTCCTTGCTAAGAACAATTTTAAAAAAGGACACTTCTAAAGGTCCGAAAATAGATTTTTATAATTGGAAGTGCCTGCAAGGGCCTAAGTATAGCAGGCTTTATTACATCTCTGCTACCAGGTACTTAGGTGCTTCTCAGAACCTGCCATTAGCCAGGTCTGTTGAACAGGGCACACAATTATTTTTTTTATGAAAACGCTGGCACGAGTTCACACGCAAGCAAGGTGCTGAGCCTTTGATCCCGAGCGCCAGGCAGATCCTTGAAAATGTCACAGGGTGATTCATGTGCCCAAGAAAAGGGAGATCTTCTGCTGAAGAAAAGCAGGTGTGAGGCTGCTTCTAGCCAGGCTTTGTGCTGGTGGAGCAGAGCCACAAGGGTAGGGGTGCTGGGGAGAAGAGCCCGGCAGAGTGGGATGCTCAGCTCCTGCCATGGGGGCTGAGATCAGCTGGCCAAAACTTGCTCAGCCTCCGCGGCGGCTTTCCCCTTCTTGCAATAAACAGGACATTTTTCACTTGAGGTTTGTGAGCTTCATTTTGATGGGAGACCAAGTGACTCAGGACAGAAAAAGCCCATATGTAAAAGATGGCGAGAGGGGGAAGAAAAGATAAAATCTTTGATTTGTCTGTTTTAACGTGGTCGGTGTGTTTGAGTAGGCGGTAGGGTGCCAGAATAGAAGGGATGACAGTGTGTCACTATGCAGAAATACTTTGGGCTCAGAACATAAAGGCCAACATTTTCAAAGTGGGGGTCTAAAGTTAGGAACCTAAATCTGTCCAGGAGCAGGGTTAGACTCCCAGCAGTTAGAGAGCCCCAACGAAGCCTGCAGAGTCTCAGTGCTTGTGAAGCACCAAGACACTGATTTAAGAGACAGGGAACAACTTCTTGGAGCTGGATGCCTAATCCTGCTGGGGGGCTCTGCTGAAAATCCCAGCGCCGCTACCTGGGTTTGAGCATCCAGATGTGAGCAGGCTCAGCTGAGGGCAGAACAAAGCGGAGCGCGCTCTCGCTTTGAAGAGACGCTGCTTCTAAATCTGCCTCTTCGGGGTGGAGGCTGCCTGGAGTATAAATCAATGGCCACGCTGCATATGTGCATTGTAAATAAGCGCTGGAGAGCATCCAAGGCAGCCAGCTTCCTGGCTGAGGCGCCAAGGGTTGAACCCGGGCTCTCCGAAGTCTAAAGCGTGAGATAAGATAGCTTGGGTTAAAAAGCTAACCAGCCGTAGCTGGGGGCTGCAGCGACCTGTAGCTTCTGCGATTCGGCCACGGAGGGTTAGCAGCATTTTCCCCCACTGGTTTCAGGGACAGATGTATCTTTAAAAGGCTCCAGCCTGAACCAGTTGGACATAAGGTTGAAAACGCCAGACCTCTGCCAAACTCCCTGAACACCTCCGAGCCCTTGTTCACAGTCAGGTTGGCAGCCCCTGACAAAGCCCCTAAAATTAGCTCCCAGGACCGCAGAGATCTCCCCGTAGGCAGAGGAGGGGACAGCATGGGCACTGAGCTTTCTGCATAAGCTGTCTTTGGAGAACGCTGTCAGCCCCGCTGTGGGATTCACGGCTCCTCGGGCCCCCTCATCTTCTGTCTAGCAATGCTGCACCACGCTGGGTGTGCGGCAGGGTCCCGGGAGCTCCGCACGGGTCAGTCTGCTCCTCAGGGCAGTGCAGGTGGAGGACAGCAAGAGGGAAAATGATGCAATGATGTACAAATAAAGGAAGGCCAGGCTTGATGAGGCTCTGAGCAACCTGATCTAGTTAAAGATGTCCCCGCTTACTGCAGGGGGCTTGGACTAGATGACCTTTAAAGGTCCCTTCCAACCCAACACATTCTATGATTCTATGCTTAAGCAAAAAAAAAATGAATTACAAACCCCACAACCAAAAGTTTTGACATTTTGCCCTCTAAAAGCACCTGTGCTTCACATTGCTAAAGAGAGCAACTCATTTCCAGATAGCTAAGCATGGCAGAGCTGCCCCAGTCCTCTCTCTGGTACTTGTCACTGCAAAAAGAGGGCATTTCATCCCTTACAGTCCCATGACTGTTTAGCCCGCAGTGTGGCCACCACGAGACTTTGCCTCCAGGTGGGGGAGTTAAATCTATTACTCTCCGTGAGAACCCTCATCTACTGCTTTCCTGCCATGCATTGCAAGGCCAAGCTCTGCAGCTGCTGCTTCTTTCTGGACGTGCATCCCCAGTTCCTCGCATCCACAAGCCCTCCAGCAGGGCTGCCTTTGGAAGCCCCAGGACCCATCACCAGGTGTACCCGTGAGGCGTGCAGCAAGGAGAGAGGGTGGGGAGGGCCAGCCCAGGGGCTGTCAGGGCCACATTTAGGGCTGGGAGGCAGAACTGAAGGGCACCACCTCCGCCAGATGGGAAGGGCTCAAGGAGGAGCAAGTGCTGGCGCCGCTCGCCGGGGCCCTGGCTGCGAGTGGCTGAAGTCTGTGGCCACTGGATGCCTCTTAACATATTCCAGTGCCCTCAAGACAAGGTAAATTGGTGGTTGAGGCAAAACTCAGTTTTGTGTGCAGTTATACTGCGCTCCCTGAATTCTTGGTCAACCAATTTTTGTTTGTTTGTGTTATATACTCATTTCCCTTCCCACTTTAAAGGCCATTTTATGCTGGCAAAAGGTGCCATGCTGGCAGCTCTGGATGACCCAAGAGTTAAATTTAAGCCTTTAGACAGGTAGAGCAGGGGCAGCAGCTCTTTTCGCCCCTGCCCACCGTGGCGGTGGCCCCAGGCTCTGCCTTCCCTGGCCAACCCAGAGGGAGCCCATCCAAGTGGCTGTTTGCCCTGGAGCCCGTCTGCCAGCATCAATGCCAGACAGAGCCAGCGGCAGAGTTCATATCACCGTGGGCAGCTGCCTACCAGGGTCCAATGAGGCAGGGAACCTGACTCTGCCTGGGCACAAACTGAGTGCAGGGAGCAATATCCAGTATCAAACTCCATTTGGCTCCAAATATGGACCAAGTCCCCCAGGTTCTTGATGTCATTCCTGCCCCAAAGGGTGGTCCAGCCACCCTGATTGTGGGCAGCAGTGAGATATCTGCCTTTTAATCTCTAATACAGACAGCCTCAGGCCCTGAAGCAAGTCTTTGTGTACCTTTCAACCATTGCTACTGTATCTTCAGGCATTCACATTAATTGCAGTGACACCCAGCAATTCACCCTGCTAAGCAAGAAGTCACCCCTGGGACTCACCGCCACAAGTAACTGTGTACCGACATTCCTCTTCTCTGCATTACATATTTTTTTGTTTTTCACATTCCTCGAGTATGCCCTTTTCCCTGTACTCTGATTCAGCACAAAGCCTGCTAGACCTTGTTTGGATCAATTAATTAAGCTTCTCTCTCAGGCTACATCCATCCATGACTTTGCACTCTGCCCAGGCACTGAGCAAGCATGATCAAGACCTGTCTGTGTGCAGAGTTGAATGGAAGCTGTTTTAAAGGAGTTATCACCTTGAAAAACCCAAGCTCAGGTTACTGTAGGGTCAATGCTATCCTGTGGCATCTGATCAGTTCAGAGTTCAGACAGTATATCTGTATCTGGCTGTAAAATGCCTGGTAGGCATGCCCATAGCCCCAGGTCTGATCTAAAAGTAGTCATTCACCTAGCTCCTTTACACTTTTTCTTCCCCCCTGCCCCGACAGCTTTTTGTCAGTAAGCTTTGACAATCCCTTAATGAATCATTTCAATCAATTTAGCTACCAGATTGCTGCCTCATTTGGAGGCATTCTGGCAAACTGACAAGGTCCAGCTTCCCCTTGCGAAGACCGGGTTCTTTGGAATCCACCCTGTTGCAATCACTCACACAATAAGTAGTTCTGGTTTTAATTAATTGTCAGCTGATCCTATGCCCTTTATGCACAGCATACTTGCCTAGTTCCCACTGTTCCTAGCCTGCTGGTCCCCCACAGTTGCTTGAAAGCAGCAGGTATGAGTATTTTCATGTTTTCAGCCCCCTTTTTCCCCAGCCGCCTCCCTACATAGGGATTCAGAGGTTTCAGTTCCCATCAAGAAGTGGCAAGGTGCTCATGTTTGCAAAACCACCTAACATCCAAGAGGAGAGCGTGAGGTCTTTTGGAAGCCCGGGCAAACACGGGAGAGGGAAATGCTATTTGTTGTGGCACCAGCAAAGGAAAGCACAAGCAGTCTTGGACCATCCCCAGCTGCTTGCCTGCGGCAGGATGGACACTTGCCACAGAAGCATTGACACCTCCTTGGGGTTACACAAGGTTGTGTGCCGTCCTCGGAGTAGTGCTCTGCTGGGTGCTCTTGATAGGAGCTCAGCTACTAATTTGCCCCAGAGTGGTTCAGATATTTCTACCTAGCGCTTGGTAAAATATTTACTATGCCTTCTTATCACTTCCCTAGAAGGTTTTTCTGGAGATGACTGATGCATTAGTTCCTTCAGGATCTAACTCGTGGCTTTTCTACACAGTCCTGGAACATGTCCAACAGCATTAAGAAAAAAACCCTTCCTTTCTCAGTCCATTCTTTTAGGCAGAATCTCACCTGAAACCTGGACTCCATCTGGCACCGAGACAGCTGCACAGAGCCACCCTTCTCTCTCCTGAGGATGGCTGCAACTGTTGGTCTGTATGCAGACAAAAAAAAATCCCCTAATTAGCTAATTGTCACATCTCCAGGAGCAGGCTAATAATTAATGAGCTGAAGTAGAGCACAGGAGAGCCAAGTTAGAGGCTGGGAGATGCTTTCTAGTGCTACGGGTGTGAGGCAGTGGCACAGGGTGCCTGGGAAGGCCCCAGGGCACATTTAAGAGGAGGCGATACACGCACCTGTACAGGGCAGATGAGACAAAGCCACAGGGCCTGGCAGCACGAGGTGGTCTCTCAGGTTCCTTCTGCCCCTGATTTGCTGTGGGGCTGCCCTCCTCCATCCCACTCTTACCACAAACACTTTCCACCAGCTCCTTGCTTCCCATCATCCCTTCTAACGGATTCCCATTCCTCCCTTCCAAAGTTATGTGGTTAGGTCGTTGCTGTACCTCTCGCTGGAGTCATATCTGTGTTTTGCCCATCTGTTCTTCTTCTTGATCTCCTCATATGGGAAGATGCTTACGGTGCAGCTGCAATTGGGTTATTTGTTAGTGCTTCCTCGGCTTCATTACATCTCTGCTCTAATTTCAGCTTGACACTCCAAAAGGTTCAGCGAGGTGCTATCGATGCTGGATCTCATCCAGTCATGCGAACAAGCAAGCCTTCACTCAGGATTATCACCAAGAAATTCCTTCCTAGGATAAATGAATGGCTGATGATGATGAACAGATATAGCATGCCATTGTCTTGTGGTGTTTGGTAACTATCAGAAAGTTTTCTATTCCCTTTAAATAGAATTTATTATGAAAAAGCCCTTGTGCGCCAAAGCGTTAGACAAAGGCCACATTCAGCTCCTCCAAAATGTACATGAAAATTGAATTAACATCCCGTATGTTATATACAGTACCTGTGCAGCGGAGCGGTTCCCAGGCGGGCCAAGACAGAACAATGTCATTGTCTGTTCCCCACAGACACCCTCTGAAATCATCACCTACGTGATGGGATCTTTCCACACAACATTCACCAGAGGACAGATGGCACAGGCTGAATCCAGCAAATGACGGGCCAAACCATGCGAACCCAATACATAAAAACTCAGAGCTGATGTCTGAAAGTTCTGTTTGGCCCCCAGGGCCTCACTCTCCTCTCCCTCTCTGAGCCAGAATGAAGCAGTGGTCATTGACTTCTCTGTACTTCTCACACGTGTTTCCATCCATAACAGACTGGCACCTGCCTCATTGCAGTAGGGATGATCATAGCACCCAGCCAGGTACTCCCCTGGGGATGTAAGGAAGCAGAAAGGCAGGTGAACATCATGTCTGCACTGTTTCAACTGAACCCTCCTCTTTCCGCACCTGCATCAGAAATGAGACCCCAGCCAACACTCAGGTGACGCCTCGGTAGTCGAGAGGGAGAGGAGATGGGGTGGAAGCAGGAGAGAGAGCACAAGTCCTCTCTGCGTCCTTCCTGGCTGCCCGCTTGGGGTCTTCTCAGGTGGCGAGGTGCCACTTTTCCTTCACCTCCTTGGCCTCCTGCTCCAGCAGCCTAACCGAAGGGCAAGGTGGTGGTGTTGGTGGGCTGGGGCAGGGTGGCAGAGGGGACAGGGTTGCTCATCATTTCCCCCCATGGCTCTTTGCCCTGAGGTCCTTTCTGCTCGCCCAGGGCACCACCTGCCATGTCCTTGCTCACCCCTGTGGTTTTTTGTTTGCTTTTTATTACAAAACTCGACACACCGATCAGCCTCTTGTCAGGGTGCCAGCCATTGTATTTGTCGGTGGAAGGAGAGGATTATCATTAGCCCTGCATTCATGTGCAGCTACCCCAAACAAGGATTAGCACATCATTGTACTAACACATCGCCCAGGCAGCGCTGTCTGCTCTAGGAAGCGGGCAGTATGGCCTTGAGACAATATATCTCACAGGTGAGTAAACAAAGGGAGGAAGAGCCAGGCAGGGACCAGGGAAAGGAAAGAGATGCAAACACCTAAGCCCAGACACAGCAGCCTCAGCAACCAGAGGTGGAAACCACAAATTGGAGTCATCTCCTTTGACCGGGCCTTGTCGAGGAACACCCCACATTTCCACTGTCTGGTTGCACTCCTATGTCCTTCACTGTCCCTTTTTTATCCAGCAGCTCCCCCAGGTCTCCATCATCCATTGACCAGAGCTTGGAGCAGGAGGAACGACCACCAGAAAGTGTCTTTTCCATAGATTATTTGGGAGCTCAGCTTAGAGGAAAGGTCATTTTTCCACCATGCAAAAGCTAGGTCAGAGGTATCCGGCCCTTGTAAAATAATGCCAGGGATCCTGCTGTCACCTGCTAGCAAGGACTCAATCATAAAGTATCTATTTGGAGGCAAAGGTGTCGGTATTTGGTAAATCTCACTGTTTGTCAGTGCATCCACTGGCCTGCCACCCACCAGTGTGTGATTAGGTCCCTTGTTCTGAAAAAGCAGCGATTCAAAAGCAGAAGAAACCCAAACCATTATTTATTCATATTAAAATGCCATTTTTCATTAAAGCTTTTTTTTTTTTTAAGGTGTGGGGAAAAAATTGATTGTGAAAATAGATGTTGCCCAGTATGATGGCAACATAACAATGAAATCTGCTTTCAGCATTAAGCTACTTGCAAGCAGGGCCATGGGACAGACAAGGATTTTTTTTTCTTCACCCTGTACTATGTTTTTTCCCCACAGTTGGACAAGGGAGTTGTGGAGCAATTTGAAATCACTTTCTTCTGCAATATCAAATACTTCCCAGGCTTCGAAGACTGAGTCTTTTGCCTTGATAACTGTATTTGGAGGACTGACTGACCATGGTAGACTTCCCAGAGGAGTTCTCCATGCAGGTTAAGGTGTCTTTGCAGAGCTTGTCTGGGGATCCAGCAGCAGAATAGGAAAATTCTATTTTCCCAAGTAAAAACTACACCAGCTGTGGTGAGGTATGCTTCAGAAAACACCACGAAAGTGAGAATACAACTGTGGAAAACAGGAAGCTTGGGAGAGCTCAGATTTCAGGGCTGATAGGGAAGACTTGAGGAGGAAAGGGAGAGGCTGGGGAAGGTCCGCCGCCTCTAGGTCTAACACTTAGGTTTGGTCAAAAGGGACTGGGTTTGGGACCAGCTCTTTTTGTGGAGAGAAAATTATTTTTTGCATGCAGAACAGATAAGAATCCAAACAAACGAGGCTTATCCAAACCTTGCAGAAATGTTTGATATTCACCATCCTTTTGAGGGACTAAATTTAATCTCTGGCTTGTTTCATCCAGATAAAGCTGGCGTTCATGCTGTACCAGAAAATAAGCCAGCCTCCCCATCTTGATTTTTTTTTTTTTTTTTGTCTGAAATGGTCTAGCTGAATACGTTTGAGTCAGGACACATTTTCAAATGCAAACATAAGATAGGACTCTGATTCCCAGTGAAAGACTGTGCAAGTTATGTACCTAACACAAAGGTTTTGTGCTTAAAAGCTCTCCTCGCTATGACCAGTAAAATATCATTTGCGTTACTTTCTTGAGAAAGAGTCTTCCTCTAGCTCTTTGCTGGCTGAATGAGGACTAGGCACCATTGAAGCTGTTTGGGAGAATATAGTCCACAGATTGAGTGTCATGTCCAAACTGTGACCCAAGCAGTAAATGGGTTGTTGAGAAGGAACATAACATAAAACTCTCAGTTTAAGTAAAAAGTTACATTTAGGTAAAAGAATTAAATAAAAGCAACACACTCTGGAAATTTCATCTGGCAGACAGTCACCTCTTCTAGTGCTTTTCAGGACCTTCTGGTGTGCCACAAAGAAGAAAGATTGCTTTCACTTATTCCATGACAGATAGTTGAAAATCAAATACGTGCACACCAAAAGACATGTACGCAATTTAAGATGTATTTCATCCTGGATACTTGGCTTACATCCTTAGATGGTGTAAATCCACGTGGCTACAGTGTTCACAAGTGGGCTTCTTATCGCTCAAGGTAACACTCCATTTCTGCCCATAACCCACTCTCTGTGAAAGTTTTGTTATTCTCCTTTTGGGACCCCCCCCAGAAGTTAAATGTATTGGTAGTATATAGCAGTCATACTCCTTGGCTACCTCATAATTCAGTAATAATTCCTCAGAGCTACTCAACCTCCTTTTTTTCCAGCCAGGAAGAGAACAAAATGCAGTGGCCTCAGCTGCTAAGCAAGACATTCCTACTTCCACCATTAGGAGTACCCATTCCCAAGTGCCAGCCTCTCTTCCCAGACTGCAGCCCCAGATTGCACCCTTGCAATCCTCCTTGGGGTCAAGACCTCTGGTTTAGGAATAGCTATGTTAGATGGATGCCATAGGATTTATACCCCCTCCCAATACATAAATTTCTGGTCCTTCCCATCTCAAGTCTTGCAGTTCACATCAGCACCAGAACTGTCAGCTCCTTTTAGTAATTCTGCAAAATTTGTGGTTTGCTCGCATACTGTCACGGGGTTTTACAGGATAGTTCCACCAAGAATGACAAAACCATCACTTTTTCTCACTTTGAAGATGCAACAGCTGATTTTAAGTTCCCTGCCCCATTCTCCATCCTCTAATCCCATGCCTTTTTTATTGGTCTCCTCTATATCCTTCTTTTACCTGTTCAGTTTCTCCTGATAAGCAACATTAGGCCATTTATAAATATACTCACATGTATTTATATATTTACATATTTCAAAAACATAAAAATGATCTAACCTCTCAAGAAAAGCCACACACACAACTTTTTTTGGCTCCATTTTTACTCAACTTTGTCTCGGTTGTAGTTAGTGGTTTGGCAGATCTTTGTGTATTTTTGGATCAAACACTCACTCCAGGGAACACAAAGGGTCCTGGTATGAAATTCAGAGGAAGACCTCAAAGAGGGGTATTTATTTTTGTTAAAAATAGTTCAGACCATCTCTATCTGTATTGAAATTGGCAAAAGAATGGGTATGATTTTCATTTTTTTGCAATGCTTCATTTTAAACATTTGATAAAAATAGTCAATAACAAAAAAGCCAGTTTATTTTTACTGCAATGCAAATTTTTTCTCTGCTGTTCAAGTCCTAGATGACAAATATAGGCCATGGGGACAGCATGCTAAGAGGAAAAACATACGACTTTTCCTTCTCATTTCCACTAAACTAAGCATGTAACCAAAAGCCTGCTAAGCTCTTCATCTGGTATCTTCTGTCTTTCTCCTACCTATACACCACCTCCAGTCCCATCTTTATATATATTTCCATGTTCATGTCTGTGCTGGTATCTTTCTCTGTTACTCTGTGTTTCTCTCAGGAAGATTTATCTTTGAAAGAGACTTTTGCATGCTCCTTAGCTACCGTCCCACCAAACAGCACAGCCCAAGACATCAATTAATAAGGGCACCTGTCAAGTTTTTAATGTACTCCTAGATCATATTTTTCTCTACTTAATGTCCTCCTCCTGAAAACTTTGGCCCATGGTAAGAATCCCATGAAGATGGTGGAGAAAGTTGTCTTTGTGGCAAATGGGAGAAGTCCCCTATGTGCTCTCCATCAAGCCTCCTCATCTGCAAGGAAGGTGGAAGGCTAAACCTCCTGGGTGCAGGCATCAGCTGCCAAAACCCACTTAGGCTCCACCAAAGAACCATGTGGCCATGCAGATTTACACCCCTTAGGGACAAAAACTACTACTCAGAATGAGGTGGCATTTTAATGTGGTGCGTAGCTTTTAGGGCATCCATGTCTTCCCTCAGATCCGCAAAACGTTAGCAGTTCTGTCAGGAACATCTGAAAGAACTCAAGCTCCACAGTCAGCTGTGACCAGGAGCAGCAGCCCTTCAGAGGACTGAGAAGAGTTGTGCTATATAGGACCATGCAAGATTGTGTGTGGTGCTGTACAAACACAGCAGAACAAAAGTTAATCCTTGCCCTGAAGGGTTTCGATGAGAGAAGAAAAGATTCTTTGCAAAAAAGCCTCACCCCAGACATTTAAGTGTACAGGAATGAGTCAGCTGGTCAAATGTTGTAGTGGTACCTGAGAAAGGTGATTTCTTAGGACTGTGGCAAAACTCTTCCCGCCACAGACCATTTAGAGAGCTCAAACTGCACTGAAGCACATCTTACATTAAAATAAATAACCCTAATGTGTTGGGTTTTTTCCCAGCAGACTGCTGTATGCAGCATCTCGTGCCACGACCAGCACATTAACGCTGTACTGGTGGGTGTGGAGGACATCGGGAAATCACTGTGTGTATTTTTAGTCCACTTGAGTTCTGGCAGTATAAACCCTGGGATTTCATCTCAGTCAACTTCCAGCTATACCATTGTAAGCCACGCTGAAGGAAATGGATATACTCTTCCATTTGATACTTTCCACAATAAAGCCAGGGAATTCCTCATAAATCACATCCTTGCTAGAGCAAACTCTGAGGTTGGGGAAGCGATAATGGCAACAACTTTGATTTATTTTTCTTCACCCAGCTTACATTTCTGATCTTCACAAAAGGACTTAGAAACTGCAAAAAACTTTCCATAACGTAATGCAGTCATCCAGAAACCAGACAAATGATAACCACAGGTTCAGCAGAGAGACCCGGTCTTTCTCCCCTGTGCAGAGGGTTCTTTCTTTTTCCCAGGAAGCATATTCAAGAGCAGACCATGCACACCGCACAAAGGGAAGATCACATTTCCTTCCCAGGTTCCTTTTGTTAATAATAATTATAAGCCAACACTTAGCCTTGGAGTCACATGTCTGCTGGTGAGAGATGGGCTCTCTCTCTAATCCTGGTCCTCCTCTCCCATTATTGTTTCATTGACTACTATTGACTTTATAGTGTGGCTGGAAGCCAGAAATGAATGGGAGAATTGGAATGGCAAAACTGGTGGGGCAGGTTTCGCTGGCCAACGTTTCAAAAGGCAGAAAATAAATAAACAAATAAAATAATACCATTTATCAACAGCCAGGATCCAGGTCCTTCTAGGGTCACTGTGTACATATGTTGCAGTTTGAGGACAATGTCCTGGGAGACCTATTCGAGCCTTGGAAGCACAACTACGTTTCCATATTCTCACTCCACACCTGGGGTTATCCCAGTCTAACATGACATCTAGACTGGGCAAATGCCTAGTTGAAACAAACTCAACTTCAAATCTGTTTTTTTTTCAAATCAGACCTTCAGATCACATCCTCAGATGCCGGAATGTTACATTCTGGACAGAAAAGACAGAAAGGGACAGAGAAAATTACGCCATACTGCGATCTTGCTCTCACCATCTGAAGGACTAGATTCTCAAGCTGTATGAATGGGCCCTTCGTATCACAGCCATTTAAATGCATGAGCTGAGATTCTGTCCCAAGACCTTCCTCAGCTGTTTTAGCGACCTATTCTTAGTGTGACCTACCACATCCCCATTACATGGAGGGATTAGATTCTGCAAGGAGGGGACGCAATGATGTAACGTGCAGGCACCATGACCATTACTGGCTTTGCTCCACTATGGATAGTAAAGCTGCCCCACAGAAGTATAGGGTCTCTTCTGCTGGGATTTCAAAGAAAGCTCTGAACTATCCCCCTCTGCCTCCCTGAGACAGGCAGCAGCCCCCCCTAGCCATCCAGTGATTTACTCCAAGGATGGAGTGGGGATGAGGGCAAGGATTTTCCCCCTACTCAGTCTGGGGACATCTGAGTCTGGGTCAGAGAATAAAGGGAGATGGAGACAAGAAATCAGCCCCTCTGGCTAAGAGCCAAGGGACCCACCAGGTACTCAGCCCTTTCCCCTGTGGATGGAGTCCCATGTTTAGCGCTGGGTACATAAAGAGGAAGGGTCACCATTAAGTCAATCTGGGCATGGACGCTACAGCTCCCAGGAGAAGCAGCAGCCCGGTGAAGAGTGTGATGATACAGCTTTTAACAAATGGCTCAGGAAACAACTCTGATTTTAAACAAACACTCCAGCCAAACCAGACAGAACTGCTTCCAGCACAGTCTGGCTCTACTGGGCTCTGGAAATCACACCTCCTTAAAGGCAATTGGAGCCACTTACCTGAAAATGAACTTACCTAAAGTTTCTTTTGAGAGGTGAGTTTCTCATAACAGCTACCAATGATCCCAGTAAATGCTTCAGGGTACTTCAATCAGAGAAATATAGGGTGCTAGTCTTAATACATATATATAGCTATCCATGCACTGTTCAGAACTACAAGTGACAGCCTCTCGATTCAGAAAGGCTTGCACCCTTCATGCGGTAATTTCATCTATGACCTGATCTTGACAGAGAAGAGGAACTGATCAGTGACCAGATTAGTGGTTGCTTGCATCCAAATAATCATGATGTGACCGCACTTGCTACATTTATGCAAATTAAATCCAAACTCTGTACTACATGCAGATGGCATGAAATACTGCATGTGGATACTTAGGACAAATTCCATGAACTCGAGGCTGGTTAGAAGAAAGAATTTCAAACAGGAAAAAAAAAATTGTCAGGAACTTGTTCAGGGACATGCTGATGGTAACTTTGCGAAATGAACAAAGAGGGATTCTTGAACTTACCAAGGAAATCAAATTGCGAAATGGATGAGGACATTGGCATGAAGAAAATGGGGTGGGAAGTCATATCCCTGGAGAAAATAACAGGGATGACTGCACAATAGGTACTGGATTGTGCCTTCTCCTAGCAAGGCTCATTGGTGACTATAAATGGGGAAATTCCCGATTCAACATCACGTGGAGCAGCACAGATAGCAGAAGATTTGGGGGACCCTTGGAAATGAGCCAAAGAAGAGCAAGGTTCAAATAACCTACCAACAATCCCTTTAGCCCCCTCAGTGACAGAACACAAGGGTGAACTAACTACTGGTTGGCTGAGGGAGGTGACGTTGAAGGTCTGGGTTTTGCAGGGCACTAGGTCACATCCCCTGTATGAACAGGATGACAGGCGTATTGCTGGTGAAGAGGGAGAACTAATCTTCCGAGCCCGAGTCTAGCAGCAGTCAAGGCATTACACAACGCAAGAATTGCGGGTTAAGGAACTACAAACAAGCTTGGCATGTTGCAAAATGATTTAATCGTGTGACAAAGAATGTGAAGAGAAGACGTTTTCCATTCGCTTTCATGTAGACATTAGGCGTCTGGGTAGCAGGCAAGAGGAATTGGAAATTCTCATTAGTGAGAAAAAATGTGATATAATCAGCATTACTCAAATCTGCTGGTTTCGATTTGCATGATCGGAATGTTAAAATAACTGGTTATAACCTGCTTAGGAAAGATAGAGTTGGTGAAAATGGACCGTCTGAATCATGCCATAAAATCGGACCATAGAATAGGAATTACTCCACAGCCTCCATAGAAGTACATGGAAAGAAAGACAGTGTGGCAGGGGACTTCCATAAGTTGGAAGCTCCAGACAGCCACTGAGAAAGTATCCTGATTTGGGGAAAAACTATAGGCCATTTTCTAACACAAGGAGCCATCATGTGGTAACTCTTCTGGACTTCATTCTGACAAAGATGAATTAATTACTGGGCTGAGAGTTGACGGTTGTCAAGGGAACAGTGAGGATGACCTGATTATACTCAATATGGGCAAACAGAGGGTTGTCCCTAACAGTTATATGTGCACTGGGACTTCAAAAGAGCTAATTTCTCAAATCCAAAGAAAATTAGGAATTAACTTGATTGTGGGGGAAAACTGGGACAGGAAAAACATGAATGAAAGTAAGAACATCCAGGAAAACTGTAATACGTGGCCAATAGCTGCAAGCCTACAAAAAAGAGCTACCAGAACATCCGATAAAAGCTCTGTGGTAAAGTTGAGAGTAGCAATAAGGAATACAAAAAGAATTTTCATTAACCAGGTGAGAGAATAATGGATTTTTAAAACTTCAGAGTTTTAAAACTGAAGGCTTTAAATGGTAAGAGTATCTAGGGAAAAATAAATAGCCAGTAGGACCCAAGGCAACTAGAAGGACATTTTCAAAAGGATATTCAGAACAAAGGAAACTGCAGTAATCGCTTAGGCTCATTATTGGATGAAGATAGTAAAAGCAATAGTGATAACACAAAGAGGCAGAAGCAATTCAGTAAATATTCCTGCTTTGGTGTTAAACATCTTTGGAAGTTAAATATCTGTTAAAGAAAAAGCATTTCTAAATCAGTAGACCTAAATAATCTGTATTCAGGAATCACAAAATTGTTAGCTATGACGTGTTGGGATTAATTTTGAAAGTGTCTTGTGAAATAGGAGATTCCAGAAAATGGAAGAAACATTAGCACGATGCCAGTTCAAACAGGGCAAGCTGGATGAGCAAGGTAACTATAGATCACTTACCCGAACCCCAGTCCAAGCAAAATGGAAAAAATTACATGGGACTGAACTGATAAAGAATAAAAGGACAAAAAAAAAAGGCAATTAATTCCCATAACATGTCATTGTGGAAAGTATGTCTCATTGAATAAATATAATAGCGCTCTTTTGATGAGTTTACAGGAATGGCCAGTAAAGTCACTAGTCAACTATGTGATAGTCCCTGATGAAGTGTCTGCCTTAGCACTGCGTAACTGTCTGATTACAAATTAGCATAACTAAACATCAGGAAAGCGCAGGTGAAATGACTTGAAGAACAAAGTGACTGACAGATTTAAAGCAGCTGTCAACAGAGAGCTCTTGCTGAAGGAGGATGTATTGCTGGTGAGAGGGGTAGAAGGCCCTGTGCTAGTCAATTTTTTCATCAATGAGCCGGAAGCTTGAAATTATCACTGCTAATCATTTGTTGATGACACAAAGATTGGCAGATGGATAAACAGTGTTGAAGACATGGCAATCACACTGCCTGACTGTATCACTTGATAAATGAGGTTCTTCAAACAACACATGTTTAATGAAGCAAATGCTAATATATGCATCTAGGAACAGGGAACGCAAGCCATTCATACAGCCTGGCGATGACATTCTGCAAGGGATTATTCTGAAAACAATTAAGAGGGAGAAGATGACAAATGAACTTACCAAGTCTAGGGCTCTCTTAAGGCTAATACAATCCCTTGAGATATAAAAAGGCTCACAGAAGGCGGCAGCCTTTCCGTGGCACTGCTGAAAATATGCCGCAATGCTGCAGTCAATTTTGCTTGAAGTTTTTAGAAGATGCTTGAACTTTGAGGGAGGGTGCTCATAAAAGAACCACATGGAAGTCTCTGTGGATGTAGAAAATTTTCTTACAAAGTGTGACTTATAAAAGAAAAAAAAAAATGCTGCAAGTGACAGCTTCAGGCCACTCAAAGCAGGACTAACTTCAAAGCTAGCAGGTTGCTCAGGGCCTTGTCTGCCCAAATTTTGAAAATCTCTGGCAATCTCCAGTGCTTTACCACTCTCCACAGTGAAGACTGTGTCCAGGCAGAAAATGCCCTTGCTGCAACTTGTGGCCATTGCTTCTCATCCTTCTATAGCGTCCCTCCATGAGAAGTCTGTCTCCACCACCCATCAGGCAGTGGAAAACAGCAAGCAGCTCCCCTTCAGCCTTCACTTCTCCAGGCTGAGCAATGCCAGTTCCCTCATCCTCTCCTCACACACCGTATGTGTCCCAGCTGCCAGATATTTCAGTAGTCCTCTGCTGGAGTCTCGCCAGTTTACCAGTATCTTTCTTATAGAGCTCTATTTGTTTTGCCTATCTAAAGCCAGAGTGAGAGAAGATTTAAAGACATGAGGCCTCTGTAAGCCAGAAGGAAAGGAAAATCAAGGATCTACAACTGAAAGCTGAAGCCAGATAAAGTGGATTACAGTGCGGCTGCTTAGCTACTAAGCAGCCAGTGCAGGTGCTGGATTCTCTATCTCTGAATGTCTTCAAATCAAGGCCAGATGCTTGCCTGGACATTATTCTTCAACCTAACAGCTCAAGGCAAGGCTAGCAAGATGTGAAATTGGTGATCTGTGTACTGCAGGACTGCAGGACCAAACTGCCTCCAAACTATGAACTGTTTCTGGAATAGTGCATTCAAGGTCCTAACCACTGTAAATTCACAAAAAAAAGCCCTGACTGACTCATGGGAGAAATAAGATAAGCAAAGAAGAATATACATTGGATAGAAGAATGAAGTTTGTAATAGCAAATGTCCCTAATTGAGTTTTCCCTGGTTGGACATTCTGTGGACTTCTGGGGCCTGTGTCTCAGGAGGCTTTCTTGGCCTCTCAGAAGAAGATCCTACAGCTGAACAACCTTTGGTCCTAAGGACCAGATGCCCAAGACATTCCAGTTCCTTAAAAATGCTATCTTCTATGATCAGAAGTGTGTGATTGACTTGAGGCCATAGTTTGTCGTTTCAGGGATTTTTAATAGATGTAAGTACACAGAGGTATGCTTTGCACAGATTTTGAACACCATTAGTCTTTATTCAAAAGGTAAACGTAGCATATTCAGGCCTCAGAAGACAACTTCCTGAAAGGAACACCTTCTCTTGTTGCTTACCCACTGGGCCACGAAGGGAATCTGTGTCAGGTTAGACTGTAATCTCAGATTTAGGAGATTTACAGACTCAAGCAGTGGAAGGAAGATTTGATGTGATTTACCTAAGCTTCTGTGACGCATTTGGCTTGGTATCACACAATATTTTTATTAAGGAAATATGTAATACAAGGCACCCTTGAAACGATTAACAGCCAACTAATAGGTAGGGTTTCAAGTGTCATTCTAAATGAGGAGCTGTTTCTCACCTATTTCCTCCAGGATTCCCCCAGACATCAGCTCTAGACGCTCTGCTATTTAACATTTTTATTGATGGCCTGGAAGAAGATATAACCCCATTAATAATAAACATCTCATCTATCCTTAGAGAGGCGTGACATGTGTTAGGCATGATAAATTGCCGTCTAAAAAAGCCTATAGTTCTCCAAAGGTTAGAGAGAGGCCAGAAAACCAGCTCAGACCAGAGGTGCAATTTTAGGAAGCTAGTTAGGCTAGATGTATCCCACGCTTAGGCACTGAGTTGACACTTACGGTGAGCTCCACAGAAAAGAAATGGATGTTTTGATCAACACCTTTAGGGGAAAATTATCCACTAGACTGAGAAGCCTGTGAAGACAAAGTAAGATCTTATATCTGGCCAAGAAAGAGGCAAACTTGAAGCGAGGGAGCAGTCAACTAGCTACTGGAGCAACGCACTGAGGGTTGTGATGAATTCTCTACCATGGACGATCTTTCAATCAAGGCTGCCTGGTTTCTAAAAGCTCCTCTGTAATCCAAGCAAGTGCAAATTCAAGGTTGCTCAGTAGCTTGTGATATGTGTGAGTTAAAACTAAATGATCCTCTTCTGACTTTAAAAACCTAAAGAGCCTCTCTATGCCATACCTGCAAGTTCTGCAGTTCTTAGCTTCAGAAGGTCTCCTTCTGCTGCAGTTCTTATTGAACAGATAAGAATGTAACTGCCTGGCTGTTTCTTGTGACCTGGCAAGCAATGTCAACTCATGATATCTCTGAAAAGGGCATCTTTTTATTTGGTGATAGTGACTAGAAGCAGAGACGGCCATATATAAACACAACAGTTTGATATTGCCCGTAGTATGATTTTCTGTTTGACATTTTTGAGACAAAGTTGTACCTGCTTTGGCTGGCAAATTGCTGTCTGGGAAAGGGGAATTGGAGGCTTCATCAAACTGTAGAGCAACAAGCACCCAGGCCAAAATGCAGGCTGTAGGCACGGTAGGAGGAAGGTGGGCATTTTATATGGAATTTCAGAGCTCTGCTAATTGGTTGTCTGGCCTTGCACTTCCTACTCAACAAACAGGTGGCTCTAAGAACTCTTCCAGTGAAGGCTCACTGCAGGGATTTGGTACAACTCTCCGGGAGAAAGGTTGAGCATTACTGTAGCTTTACGTAACAAGTCCCTTGCTAGCGCAAGAGAATGCAGAAGAGCCATAGCTTACACCAGTCTTGCTTTCTTGTGCTTTGCGCTTGTGGCTTTTGATCCTTTTTTATATTAGTTACAGGTCCTTTTCTAAAGGTCTGTTTTCAGGACGTTAGGAGGTGTTCCATAGTCATACTATGTCTTATGTCTGGTGGTGCACAGAGTACATGTGTTCCTGCTGGAGAAGGCAACAGTTGTCTAGTTGTTGAATTGTAGGCTTGATGATCAGAAAGACGCTATTATGCTCCAGTGCACTGGCGAGGCACCCCCCTTCCCAGGGCTGGCATTCCAGGCTGCAATCTGATTTTCCCTGCCAGGATGGTGGCTGAACCAGCCCTTATCTCAGAGACATTCCGGTATGCCGCAGAATCAAATATATTGGAGAAACTCGATCAGCTAGAACAATAGGTTTGCATTGCTAGCTCAAACCTGTGTGTTGGGAAGCAGTGATTCAAACACAGTACTATGGAGAATCAAGCAAGGAAACCAGTACCCAGAGGTTTACACACAACAGGACTAGCTACACACACCTTTTATCTCCCACTTCATGTTAAAATTCAGTCTTCCTTCTATGAGAACAAGCATATTCATTCTTACTCTGTCGCAGCCACTCCACTAGGCTATTCAGCAGGACAAATTCAGAATAGTAATAGCTGGCAAATAACCATTATATCCCGAATTTGCACAAAACCGTAAGCTCACTCTGCAAAGAGGTGACTTTTGTTTTCCCCTCAATCTGGTTTTGATGTTCTCTTTCTCCTTCCTTTTATGTAAAGCTCTCCACCCCAGAAGGCAGGCAAGCTGCCAATCCACCTCTCTGCCCCACTCCAAAATAAATGTTAGGTGCTAAAGAATGCACAAAAGGGAACTGTGAAAGGGTTTGTAAAAAGGGTTGCTGTTTTGATTTTTTTTTTCTGATTTTGAAAGGGTTTGTGTGTTTTCCACAGTCCACTCTGCTTTGTTCCACTGAAGTTCCTAAACTGTGGCTCAGCCTGACCGTCTGACAGGTCAGAGGACATCTGCCACACAGATAGGCCTGATACACTGAAAATGCCCCACGCCTTTCCTCTGCTGCGTTCCTCCTCTGACAAAAACAACATACCGTGGGCTGATAAAATGAGCACTGCATTGAGAGATTTGGCCAAAATATTGGATACCTCTGTGGTAGATCTGAAAAGTTGCTTGTTAGATCCATACCCAGCATGATACAGATCTGGCAGAGCTCCACCCATGACCAGATTCTCAGCTGGAAAAAATCCCTTGACTGCAGCACAGCTAAAATGGTTTACAGCAGCTGGGGATATAAGCCTACAGCTCACAAAACAGTGCGTGTATACGTTGGATGCTCTGCTTGCCCTGCGGAGTCCAGGTGGTTTTTCACTGGCCACTCTTCCTTTTATTGAACCAGTACGTCTCACCATTCTGTGTCCCAGCTTTGTGCCATTATAAGAAGACTGGGAATGATTTGGCTTGAGTGGTGACTGTACCTGCTCTTACAGAGATGCAGCTCAAAGAGCCTGCACTAGGAATGCCAGCCTCTCAGCTAAGCAGGCACCATCCCAGCGCACTGCAAGGAGGAGAGATGGAGTCCCCACGGCATGACTCGTTTCCCAAAGCACCCTACAGAGATGCCATCAAGGCTGTGGTGCGGAGCACGCGGTTCGGGACGGGAGGTATGTGCTCCCCGCAGCCCCTCGGAGCTCAGAGAGGCTCTTGCAACGCTGACGTTACAGTTGCATCTGTGGATGGTCAGTGTCTGGATGGCTCGGATCCAGGCTCCCTCACGAATAAAGCACGCGGAGATACTGAAACTCCAGCTGTTGTGCCCAAATTCCACTGTCTGCTGCAGGGAAAGACAGATTGCTCACAAAAGGGCAAGTGTGAGTGACTAGCCACAGAGACCCGTTCTCCCCAGTCCATCAAATATTTCCATGTGCTCCATTCCAAAATATTGATGTGCCAAGCCTTGGGAGCTTTATATTTAGCAAGGAACATAAATCACAGATGCAGGGGGCAGCTTCTGTCATGTTTCCTGGCTTATCGACTGTACTACTAATAGCTCAGAGGGGCTTGTAAATTGGACTGTGAACACCACAGTGAAAGCAGGAAAAAAAAGATCCATTTACCTCTGGTGCAGACTGGGAAGTGCTTTCTGGTGACAGGTCCTCTAGGCACTGTCAGGAGCCTCCCGGTAAGGCTCCCAGGGGGTTGTGAGATATCAGTGAAAGAAATGGGACCCCCGCCGATTCACAAACCTGAGGGTAACACTGGCGTGTGGATTTCCCTGGATTTGCACTGAGGATCTAAGCGTAGGCTCCCTGTTACTGCTGCATCCAAAGGGGAGCCATCGGTCAGAAGACAGGGGTAGATGGAGGAGGCAGAAGGTGGTGAAGGGGACTCCTGTCATTATTTCACCTGCGCTGGAGTCCCACAGATGCACAGGAGTGCTAAGATGCCCCAGAGGTGCACAGAGGTTCGCTACATCCTTTTAAAGACCATGACACATGTCCCAAGGCAGAAAGTGATAAAGAAGTCAGACAGCTGGTCTCTTTCTTCTTTTTCTTTCCTCTTTGTTTTGTTTGTTTTCTCAGCTAAGGAACCTCATATAGGTCCTATTCTTTTCATTGGAAAGTGGCTTGTAAATTCAGCATCTTGGATAAATAGCCTGAGAGCTCAGGAACACTCATGTGAACTGCATCAGCCTTCCCCCGGCCAGAAAGGTCATCAGCCTTCCCAGCACATTCAAAAGAAGTGATGCGCCAGTGTGCTATTGCAAGGAAGGTTTGAGGCCTCCCCCTTTGTAATTCTTTGTTTTATGCTTCTGAATAACTCAGTGTTTGGTTTAATAATAATGCCTTGTATTCCTGTAGTTCCATCCATCTAAGGACCAAGAATTGGTTTACCAACATCAAAGCATCTGTCCTCTTGCCTTGAATTTTGACATCAACTGGTTTTCTTAAAATCAACATTCTGACAGATTTTCCCTCTAGCAGCTTGTCCTGGCCTTTAAAAATTCTTTTAAGCAGAATCTGAGAATGGCTTTCCTGCGTCCCTTTTGAGCTCACAGCAAAACTTGCCAAAAGGGAGAAAGTGCGCATCCAAAACGACGGCAGTAACGCGCACAAGGTCCTGCCAAGCGCAAGGAGTGAACAGCCTGAAGGAGATAACCAAATACTTGCTTATTCACAGGGCTTGTTCACTAGCAGCCAGATTATAATTTTAGCAATAGGAGGTACCCGGTTTTGGACAGATGGGATCTGTGAGCTGGCACGTCCCTCCCAGAGCTTCATTGTGACCCCATGCGGAGAAGCACTCACATCACTGAAGCAAACACAACTGTACCCGGCCTGAGGATCTGCTTGCTGGGCTGGTTTCACAGGAGCTGCACCCTGGGGACACAGTGCCATGATGTTATTGCATTCAATTATCTCAGATTTAAGCGAAGGCTTGGTTCTCCTGAAGTCCTCTGGGGAAACTGCCTTTCCATAATTTCCCAAGTCCATGGAGTTTTTCTGACTTCTCCCTCTTGCCTAAACTCTGTTTCACCCCACGGTCCAGCCAGGACCATCAGTGGAGCTTTTCTAGGTATTAATGCATGGATGTTCTTTTGCAACTGAGTGCCATAATCCCCCTGGACCTGAGAAAACTTGCCTGTGGTCTGTTTCATTAAGGGTTTTGTCAAGCCCGTTTTCCTTTGTTCCTTTAATTGTGCCCAGTCCTTACCTTATTTTAGATCTGGCTACCCACACACGAACAGCATCCACAGTACAAATGTCTATGGGGCACGGCTTCTTTGTCTGTAACAAACCCAAATCTCACATCGTTAACAGGGTGACAGGACTGTGCATTCTGGATACCCTTCTATTGTGCAATGAGATTTTACTCCATTTACTTTCCGTGAACTCTGTTAACATTGTGCAGGGCTCTGTTTGCGCTCCAGTGTCTATTTTAAAACGACACACCTTGTGGACTTCTGTCATGCAGAATTTTACAAATACTTCACCCTTTTTATGACATGTTGACTGTCGAAGCTAACAACAACACTTTGTCATGGTTTTCTCCTTCTCTGTTGCCTCTGGCAGAGCTTATTTAACTCTTTCTGCAGTAATTAATCTCTCCTTTGCAGACTTTCCTTACCACAGATCTAGAAAGACATCTACCACACACCTATGACCTTATAAAACTTGCTGTTCTAATCCTTCTTCGCTGCAGCCATATTTTTGCCACTAATGTCTTTTCCATGGCCACCAGCTTTCCTGGATGTTTTACTCTCAGCCCTTTAGGCAGAGTTTCTTATCTGTATTATTGCTGTGAAAGGAACCTTAGGAGTTTGGACCCCGCAGTGCTGAGAGCTGCATAAAAACAGTCTGGAACAGTGGTCCCTGATCCAAGAGAGCTAACAAATCTTTTTTTGGCTCATGTTATGTTTTAATGCCTTGATATTACTTAAAAAAAATAAATTACAGTGACCAGACCAAAAGCTTCCACTAGAGGCATTTCTCTGGGTACCTCCTGTCCCTGTATTTATTAGAGAGCAGTTTCATACTCCTGAATGTCTCAGTGCTGTCAGAAGAACAACCCGTCATTCACAGCCTAACAAAAGGAAGCAACTGCTCCTCCTACCCCATATTAAATGATGTTCTGTTTTTGCAAGTGTTTTCCAGGACAATCACATAATGGAGAAGGTTATCCTCTGTCTGTTGAGACTTCTTTCCTGGGAATCTATGCTCCTGCCACCCACAAACATCTAAAAAACACAGCTCAGGCACCCAAAACCGTAAGCCCGGGCAGAAATCACAAGACTTTAATATGTTTGGAAGGGAATAATTTTTTTCTTTCTGAAGCTGATACCAAGCATTCAGGCAAAAGAGCTTTGGTGTATTAAACTTTCTTCTGGAGCTTCAAGCACTAGAAAAATACATTTAAGTTGAGGTAATTTCATGATTTAGCAAAACCTTTGCCTGATAGTACACCCGTTGTCTTTTGATGATGTAAAAGGAGCTGCTGGAGGGACGGAAGAGGGTGCTGTCGTCAGCCTCAGGTAAGATGCATTTAATAGAGCTGATAATAGCCCACACACTCTGTAGACAAAATCTCTCTTGAGGACTGGGGGCAAGGAAGCAGAACAAGTCAGCTCAGCCCCCAACAAGGCAGAAGGATTTCTTCCAATACCTGCCCACAGTGACTTAGCTCTAGCTCCACGGTCATGTTACCTCCCCAAGAGATCCATATCTCATTTGAAATTCTCTGAGGCAAAGGAAACAGTGGTGAGTGGCCACAGCCACCAGTGGTCCTGCATGATGTTTAAAGGCCAGAGCAAACCCCATAGCTTCATGGAGGACCTTGCTGTGGTGCACAGAGGAGCCCACAGGCAAGGCACAGCAGGGGACCCTTGGACAGGCGAGGTGGAGGAGAGGACAAGGCCAGCGTGACTAGTCCCAGCCCCTTAGAGCTTGCCCCCCTCTGGCTCCCCGCTCTGAATTCTGCACTGTGTAGCACCCGGCCCCCGGGCTGAAGGCCTTGCTTGGCATCAGATGCCCAGAGGCACTGCATGGCATATTAAGCATCATGTAGGCATGTGATCCTAAGTCCCTGGCAGCATCCCAGCAGAGTCATATTCCCATTGCATTCCTTGGATATCTCCCAGCCGCTGGCTTGAGAAAGTCACTAACCTTAGTATGCTTCATTGTTCTGGCGGGGTGTCTCAGTCCAGAGGGTGTCTCGTGATCGCTACTGACCACTGCCTGTGCGCTTGTGCAGGTCATCCCAGAAACAGCTGAGCAGATGGATAGGTCTCCGTGACATGCACTGGTCCCTAGCACCCACCACTGGGAACCAGAGCTGCGGTGCAGCCGGACAAGTCTTTCCAGCCATGGCATGTCGTCATCTCTCCCACTAACACCTCCGGGGAGCGAGGAGAAGGACAGTGGTCAGTCTAACAGGATTTGAGACCTGGTGTGAGCAGAGTTTGGAGAGAGAATCGCTTGGGGAACTAGAGCCATTTAGCTGACAGGTAAATCATCCTCTCCTCGGTACAAGCAGTGTTTATTCCCCATGCTGGCTGCAGTCCTCTACCTCCGAAGGCACGAGGTGCCTGGGTACCATGGCGAGGGCAGTAAAAATACAACGGAGACATGATTTCTCCTCTTTGGCTCCCCTGCCAAGGGGGCTGGCCTAGAAATGTGGACACATCAGCCAGAATGCATTTTAGGGTCTGTTTGCCTTGGACTCAAAGCCACAAGCACTCTTTGTAGCCTGCGGCTCTGCCACACAACAGTCCACACGCTTTTTCTCCCTGGGAATCTGCGCTGCTGATGCATCCAAGATCCTTCCCCAGCTGTCTTGCCAGCATCCACACCCTTATGCCAGAGAACTTATTCAAATAGGAAATAATCAGGCATGGGTCCTGGGCTGCTGCCGAGGCACAGGTCTGCCACTCTGCAGACAGGGCCTGAGGGTTTCTCTTAAACTCAGCTGCACAGGAACAAGATACCCAAATACTGTCCTGCTTGTCTTTCCTCCTCCCTCCCTCTGGCTCTGAAAATAACAGGACTGATTCTTTCATGAGACCGAACAGGCCCAGGCAACCTGGCACTCTCTGCTGGGGGATATCTCCGAGGATGGGACAAAAGGAGCAGAAGGATCCTGCAAAGAGATGAAGGATTCTGCAAAAAGAGCAGCAAGCCCTGTCCCAAAAAAGGTAGCAGGGCTGAGGGATGAGCGTAGCCAGGTTGTCTGTGCTCAGCATCTCACCAGGCATGAGCCACTGACAGGGCTCGTCTGCAGCGGGAGCCATGCAGCCAGGCTGGTAACTCCCCATTTGAAGATTGCTTCTGAAGAGCAGATCCATGCTCAAGGTAGGCGAGTTAGGGGTCTGAGGGCAGTCTGCCACCTGCACATCATGCGGTCTCGCTGCAGCAAGCGGGCACCGTGTGCTGTGAGGTGGCCAGAGACTTTGGAGGGACACCTTCTGCCTTTGGTCACGGCTGGCAGACAGAGAACCTCTGAGCCCAGAGGGCAGACCAAGGAAGAATGGGAGAAAGGGGTTTCTATTTACTTGAAGGATCAAGAAGAGGAGATGAAGACAGCACAGTGAGAAGACGTAAAGAGGTTCAGTGACAATTAGGATGACACCATGAGCTGCCATGGAGTTAATGTTATCCTCAAATCTGACACAACAGCATGGCTGCTGCCATGAAATACCACCTTTCAGGTGGTATTTCAGGCTCAGGGAAGAGGAGAGAAGTCAGGCAGAAATTCATACAACCAACACATGGGTCTGATGGGAAGGGAAGTGCTGTACAGACAACACAATATTTACAGACGTATACAGCAACATCACTTGACAGACAAATCTTTAGATGAGGTGGGTGAAGAACACCTGAAGAAGAGACTGTGGAAAACACCAGCCAGTGGAGGAGGAAGAGTGGGTACAGGTGGGTACAGAGGGCTCGACCAGTTGCTCACACAAGAACAGAAGCAATGGCAACAGAACAGGACAGAAATCCTCTGGTGCTGCAAGAACCAGAGCCAGGACAAGAACCAGCTGATTCAGGTTGGGTTGATGGACCATTTTTAGCTCTTCGTCATTTCCTATTATCTAGCAATTTTATTTGTACTGACTTGGGTTAGGAAGTCAGGAAATGCTTCTCTTTTTCAAGCATTATTGCATTTTTATGAGTTATTAATGAAAGGACTGTAGGCTCCCATGTGTCTGATACTATTAAACTCTTCATAAGCCTGGAGAAGCAGGTCAGGGTTCAGTGCATTCAGACTACAGGGGGTAGCAGAGATTTCTCCCTTGCCTCTTTTTTAATGTACAATAAGTAGATGTCACAATTACAACAGGAATGGAAAATATCCAGGACACTTGCAGAAAGCAGGTCCAGTTTAATTTTATCAAACTGTTTGATACAAAATGAAACTCAAATATACCAATGATATATATTGTAAAATAATTCTCCAGCTTAAATGAAATTACTGATCTATCATGTTGAAGAGGTTCTGTGCTGTCTTTGAAAATATGCGAGAGACTAGCATCTTCCATTTCCTGAAATACATGGATTGGAAAAGTCAGTATAAACCTCAGAGTCTGTTCCCTTCATGCAGTAAAACAGAGAGGTTGAGACAGCAGGAGAAAAACAGCAAGTAGCCAACAAGCCAATCTGCAGGCACAAGAACAGTTAGGACTAATTATTAAATACAAAACAGAGCATCGTGATTAGGGACTTTCATTATGAAGCCATTTATTTGTTCTGTGATTTAAGTAACAATAAATCACGTAGCACGTGATATAGGGAGGAGACATGGGGAAGATGTTCAGCTGGTGGGAAAGGCAATGCTTTTCCAGCACAGGAAGTCTACCCTGCATCCACATAGAGTTTTACACTCAGATAGATACATTAAACAAACGTGCATCCAGTGAAGCCCACCAGTGAAAAGTTGGGGTCTACAGACTTTCATGTTGCCCCTGCAATCTACATTCACAACCCTGAGCATATGGCACTGTACAGCACTTAATTCCATGAACGCATACTCTTTTTCCATAGGGCTTCTGTTGCTTTAACTGCATGCGTGGTTATTCAGCTCAGCTGTTTGCCCTCCTTACCCTGTTCGTGGCCTGCAGGCCTGTTTTCCACACGCAGCCCTGTAAACATCATTACTGAATTTCCTCGTGGTCTTACCCTCAAATCAGAGAACTTCAAAAAATCAATGCATGTTTCCTCATAGCATACATGGGAGATGGGATGGTGCAGCCCCATAAAAAAAGAGAGAGATCAATGTTGCCAGAAGCTTCTCTCTAATTGTGGGTGCCAAAATGAAAGCACTGAGGGCTTAACTTCCCAAAGCTGTTGGCAGGGTTACAGCATTTTAGACGTTCAGCGTGCAGCTCCCACTGATTTCCCCTCCAGGTGTGCGTGCTCAGCACTGCCACAAATATTGTCTACAGGAAAAATACAGCACGCAGTGAGTGACAAACAGAGAAAGCCTGAATGGACTCCACTGCTGCCCAAACAGGGAGGAGAGCATCTGTTTCTCCAGCACGGCATCCCTCTGCCTCACTTTTCAGAGACTCCTCGCTGCCTCTGCCATGACAGCCACATCGGTAGCGCTCAGGGCAGGTGACCCAGAGCAGCTTCCTTCTCCACAGCCCGATGCCTTCCCAGATCGGACAGCCCTGTGTGCTGAAGGAGGCAGGGGTCATACCCAAATACAGCATGTGCTCCTGTAACCAGAGAGCAGCAGCATGTCTCTCCAGCACGAGGCAGAGACATTCCTCATGCTTGGCATCTCCTAGCCGAGTGATCGACTCTGCAACTTTAACATAAGGCACTGCAAGGGAAAACAAAATCTTTTAAATAAAAAATGGAAAAAATATTTTGTCACATGGATTTGCATTGGTCACTCTCTTTGGGTGCCATGGAAGAGTTATTAGTTTCGTGCAAGTAATAAAGGTCTGGACTGCAGATTTGCTGTGTTAAACAAGCTGCTCTTTTCTTCATAGACCAGACACTGGTGAAACGAAAGGACGGGAGGGAGACACCCATTCTGGCTGGGAATTTAACAGCTATTTGCAGACAACAGACAAATAGGACAACTGAGGTCTCATGGGTTCCTTTCCAGCGTGCTGGTAGTCATTGGGACAAGCAGTTGCACACTATTCTGCTGCTACATCTTCCCTCATTTCTTTGCTTCTGTAGACAAAAGAGAAGATAAAAAACATTAATAGCAATGAAGTCCCCACCTCCATATACATCCATAAATGATAAGAAATAGGACCAGTCCAGTACAGATTCCGTCTCCTAGACAGATTACATTATATATATTTTCAGTGTGAGTCTGGCCATTGAACCTTGGTCATGGTAACAAAAGTCCCTGAAGAAAGGTCAGTTGCATCTAATTTTAAACAGTAGCCAATACTCTTGGCGTGAGTTTGATGCGTGGTCGTGGAAAGTAAAAATTGCAATTGATTTTGCTAAGTAGCTATTTCAAAGTGATAGAGGTTTTTCCCACACTCTCTGGGCAGCATCCGTTTCAGAATGCCTCGGAGACGTTACCTCATTAATTTTAATGAGAAGCCCAGACGTGCGTCTGACACAACCATAAATTGTTCTTTCTGTGCGTGCGTGTATGTGTGTGTTTAAAAGAGCTCCCTGTGTTACCCTGTGAAGGACCTGACTGTGTTACACGCTGACGTCCGCTCTTTAGACACACGTCATCCTGGCTCCACCACACAGGTCCCTTTTCATGCTTTGGCCACCCTTTGCGAATTACCTTCGTGCCTCTCCCTGCCATGCCCTGCATGCACAGACCTTCTTCCATCTCTCAGACAGGAGCAAGAGGTCCTCCCACTCCAGACACCACTCTAGATCAAGGCCATACCGTCACCCCCAAAATACCCTCGCTCAGTCACAGTCCCAACAGCCATATATTCACGTCAGTCCCACCCCGCGTCCTGCACTGTCCCGTTTAAGCCCTGCAGCCTCCAAGGAGCCCCCTCAAACCCCCGTGCAAGGGACAAGCTTATGGTTGGCCCCACGCTGGAGGGCTGAGGACGGGAGATGACCCTGCCAGCCCCAGGAAGGGGACGGGGGAGGCGAAATGTGACAGTTCGCTCTCCTGTTTTCCCCATCTGACCACCCACCCCATTCTGCGGCTGACCTCAGAGACAGGAGCCGCTGACGGAAACCATTGCTGTAGGAAAACCCCTCACTCAGAATATCCGTTGTGGGAGGGATCCGGCTTTCTACCTCCTATTAAGGAGCATTGTGGAAAATTGGTGTCCTCAATGCACCCCACTCACCAGCAACCATGAGCTCAAATCCCAAGTGTTTGCTGTGGGCAGTGGGCACTGGCTACTTAAATGAGGTTGCCACACAGTACAACAGCCATTTGTCCCTGCAGTGACACCACTTTATCCTACATAAGAAGCAAAATGAATAGCAAAAGGTCACCTCCCGTGGTACCTGTGCTCCTAAAATGCCTTCTTCCCACATGCCTGCATTTCAAAGGTGACCCATTTCCCTTTTCAGAAAGATCTTTGCTTCCTCCCTTTGCACAATAATCTTACATTGTGAGATGCTCACTCCTCCTGGGGAGCATTTCTGCCAGCATTTCTCATTGAGCTTCTCTGCCATTACCTTTCCTCAGCTACTTGCTAGGCATTAGACCACCGCATCCAGTTACGTGCCGTTTTCAACCAGTCATCAAATTCTGACACTACCCTGATCATCTCAGACTGGGGAGGAGACATTTGGTTTAGTTTTTGCAGGTTTCATTTTGTCCAGCTGGTGTCTATTCACTCAGCAAATACCCAAAATTAAGGTAAACTTTACCATGTTTCTCTGTCCTTGTAGAACAATTCTTGCGCACAGTTTTTCAGTCACTTGGGTATTCCCATCAGTAAGTATATTGATGTTGTTTCTAATCCATCTCAAGGCATTAAAGGCCACCCACCAGCTCTTTAAAAAGAGGTGCTGCATCTGTTCAATGAACAAGTTCCATTTGTGAACTTTAATTCAACCCCCATACTCGTGTGACGTAGGCTTCCTCCACTCTCAGTGTCCTGATTAGCATCTGCCCTGCTGTAAACATCCCATGTAGCTTGGCAACATGGACCCTTTGTGTCCTGTGTGACCGCATATGAGTGAAATGCCATTTTCTCTTAATTATAAAAGTAGGAAGTCTCCTCTGATACTGACGGTATTTCAGGATTTGAGGGCGTCTGTCTCACCCCAGTGTCACAAAGCAGCCTCCTCTCCAGCCTGACTGGGTACATGTAAATGGAAACCTGAAGAACTGCAGTTTTTGTCTCATCATGAAACATATCTGTTCCAAGTCTTTGTCCCCTCAGCCATATGTGCATAAATGCACTTTGGTTTTGTATGTCTTTGCCGTTTGCCAAAAGCAGCATACTTTTGTTAAATGGGATGCTTTCATTGAAAGTTTGTAACTAAATCTTTGTCGGACTCATTGTTTTCTGTTGCAATTGCTTCCACGTTTACTGCAAACTAATCTGTTCTCTGCTTTCTGTTTACCCTGGCACTGGGTTTTGTGCCCTGGTATGCATCTCTAAGTAGATTCACTGCCACTGGCTCACTGCTTGTTAACGCTTCCAAGCGCTAGTTTCACTAGGTTCCCAAATCTCTGGTGCTACTTGTCAACTCAAGTCCACTTCCAGCAGTAACCTCCCCTTGTGGTCACTCCCCATGAATCACCCGCTCTCAGGTCAGCTGCCAAACAACCATTAATGAGCAGGGTTTCGTTTTAGCCAGCTAGACGATAAAAATGGTCGACAGCACCTCCTGACAGGAGATCTCTGGTACAGTTGCCTCTGGGATGTTTCTGAAGGACCGGAGAGTAATCTCCATCATGCTGGAATGGGCTGCTGTTTCCCCGTGCCTCAGAGAGAAAACTTCCTTACTTCTCTTTCTTTCAAACACCATTGGCTTCTAGACGAGCTCTGACTCAATGCAACCCAATTCTTCTGATTCTTCACCAGGCTCTTTTTAAGCCTAAGGACTGAATCTAAGTTTAACAGGTTTGTTTCCTTCTGACACTGTGCAAAGGAGATGCTGCTGCCAGGGGTCCTGGTGTGGAAGGTCAGCCACTTGTGCCAGGCACATGGTGTGTGGCAGCAAGCAAAGAATAAATACCACGTCCTGTTAAGGCTAGTCATAGCCAGGGAAGCAGTGGAAAAGCTTTTTCCCTAAAAATTAATTTTTCTACGGTCTTGTTTTTCATGTTTTCCTCTTTCCTCCATCCACCGTCTCTCTGCCCCCTCCCTTTCTTCTTGCAGCTTCCAATGTGGTCTCTTTTCTCTCCACCTTCAGCCTTAACATTTCTTTTTGTCTTTGGCTGACTGTGCAAAATTACCTCCCATCCAGGGAACAGCAATTCTCTACGCCTGGTGAGCCACTAACAGGACTCTGTCAACAAAACGCCCATATGAGTGGCATGATCTGATCTTTTGCATCAGATGGAGGGGGACACTTTTCACGGAATATGGACCTCCTCTGCGGCTGAGGTCTGCTGTTTGAGTTTCCATCCCTCGGGTGCAAGTGAATCTGAGCTTAAATGGGACATGTTCTCCAGTTCCTGCTTCTAAAAGTAGAACCCATTTAACTCAGCAGATTGCCCAGCTGGAACAGGCTATTTACAGCTGTACCTGAAGCTCTGATAAGATAATGGATATGTTGTAAATACCTATCATATTATGTTGCCTTTGGTTAGTGTTTGGGATCACACGTGAAACAAATGGCTCCAAGGATTGAATAACATCTCAGGGTTCCTCCTTGAAGTGAGTTGGGAATCTTACAGATTTTGAAAGCTTGTTTATTTTACTAGAAATTTCCTAGGGACCTGGTAAAAATAATCTGACTGCATGGTAAAAAGCATGCGTTGCAGCTGAGTTTCGAGGCAGGGAGTTAGGGTGGGCTATTTTTTCACATCATGCATTTAATAGGTGTACATTTCATTAAGTGAGATTGGACCTGGCATTTATTGGAATTATTAAGGAGTGGGGAAAGGAGTGAAGTGGGAGAGCTTAGAATAAGGAATCGAGCCGAAAACACATGTGCACATCATGAGGCGAAAGAGGATTTGTTCTTCCTTCCTCCCTCTCCCTTTCCCAAAATTTAGTCTACTTTTGGAGAAGAGAAGAGACAGGCTTGTGCATGGTTCCCCTGAGGCTCTCCCAAATTCTGCTGGTGGTGATGGATGTGGGAAGAAAGTGCAGAAAGAGACTACGGGAAGAGGGTTTGTCCAGTCCAGGTACCTGCAGTAGGCAAAACCTACATAACACAGATGTGAGGCAGGCTGGTCAGGAAAGGAAAAGACTGGCATGGATCATCTGTGCTCTGCTGCTTTTAGAGCACAAGGAGGATTTTCCAAGGAGGTTGAGTGGGGGTTAGGTTGGCTCTTGGTAAAGGGGCGAGGGAAAGACAGCAATCTCCAGATCTTGTCTGGGGATGGGCGTTTAACCCTATCTCCTTCTCTGCACCGCAGTCCCCACAGTTTCCCAAGAAATACTTGCAGACCAACATGGCCCTGACAGCTCCCGCATGGCAGGAGGCAGCCAAGGTGCTGCCCTCCACTGACACTCAGCATGGCTGGTCTCATCTCCGCCGAAATGCTTCGCAGAAACCACCCCTTGAGTAGGAGTCCTTATGGGATCCACGCATCGTGGCGCTCACAGACCACACACGAGCTGCAGCCAACACTGGACGTTCCATTTGCTTCGTCTTGTTCCTCTTGGAGAGGAGGGAGATCCCATTAAATGTGAAAGCTCTGCTCTGCCATCTGCTCTGGTTTCCTGTCTGCATGAGTGCTGTAAGAGGCAGCCGGTGTTAACCTTTGGGGCACCATGCAGAGCTCATCAGCATCTGTCCTGAGGTCATTAATGAAGCGTGCTTTTTTTTTTTTTTAATGCAATTAAGCAGATTTTCTATTTAATTGCCGGACCCATCTATCCTTTGGCTCTGTGCGTCACTGTGGTTATATTCACACGGGCACTCCCAACCTGAGGAGCTGGAAAAAAGCATCCCCTGAACCATGCCTGAAGATGTGGTTCTCTCCCCCTAGCAAACCATAATCAAGTGCATATGTGTCACTTAAATCCACTGTCGTCTGTACATCCAATAACTGCTGCTTGACCCATTAGGTGGAACAACTGCAAAATGCTAGGCTCTTCTGTCGCCAGAGCTAGAACCACAGCAGAGCTGCCAGAAAGTCAGGAATATTTATAAGGCAGCAAAGTCAGCAGCTGGGCTGTTCCTCCAGAATTTGGGAGACATCGGCTCCCTTCCAGCTTCGGCCGCTGTGCCTTCATTTTCACTCCCACCTTTTGTCCATCCTCTATGAGGTACAGACTCTCTCCCTCATTAAGAGCTTGTACAGTGTCTAGCGTAACGGGGCCTTGACCCTGTGCAGCCCCAGGCCCTGCCTTCATAAATCAAGTATAAGAACGGGATTACAGCACTGTCACCCGACAGTAATAACATGTGCTCCAGGTCAGAGACACTGAAGGGCAAGAATCGCTCATTAAGGAAGAGAAAAATATGGGATTTTTCGCTTGACATTATTAGGGAAACATGTTCATTCATGTTTACGGAGTTATTGTGAGAGCTTCCTGCAACACAGGTGTCCTCTGACGGCAAAAGTGAAACTGTACATAGCTGCTCTAGGCTGACCTCCAAAACTGAGCAAAGTCCCCAAAGCAGAGGGAGGATTTGGGGCCTGGAGGAAAGCCCCGGGGAGCGCTAAGCTCTTTGGCTGACGGGAGGCTCCATACTAGGCCGAACCGCCAAGCTGTCACACCTTCCACAGCCAGACTGGAGCTGCTGGAAACCAGCCCCAGCCCTGCCGCAAGCCTCCCAGCTCTCCCGCACTGGTGTGAGCGACTGAGCCTTTGGCTAGATTCACAGCCATTTTAGCCCCAGTGTAAAATGGATCTGACTTCTCCCCATTTGGCTCCAAATATACTTCAGGGACTGTGGCAAAGTCTGCCACCTCTGTCAGCCTCGAAGGAATTCTAGCCAGTACTGGCACCCCAGCATAGACCCCAAGTGTCTTGGTTTCAGGAAGAAGAGGCTTTCTTCTGTAGGTTTGCAGCCTGGCTTTTGCTTTCCTAAAGAAGAGATTTTCATTCAAGCAAAGCACCATTTCTATCCCACTCCCAAAGATAACCCAGCTCTATGCTTCTTTTTCTTTTGCAAGAACTAAAGTTCCTTTTGGGCTTGCAGATGAACTTTGAATTATACAATTATTGGAGAGCCAAAGAAGGAGAGAGGGCAGCCCATGATGTAGTTCTGCAAGTCAAGTGTACTCAAATCTAACCCTGCTTAAGTACCTGGCATCCTGGTGATGTATATGAATGATGACAGGTGTGAGTCAGGTGTGAGTTTTACAGAAACGGGGTGTGAAACAACTAAATCAGCCTGGCTTCCTTGGAGGACCGGGGGCTGAGCCCTCCATCTCCTGAAATCTGGGAAATATTTTCCTATGTCTTGTTGGGAATGTGGTGACTCAAATAATCTGGGGTTTGAAGCGGGAAGACCTGGCTGCTCCTTCCCTTCACTGCCCTACTTGACAGGAGGATCAAAATTTCTCAGGGCTGCAGGCAGAGCAGAAATGAGGGCACAAGCAGGGTCTGAACCTTCTGCTGAAAGCATTAGTGAGGGACTTAGGGAGACCTGAGTTCAGCTTGGCCAAATCCACTGAATGGTCTGGGGCAGGTCATTTCATCTTTCTGCGCCTCGGTTCCTCGGTTGTAAAAGAGAAGAAAACTTTTCCCTACCTCAAAGTAAATCCCTTGGTTCTTGTCAAGCACTTAACTACTATAGCAGTGAGGGCCATATAAATTATAATTACACTGAGTGCCTGGTGCTGCTGCCCGGAACTAGCACTTCATTCTTTAGTGCACAAAATTTCTTTTTGGTGGGGAAATTAGCTGCTGCTGCAACCCTAATTAGGTTCTCTGTCTTGAATGACTCATTCCAGCATATAGAAATCAGTTTTCTTTGTCTCTAAAGGAAGCTTGAAATCATGTTTTGGAATTCAAAACAGATTATATTTGCCCATAATACACAGCCCCCAAAGTCTGGTTAGAACAGGGTGGGGAGCCTGGGGTGTTAAACTTAGAAATGGATTTAATTAACCTTTGCTGTTTATTGCTTGCTTCCAGAGTTCAGCCAGGTTAGGAAAAGAACAAGGAATGGGTTACCCGGTGTTTACACGGGGCTTTTGAAGAATGGCCCAGACACACACTTCCCCCCCTTGTTTCTTTAAACATTCTGAGTTTAAAGTTGTGGCTTAATTTTGGAGCCAGGGAAGGGGGATGTTTATTCAGAGAATATTAAATAAGTAGCCGTAGGAGGCAATATGAACTTCTCTGTGCTACCTTTAACACCAGCATATCCTTCTGCCTTCTCAGCTCGCTGCATGCAGGAGGTGGTAGGAGAGCCTCAGCACGAGGGTGACAATTCATTTCCGTGCTGCGTAGCTTTCTGGTCATCTGTCTCCATACTGTTCTCCTGTGGAGGATGTTTTTCACTCAGCTGGGATTATAACAAATTAGCATCTTGTGAATGTTTCAGTAAATCCCAGAGGTACCTTTCTCTGCGAGGCGTCTCTCTGCACCCCCTTCCATGCGGAGCCTCCGTGCCCTGACCATACGCTTATTTCCAACAGGAATGGACAGATTTGCCACATCCTGGGCAAGGGGGGAAAGAAATGTTTTAATGCAGCGAGCCGCTTTGGTTTGGTCCTGACAGTCTTTCTGCTTCTCCATGCCGCACCTGCACCCCCACGCGCATCGGTACAAGCACAGCCAGAGAGGTGACGAGGAACCTGCTGGAGGGGCAGGCTCTGCAGCCCCACCGTCCTTTTGGGTTTTCCTGGGCTCAGGAAAGGGGAGGAGTGGTCAGCCTAACTGAAGGAAGATGCTGTTTACTTCTCTTCTCCCAAATGAGTCATCCCCAAATCCGTTTTTCATTGAAAATAAAGTTACTGTGCACAGTGTTGCAGAGCGAAAAATTGTTTTTCAGGATTTGACGAGCCTGCCCGGTGGTATGGAGCAAGAAGCCACACAATTTAAATAGCTGTCATCAGACTGGCATAGCCATGACAGGAAGCTCCAACAGTGGCTCTGAAACTAAGGAGTGACACAGGAAGGTTTGTGAAATGATTAAGCCAGCAAATTGCACTGTGGGTGGGAAAAAAGAGACACAACACTTTTTTGGCCATTGATTTTTACTTTTTTTGGTTTTTTCCTGGTTACGTAAAAGGAGAGAGGAGAGGAGAGGAGAGGAGAGGAGAGGAGAGGAGAGGAGAGGAGAGGAGAGGAGAGGAGAGGAGAGGAGAGGAGAGGAGAGGAGAGGAGAGGAGAGGAGACATGAAGGAAGATAAAATACACGTAAAAAGAAACAAAAAGGAATTTTACACACTTCATATAGCAGTATTTTCAGTTCAGTATGTGACAGATTCCTTCCCTGAAGACCTGACACTAGATTTTTGGACAGTATAAACTGATTTACATCCCTTGGCTTTGGTGAAGTCACACTTATTTACATCAGTTGGGAATCTTGTCCCATAAACTAGTGAAACAAAAGAAAGAAAGAAAGTGAGTGGATGACCTTTGTGACAACTCTGAGCCATGAAGTGCTGATGCTGATTGACTTAAAGAAAGAAAGAACGGTTTTCTGGTAAGATAAGCTCCATGAAATAGGGTGGAAAGATGACAGGTTACAGGACAACTCAGGAGACAGTGAGCCAACACTTGCTCCTCCATAGAAACAGAAATAGTTCATTTCAACTCTTTGTTGATCTGTAATGTAATGGGAGTCGAGATGGTCTCTCATTACGCTTTTGGACGGCGTCTGGGAGAGTGAAACCTCAGTCATGGCAAAGCACTTCTGGAATCCAAGTGAAGATGAAGATGTCATGGAAACTTAGATCCGGAAAATCCAAAACATTCCTCCAGCCTTGCAGTGGAAGGCCGTGGAGATACTGCATGACAGTAAGCGGCAGTATTTGCAAAATAGAAGGGGATGCAAGCAAGCTTGATCCTTTCTAATTATGGAGGAGAACATAGTTGATTCAGCCTTAAATGGCCCCTAGAACAGGAACACGCAAAGAGAAAATTTCCACTTGGACTGAAATATTGACTCAGTTGGTGGAAGCCAAATTCTTCAGCAGATTAGATGGACTGATAGGTTTTTTCAGATCTCCTTTGGCATGGAAAGCCCAGGGTTGAACACCTTCGACATATTTATTGGGCGGGTTCCAAAACATTTCACTGCACAGATGCTACAAACCCTGTAAAAATTGAAGTGTCTACTGATCATATAATTGTCTGGGACAGAGCTGTCACTGAGTATCAGGGATTATTTCAGCATGTGCTTACTGAAGTTGCAAGTGGGGAAAGGTTTCAATTAAACAAAGTGAAGTTTCAGTTGGAAAAAAAAAAGAAAGAAAGAAGAAAGAGAAAGAAAGAAATATCCTAACTATTACAGATGCTGGCCTTAAAATGATAGATTTAAAGTCCTGGCTGTCATACACTTTGTGTCCATAACTTCACAATAAGATTTTCACAACCTGTGTGAAATGACTTCCCGAACACTGCCAAGGCAGAATGACAACACAGAAAGTTTAACCATTTGTAGTACGTACTGATATTAATCTAGGTTGCCTTTTGGGGGGCCTATTAAAAGAAACCACATTCTACACAGATGCTTCAAGTGGTGATTCAGGAGCTCTACTTCACCCAACGTGTTGCACGACTAAATAGATGCCTGTAGTGCATGCAGAGTGCAACGGAGGCAAAGCAAATGCTTGCACAGCTTAAGAAAAACAATGCTAGGTCTTGTACATGGTTGTCCTGATTTGCCCAAGTCTCCCAAGGGGTATAAACAACGCAAGCAGACAACAGTTCCCTCTGAAACTGGAAGAGCACATTGTGAGCCTTGAATTCATGACCCAGGATATGATTTAGTCACAGCAGACATGCTGTTGGGAGCATATGCTCCACTTGTCAGCACGTAACCTTACGATGTGGAACAAGCAGGAACAGGTCATGCAAACACAGTAAAAGCATCGTGTGCTGCATCTCCTGAGACAGGGGAATCCTCCAAAGACAAAACAGAGCAAGCATCAGTGCACACAACACTGAAAACTCATGTACATACTTACTCCCTGTATGTGCCTGGGCTTCTGGGATGAAAGAAGCAGAAAGCAGGTGAAGCGGACAAGGAGGGCATACACAGCTGTGTCTAGCTATTTCTGCATTCATTTGGAGTCAGGGGTCGGCTCACCCTCCGACAGTGATCTGCCCAGCCACACTGAAACCTAAGCCAACAAGACAGATTTTCTGCTGGTGCAAGTTGGCATCGGTCCACTGACAAAAAGCAGGTCTCATCCTTGGTGATGTGAAGCAGTGTCATCCCACTAAAGTCAGTAGACTGATAACCCAGGCTCAGCTCCAGAGAAAGTCAACAGAGCAGCAGCAATTGTCAGAAGCTGAGATTTTGGCCCCCTTCTTTTTGTTTTACAGTAGATTAGGAAGACAGAGATTTCTCCAAAAGACCAGTGAGGCGCACTGACAGCAGAGGGGAGGGGAAAGGGAGGCAGAGAGCCAAGGTAAGGAGCTTTGCCGGGCTTATTAGTGTGGGCTCCAAGCTGATGCTGCCAGAGCCAGCAGTGGGACAGGCAAGGAGGAGGTGGCTTGGGAGGCTGAGTGGGCAGCTGCTGCAAGGGGGAAGAGACAGGCACCGAGGGACCGGCCGCCGGCTGGGTGAGAAGGCAGCGGGCCCAGGGGATGGGGCCAAGAGGAGGAGAAGGGAGCGGGACCCGGCAGCAGGACGAGTGGTGGAAAGGTGTCCGCTGTCCTCTGACACGTTCATGATGTAACAGCAACAGCTATACCACGGGGCTTTTCTCGCTCCGTCATTGCGCTGCTTCGGAGAGCCTGCTGGTGTGATGGGTTTAGAAAAGCCGTCTTTCAAAAGGAAAACAGGGAGATGGGGTTTCAGTAGAGGTGGTACCACCTAATGCTGAAGTTGCCTAATACTTCTTATTAAAAGGCTGTTTTCAGTTACTTATAACTTTGTCACACTAACCATCTGGCCTGCAATTCCCCATGCTGGGTGCCTGCCTCAAGCTGAATTTGTTTTGTTCATTTGTTTTTGCATTTCTGCTTAAGTGTCTGAGAACAAGAAGAAGAAAAATGCATTGTTTCCCTCATGGTGAAACATTCTTACTGGTCCGTGGCTCCCATGCCTCAGAGCAGGCACCCAAATACAGGGCTGCTCGTATCAAGGATGTCCTCTTGACAGCCTCGTTACAATCTACCCTCTTTTAGCCACCTCATAAGCCTCAGAAAAGCCAACATTTGTATTTTTTCTGCAGAAAAGGCAAGCCAAGCACTTGATTTCCCTGAAGGTTTCCTTGATATCTCTCCTGGGTTTGTGCCCCATCTCTTCCAACTCCTCTGTAACACCATGCAGGAGATGTAGGTGCACACGTGTCCCTGTTCAGGGACATGAGGATCAAGCAGGATTGCGTCTGCCACCGCTCCTGCTGAGATCTCTGGCTCTGAGAGGACTGAACCCACTCTGCCTTCGAAGGCAGAGGTCAGTGAAGACACAAACTGCAAGGGCTTGGGGGGTAGGAATGAAAAAAACCCATGAGGCACCAGCAGAGCTGAGAGGAGACGGAGGAAAAGTGAGAGAAGGAGCAAGACAGAGGCAGGGAGCACCATGGTACATGGGGGTACATCACTCAGGATCTCAGGGATAGAGCAAGGGCATTAAAGCCATACAAAGTTCTTTGGAGAGTCTGCGCCTGTGCACCTCAATGTCCCTTGGCAGCCCAGGCTCCAACACCAAGCCCAGCGTGCTCCTGTCCCTGCACTCCATGGGGCTGATGGGCTGCTACCCCCCCATCACCTCAGGTGGCAAAGATCTCCAGCTCCCTATCGCCCGGTGACCTGTGCCAGGGTCAGCCCGTCTCCACGCTGCACACTCTCTAAGGGGTAAGACAGAAAGCACTGAAACTTTGTTGTGGTTCCCCCCCATAATCTGTGCAATAGCACATGGAGAACTATGTTAAAGGAGCATTATGACTGCACAGAAGAGTGAGGAAATGCTGGGCCAGGGGCTTTCCATACAGCATTAATTCATCTCCTTTGTGCCTGTGTGTTATAGTACAGCCTTTAATTACATGATCACGTAGCGTTTTGTTGGGTTTTTCCCACAGGACCCCTGTATCCTTTATTGCCAAGCTGGAGGGGCGTGTAGGAAATGAGGAAGGGGATTGGAGGTGGAGAAGAGATGATCCGGTCATTAATGCAGCTGAACGCTGCCTAGCCCTGCTCCTGCCACTGAGTCCTTGTGTGCTACTGGCAAGTCACTTAAATAAGCATTTTCTAAGTTGGCCACTACCTCCTGTTCTGCTTTCCGAGCTACGGACACCTGGGGCCAGACTGGCAAGAGTGCTGAGCATTCTGCATTGCAAGCAAAGTTGCTGGGAGCTGTGCCTTCAACATGAAATTATGAGAGTCCCTGGCACCAAAAGTTCAAGAAATACTGGCCACTCTTAGAAATTCCCTGCCCCACTCTCCCACTCTTCAGCCGAGGATGTGTTTTGCCCTTGGAGGTAGCTCATAGCAGGCCATCATAGGTTTGCCAGTGACTCCCTTTGGATGGCTTCAGTATCAAAACCTGCTAACAAGGATGTTCTAGGGGCTGCTTAGTTCATCTTTCTTCTGTCATCTCAGCTCCATGTCCTGCCCGAAGAGGTTCGCAAGTGCTCATTTCATTTATTCACAAACCTTCCACAATATTAGACTTTCCTTGTTCACCCACTGTTCTCCCTCCCTGCTCTCCTCCCTGGTCCTCTCAACACTTTTTCTTGTTCTTGTTCTTTTCTCTCAGTAAGTGCCCAGCTCTCACATTCACAGAAAACAATTGGTTTTGTTACGTATCTGCAACTTTGTCTTTCACAATAGTCACTTGGAGGGGAAATTCTCTGCAGATTTAAGTAACATGCCAACGTTTAAACATATACAGCACACACACACACACAAATCCCAAAAAAGCAAACTTGTGTAGCTGTAAAGAGAAGAGCCAGAGTTAGTGGTCTCAACTCTAATGTCTTTATGCTCGTTCCACTTCGGTAAAATGGAAGCAGTACTAGCTCCTTCCTCCTCACAAGTGCTGTTGTAAGGGGAAATCTGTTCGTGTTTGTGAACTGTTCAGATTTAGAGTGAAAGTGTCACAGGAAAGCCCATGAGGAAATGTAATCAGTTTGTGTTCTAGGCAGAATTTAAGTGGTGTTTAGTAAATAAGGTCTGAGGTTAAGTGATGAGAGTAAGAAGAAATTCTGAGCGGTTACCCAGTGAGCACAGTGACGATCTGTCTTATACAGTGACGATCCTGTGACTGCGACACAATGCAGATACATATAGAAATTTGAATTAAGGCATGAAGAGCAATCATGACTTCAGCATTTCTTATTTCTGAGCATTTCATGTTTCCGACCTAAGTAGTTTTTTAATGTCATTATTAAAAGGTAATAAGGACACAGATAATATAAAAATAAGTGCCCATCTAGATGAAATACTATGCAGGTAACACATTTAGAAAAGAATTACTTGGTTATCAGTTTGTCATCTGCAACAGTATAGAACTGGACATTATAGGATACATGCCACTACCTACTTTTGAAAGCCCCGGGCAAAGAGCCTGGGGAGATACTAATATTCTTGTGCCTTTCACTGTTTAATTTTTCCCCATGATATTGAGGTTACATCTTTCCCTCAGCCCCATTTCCTCCTGTTTTATACCTTTACATACAAGCAAGCACTGTGTTAAAGACTCATTGTCCTGCCTGCTCAAAAACCAGTAAGTGTGAACAGGTACTAACATGCCCTGACAAACACAGCCAGCCAATAAATAGCCAAACCATGCACGTTGTTCTCCCATTGCACTCTTTGAAAACCCAAACAGGCTTGGGCGATTCCTCCAGGCCCTCAGTCCATCCAGGTTGACACCATCTCCTTCATTCGGCAAGATCGTAATTTCCAGGTAACTTTCAGAGCAAGTTCATAACTTCCTGGTCCTGTTTTGTGCGCTCTTTGTGCCAGCACGACCAAACTCCACTGACCGTCCTTGTGGCCATACGGCATGCCAAGACCTTATCAAATTTGCTCCACGTATTGGCCCACCTATTACCTTCCATTTGTTGAGCTCCACATCTGGCTTTAACCAACATACTCACAAGTTCTTTCAATATCACATCTGCCAAGGTTTTTCCTCCCTTCTCATAGGCTGTGTGTTTTGGGTTGATTAATAGATGTTTGTTTTGCGGGGTTTTTTTCAAGATGAAATGGGGTTTTTTTTGGCTGGCTTTCTGCTCCTCCAAAGTCACATTGTATTTGTTCTCTGCCTAAACTTGCATTTGCAATTCAGCCCAGTTAAATAGCATTTGTTAATGCCATTAATGGGCTTTTAACTCCCCGCAACCCGATTAATAGTGGAGATATTAAGCACTCCCAGAAGTAATTGTTTACAAAAGCATCCACGTGATTTAGAAGCATGAGTCCTGTCAAATGTCTCCGCGTCAGCTTTGCCTTTGAAAGTGAACTTCACAGTCTGGCATGGACCCAGAGAGCTGGGAGCATGCTCCATTTCTTTTTTGGGGGGGACAGTTGCAAGCTTATCCCTCTGTAGTAGGACATAAGAGTAAGCATCAAATCAAAGCCGACTGGCATACATTGACATTTTTCCTTCCCTCCCTGACTGCTAGCAGTTTTTCCTAGATCTTGTTTTCTGCTTTACAACCAGTTCAGTCCCTCTTTGTTTTGTCCTTGTGTTTTTAAGGAAGCAATGGGGACTCTCCGTCACTTCAGGCTCCATCTCATTTATGCATGGATAAGCTCGCCAGTACTACTTGTTTTCACAGCCTCTCTTTCTAAAATCCTTTCATCTTTCCTTTGGCAGCAAGAGCTCCCTTCAAATTCCTCTTGCATGTACCCTGTCCCTGCAGCAGGTATGACTGAGCATTCGGATTTGGTTGCTTTCCCTACAGCAACGGATATTAACATATGAAAATAATTGGACCTATTTATGCAGGAGCCAGACACATATCCACAACAGACAGTGCTTGCTGTGTCCCACTAGTGCTCTCTTTTCTAATAAGCTTCACAAATCTCTTATCTCAATTGAGCCGCCCCCAGTTTGCTTTCAGATCCCTGTACGGGCCAGTCCTAATTCTGAGGGAAGAACAAGACTAGACACCTAGCTTCTTCCCTGGGCTGCTCCTTCAGGAAGAGATTGTTTACACCTCAGTACATTTGAATAATTTCCCAGAGTGGCGGCTAGCTACCTGGTGCTAATTCATCCCAACAGGAGCCGCACAGCTCCATCTCACTCATTGCACAAAAGCACTGAAGCTCCACGGTCCCACATCCTGCTCCAGCTTTGAGTTCCATCCAAACATCCATCAAAAGATGAGGGACTACCTTTCCAGCCAGTCTCCATGGAAAAAAATTGCCGCAGAGCTCCCCATTGGCATTCCCCAGCCTTGGATCAGCGCTGACCGCCTTAAAGAACAAACGTGACTTCTCCATCCATCCCCTCATTGATGCCCTGCAGAACCGTCGCTCAGTGGCACTGCATTCACTGCCTGAATTAGAGGGATGGAGCTAGTGGGCCACCCGCTGTGCTGACATACAGAGGCGGTTCCCCTACCAGCTCTGAACAGCCAACTTGTCTTGCTCCAGACACCATGTTAAGCCTCAATGACATTCATCAATGATTCAGAAGAGACTTGATGGCTTTTGGCTGCTGCTTTCTTGTTGTTTGCATGGCAAACGAATGCCATCTATCATCGTTCGGGGGCCTTGCCCATGCTGTCTTGCTCTGAGGATCATTATTTGACACAAACTGAACTTTCAAGGGATGATGATGTTAGATGAGCACATGCTTTTGGGTCCTCATGCAGCAGGAGAGGAGTGATTCCCTGTCTGTAGGCAAATGCACAATGTCCTAGCAGAGCTGCTTCCCTCTCCCACTGACAGCTTTTAGTCACCAGACCACTTCCAAAGACCAAGGTACAGGGATGAAAGGAGAGGAGCCTCCAAAGTTTTTCCACCGAGCAGGGGAAGGATGGGATGTGACTGGACAATGCACCAGTTCTCTGTGTTTCCCTACTACATATAACTAGACATTACAAAAGAAGTATATTATTTAGAAGTCACAAGAATTCTCGTCAGCTGTTCACACAGATGGCAAGGATTGTCTTTTTAATATATATATATATTTTTTATATATATATATATAAAGCCCAGCCCATTGTGAGAGGGGATGATCTCACTCACATCTCACTCAGATCACCCTCGGTGTGCAATGTGGTTATGAGCTCTATCTCAGACACTGTTTTACAGTAACTCGGCAACTCCTGTGGCCCTGCAGAGGGGGAGACCACTGCAGTGAATCCTGCTCGGTGGAAATGTAATGTGTTCAAAGAAGCTTGAGGTGATGGTGATCCAGAGTTGCCTGTTAACACATGGTTAGAGGATAGAATTAGACCTACACCCATCTCGTGGCAGCTGGTGTGACAGAGAAGGGCAGAATTAGCCGGGGAGGGGGGGCAAGTCTTGTTTGGTACCTGGAGAATGAGAAACGTGGACTAGGCAAAGGGGGGATGGAGAACCACAGAATGTACCCAAGGAGCAACCCTGTTGGACTGCACGTTGCTTCCCCATGGGCGCCTGCCAAGCACAGCCCTGCCTGATTTCGGACACCCTGCTGTGGGTGTGTTTTCAATAAAACAAAAGAAAAAAGGGTTTTATTTCAAGAAAAACACACCCACAAAGAAATTGAATAAATGCTATTTAAATCCTCTCTCTCCTTTTCATGAGCTTAATACAGAACACAGGTCCATGTCAAAGTCCCAGCACACCACAGAGGGCCTCTGAGACCACCTCTGTGGGAGACCTGTCTCTGATGTGGCCCCGTCCACAAACCCCTCTGAAGCAGCCCATGCAAAGGCAAACCAGCAGCTCCATCCACTGAGAAATCATCTGCCTTTGCTGGGAATAAAAAGTCTGTGTTTCTCTTGCTTCTTAAAAGCCCTTGTGTTTTGCTGAAAACAGGCTTCCGGTTTTAGCCAGGGAAGGAAGCATCACCTGTTCTCCTGCTCAAATGCTATAGTTCTCTGGAGAAGCAGAAACTAGTTGACAGGAATGGGATTGCTCATGGAGGACCTGGCCTTCCTCTGCCCAAGGGCATCAAGGGCTTGCTTGTGCACTGCAAACATGAGCTGTGGTTGGGTAACATGAAAGCTCCAGGGCCCTCAGCTTCCCTGTCAGATTATGGTCTGACACTTCTTTAGACATAGGTTCAAGGAGGGGTGGGGTGCAGTGTGGGAGCTCTAAGGAGGCTCTCTGTCTTCTTGGGGAGCCTCAAGCAAGCAGTATAATGGATCAGAGAGAGGTGTCAGTGAGGCACCTGACAATGGAGAGCATGACTTCCCCCATAACCACCACCATCTTCTCCAAGGCAGGTTTATAAACTGCAAGGACCTGTCTAACTCTACATCATCCCAATTGCTATGCAGTTTATTAGCATGAGTATTATTATTATTTTTCAGGAGCACTTTGCAAACGTGAGGTGAAGATTAAGCCCCAGTGGTAGTAAACTCTGTGTCAGCTGTACAAACCTCTCCCAAAAACCAGAGAGACACAATGGAGCAAGGGCATAAATCACAGCATAGGGACAGGGTGGAAGGGGGAAAATCAGGAAGGTCAGAGTGGTTGGATGATAAAGGAGTCGGCACATTGGTCTCAAGGGCACAGTTTGTCGCTGATGGTGCGTAACTCGTGTGTGAGCTGTCCCTACGAATAACAGCCAAGCTTCACCTCTGTTGTCTTCTCCTTTCTTCACCTCTCACCATGACTTCTACTGGAAGTGAAACTCAGATCACACTAAGATCAAGGGGAAAAGGAAACTGGGACATGGGTGTTTACGGCTTACTGTGTTCACATCTATGTCAATGTCCTAACCAACGTTTAGGAGGACATCTGCCACTGTGTGCAAACACAGGTTGAAGAAATCAGTCTTGCAAGTTGAGAGATAGTTAAAACCACAGGGAGGTCTGTAAGCAGGAGAGCTCAGGCTGAGCCATTAAGAGCTGACTAGTCATTAGGAATGCAGCAGCGCCCTGTTGGCCACAGCAAGACAGACAGGAGATCATTAGCTCTTCAGTTCATCAGAAAGTGGTGAGGGGGTACATGCACTGAAGTTAGTGGACCAGGGAAGTCTGCAAAATGGCATTACTACCAAGGTATGATATCCTCAGGTGGTGCAAATTAGTGCAGCTTCACTACAATGTTAGGTGATGATCTGTGCCAAAATGTCTGTCTTTTTTTTTTTTTTTTCTGGTTCAGTGTTGTGAACTTTTACCACAAGCAGAACTCTACCCTGTTGTTTCGATAAGAGACAGAGGATGTTTCGCAAAACTTGTGGCAGAACACGTAACGCTGGCCAGAGGGCTGTCAGATTTGCAAAACTGGGTGAAATGTTGCAAACAGGCAGACTGGCGCCATTGGAGAGCAATTCCGAAAAACGAACTCCAGGACACTTCCCACTTTCTGCCAGGCGCCCAAAAACCCTCCAGATATGCTTTTAACAAATGCTCCTGCATCCCAAATGCTATCTAGCCTCCAGGACCTCAAAGCATTGCCCCAGCATCTGCGAAAGGATATAAATAGTGAATATAGAAAGTTTATAAAAAAAAAAAAAAAAGACAGAGGTTTGACTATAAGCATTTAAAAAAAAAGTATTGGCTTTGCCCTCAATAGTTTTGCAGGAAACTTGCCATCACACGATGCCAATGACCGAAAATGCCACCAATATGTCCCTCTTAGGGGCCACCCAAAATGTCTGAGTAGATGGCCATGCCATTGTGTGATTCCTTAAAATAAAATGACTATAATTGTGGTTAGGCCTTAGCTATCCAGGAGCCACATGAAAGAACATAAAAGCCACAGAATAACTTAGCTACATTGTCTACTGGGGCTTTGCCAGGGCTATTTCTGAGATGATGAAATCTCTATCTCCGCAGAACTTATGCTCTATTTCAGGTTCCCAGATCTCTGTTTTACCTCGTCTGGAAATCGGCTCTATCACCTTGAATTCACTGGTGTTTGTTCTTCTGCAGCTGAATCCTATCGTGGAAATGTAGTTAAGGATAAGCTGTTCTCTGGCGCTAACCTTGCTCTGGAGGCCTAAGTCCCATCCCAAACCCAACGCAGTCTGAAGAAGAGGTGGTCTGTTCCAGGACATTGCATAGGAATGCATGGCTGTCCTGCTGACTCACCCTGATAGAAGGAACGTCTGCCATGCAAAGGTATGCGGTTATTTTTGCTTGGTGCCTCATCACGTGCAAAGCCAAGCCAGCTCACCCAAGTATAAGAAGGGCAGGCAGGGAAGAGCTACGGTTTGTGATGGGAGCAGCACAAGGGGATGGCCGTGCCAGCAAAATTGTTCCAAAGTCTTTAATTATCTGCCACCGCGTGGCTGATGCTCTTGACTGCTTTTAAATAACGGAGCTGCAGCAGCAGCAGAATAAGTAAGAATTATTACCTACAACCACAATCTATGGTACAAAAATCTCCGGTCCCTGTACGGGGCATTTGAAAACTTTCTTTCAGTCCTTCATTCCACCAGAGAATGCAAGCAATCATGAAAAAGAAGCCATTTCCAGGGTGACAAAGTAACTTAGAACCCTAAACCTGCATTTCAGAAGTGGATTTAGGGGGAGGGTTTTCAGCAGGAGAGGTCTCTAAGACCCATCAGCTTTTGAAAATAAGTCTGGAGTCCTCAAAGATTTAAACCTATTAAGTGTTTAAACACCCTCATACCCACTTCTTAAAGCTGCAGAAGTTCCCACTCCCACCTCCATGTTCGTACCCTGCTCCCATTCCTCCGCAGAGCTATGCTGGCACTGTGGTCCTGCCGGGCAGCTGCAGCAGCCTTTGTGCCCTGCTCTTTGCGTATCATTCCAAAGTTATTAGAGGGAAGCTGGCCAGCGAGCAGAGTCTAAGTTATTAGGTTCAGAGTCGGCAAGTACAGTAGCAATGTAAACAGCAGACATGTCCAGAAGCTCCAGCGCCGTCCCGTCTGTCACCGAGGCTCACGTTTCTCTGCTGTCCTGAATTTCTGAATAGTTTCAAAGCTGATGCCAGCCCTGCGCTACTTTGTCAGAGCGGGTACAACCCCTTGCACTAACCTAAGAATTTTGGTGGCTGGGGAAGGAATACCTGGATACATCACCTGCCTATATCAGCAGTAAAACCTTCTCAAGCTGCCCCGCTGATACATGGGCAGTGATTGGAGGGAGCAAGAGAGAGGGGCACCAAATGCCCTACCACACAGAGAGCACATTTGCATCTTCCACTGTTTAGCCATGATACTCCTCAGTTAGCAAGTCCCCAAGGTCCTGCTCAGGCAAGCTTGAATAGGAGAGTTCATGTCCCAAAAGAAGCTGCTGGGATTTCTAAGCCATTCAAAGAAGAGCCTCATCATATGTTCATCTCCTCTTCCCTCTTTGTCTCTTGAGCTGTGCTTTCATTCCACATTAATTGGGTTATAGGTGCTTGTGTGCTGATGTTTAAACCTGTCATACTGCCTGTCCCTGCTAAAGCCATCTGGCTCATGAAACCCCCTTGGAAAAATGTGTTGATCTTCTGACACGTTTCAGCATGGACCCCACACACTCACCAGGAGCACCTGGCGGGACTATGACCTGACACACCATTCCGGGCACGGAAGGGTAAGGGGGCAGGACCCCCCCAGTTCAGGCTGCCCTGATCAGGAATTACACACCCAGGTAGGCAACAAGGTCATGCAGCCACACAGCTTTGCCCACCACTGCCCAGGGCATGTCTTTCTGCTTCCATCTCCCCCCTGCAGTTGCAGATAAATGTGTCACGGAGCAGCTGAGGATAGACCTTGCTAGTGCTCCCCTATCTGGGTGGAAGGGAGATGGGTTTCCTGCCAACTCCAGCTCCAGAAATCATGCTATAATGCAGCAATTTTAACATTTACATAAAGCCAGTTTCCAGACACCTATGCTGATGAGAAAAACTTGACGACGTGAAAGGTAATGGCTTGAAAACTGAAAGGCAAATAAATCCCCTGGCCCCTATTACCTTTCTCCTCAGTGCCTGTGATCTTTAAGGCAAACCACCAGGAGTCTGACCTGGGGACGTGGGACAGCTGAGGCTGGCGATAGCGTGTCAGTGGCACTCAGGCATTGTGCTGTCCTGCACAGAGGTGAACGTGCTGGCAAATAGGAAGGGAATGCATAATGTGCTGTGCTAATTATACATACGCCTGTAACCAGGGAAGGGCCTATGAACATGCCAGCGCCTGGAAGAGCCTGGAAAGACAGGCATGATATGCAAAACTGCTATTCCTCCTTTCCCCTCTCTTCTCCATTCAAGGCACTTACACAGAACGCAATTAAGGATGATATTTATTTATTTCTTTGAATGAAAAAGAAAAATTGTGCTTGTGATTTGGGAGGAGAGCTGCCAGAAGAGGAACTGGAGCCCTTCCAATACCTCACAGTCTAGTAGTCAAGCATTGCCTGAATTGGGCACCGGGGAATCTTGAGTCCTGCTTTCTTCCACTCACTGCATTATAACTCTTGGCATTTAAAAAGGCACCTTGTAAACATTTATTTCGTTGTTCTTCACTATATAATTGAGTCATTTGTTGGCTTACCTTGTTAGGGGGAGGAAAGCACCCTACAAAGAGAAGTTTTCTGTTTTCCCAGCTCTTCCTCGCCTGCTGAGGTGCGATGGCATCAGCAACTCAGTGCCTTCCACTTCCCGCCAGCTGCTTTCCGGCTGCCTCTGAAGTCACCTTGGAGAGGGTCTTCTCTCTGCATTGCCACAGCTTCCCCCACCTGCATGGCACCTGCTTCATCTTCCCGCGTCAGTGGTGCTCAGCCGGCTGCTGGGCCAGCCCAAACCCCAGTCCCACCTCCTGAGCGAGCCAAGCCAGGACCTTCCATGCAGCTGGTGGCTGCGGGGCTAGCGTGGAGGTGTGGTTGCCTCCTCCTAGCCCTCCCTGCTGAGACACGCCGTTGCTAGTCTCAGTGGCGGTGGTCTGAAGTTTGCCCAGCTCTTCAGTGTGTCCCTGCTACCCATGTAAGGGTGGCATATGCATAATGCTGTCCCCAGTGTGCCTGGGGTTGGCTGGCTCCCTACTCAAGTCAATGTGTGTTTTCTTTTAAAATGTTTTCCTATTATTATTACTTGTATTTAATGCACAGGCCAAGGCTTGTTTGGCGCTGTGGCAGAAGCCCTGCCTCTCTGTTACACCTTATGTACAACGTTAGTGGAGATCTTTGCTGCATTCCAATAAGGGACCGAGCAACAAATCTGCCGGTTAATCATTTATCGCTGTGTGAACCTGCTGAATAGCAAATATGTTAGAAAGGGGAAAGGAGAGGGCATGGCAAGAGATTAACTGAGGACAGTCAAAAGTCAACCAGAAAGGAGCGGGGATGAGGCTGGAAAGGTCAGGTGGCAAACAGGAAGGCTACTGTAGTGCAAACACTGCCCCTCAGCAGCAGGGGGGCCAGATGCACTGTCCCGCTCCCAGTTCAGCTCTCTCCGCTCCTTGACCACAGGTACTGCAGGCTGAATAACCAGCTACCACCTCCAGCTGAATTTGTCTGCCTCAGAGAGCCAAAGTTTCTTTCTAAGTTCCTTTCACCTTTCCAAGATGCAGGTCTCAGCTGTTCCCAAAGCCTGTGCTTCTCGCATGGAGAGAGCTGTCGTCATCCTTCAGCCATCAAAAACACACTTCCCCGTGCAAAGTGCTATTTCTCATCAGCGGCCCCGATTGCCAGTCCTGGTGGCAGTGGGCTGGACGGTGGACAAAGGGAATCAACTCGAGTCAGAGACTGAACTTTCCGGGAATGTGTTTCTCCAATGGACCACTGCTTCTGCAGTGTGGTGGGGCTGGTGGGGGCAAAGAAAAACATGCATCTGGTAGGACCATAAGTAGAGCTTGAGCAGAACAAATGTACCTCTCCTAGAAACCCGTAGGGTATTCACTTTGGCTCTCCGGCAGCTGAAGACCAGTGGGTTGGAATAGCAAATATGGCCACTGCCACCCAGGCTCTAGCTGCCCCTAACCACCCTAGTTAGATGGTAGTTAGCTAACCAAAATGGGTTGTAAGCCTGACCACATGGGCACTGGCAGGTTTTATGCTACTTTTCACTAGTCAGTGGGTGGTGGGATGCTCAGCCCCATGGCAGCAGTGTCTGGGTAGGCAGCAAGCCCATGCAGGCTGGGACAGGGTCTACCCCCGCACTAAGCACACATCCAGTAGGGAAAGCAGATGGGAACGGTATCCCAAAGCCAAGGAAAGGGCTCCATTTTGTTGCCTGTTGACATAGAAACAGTACGACATTGCCAGCATGCTCAGAGCATGGCAGCAAAAGATTGTACCATGGGATATCTGCCCAGAAAGTGGGGTGTTTGTTTTGAGAGAAGCACAATACTGGGTGAATGCCACAATTCAGAGAGGGAAGTACTTCAGCCAACATAAACAAAGCAGTTATTGATATATTTACACGACTGAGGTTCCTGACTTGAATTGTCACCATCCATCGGACTCAATCACCTTTTCTTTGCTCTCCACCTCAGTGTTGACACAGACACAGGAGCAGTTCTGAGAAGTCTGGTTGATCATCATACAGCTTTGTCCATGTTGGTGGGGGAAACTCTGGAAAAGCCCATGGTGCCAGCACGCTCGAGCCTGCTGCTTCCAGCAGTCCCACTTCTTTGTGGAGGGCTGTGAGCACCATGACCGCTGCTCTTGCTCCAGCTGTTCTGGGATATCCCCATGAGCTTTGGCTTCATCTGGAGTCATCAGTGGTGGGAGGGCTGTGGTGAGTCTTGGTGTCTTGATAGAAAAAGGAGTGAAGGTGGAGCCTGTCCCCCATAGCTGTGTGTCTCCGCAGAGCTCCTGTTCTTCTGCTGGGGTGAGGGGCAGAGACCAATTGTGTACACCTTAGCTGAGGAGAAAAAGGCTACACTCACGGTCCCAGGGGTCAGCAGAAACAGCAAATACCCTCCAGCAGGGAGTCTGTCTCCACCTTATCATTTGCACTGCACTGCCTGGCCATTGCTTTGTTCATTAATTCCTTGAAGACCTCTTAGGCTGTTCCCAGCCCTCCTTATTGCCTTTCTGACCCCGCTGAGATGCAGTGGAGTCCTCCCTACCTTCCATATCTTGTAACAGGAATGTGCCAGATACTTGTAGAATAACACCAAGAAATAGGGCAACAGCGACACAGATGCGGCCCTTACTCTCTCAGTACCAGTCTTTATGCCCGCTGCAGGAAAATAGTTCTTTTTCCTCCATCTGCTCCTGCCAAACTGGTGTGAGCTTAGCAACAGTAAGAGATTTGTCACATTTTCTCCCTCTCCTGTAGAAGACCCTGTTCCAGTTTTCAGCTGGCTGGGAAGGAAGATAAGTCAGGAAGGGCAAGAGGAACCCGCTTACCAACTATCTGAGGACTCAGCAGGCTGGCCCTTCAAAGGCAAAGAGGAGTTTGTTACTCTTACTGTTTTTTCAAATAGTAAGAAGTGAAAGAATGAAATAAGCTATTGCTTATTTGATGGCCCCAGCAGGATTGTGTTGCTTCACAGTGTGCATGACAAAAACAAACAAATATGTCTATCAGAAACTCTCCTGAATTTGCCCACACGCATGCACAAATCGCACTGCAAAATATTTTTGCAATCAGTGTTCTCATTAAAAGCAACTAAAATAAGCAGGAGTGCTTTGCCAAAGCTGAAGAGAACTCTGTCAATTTGATTTGGGCAATTTACCTTGCAGCAGCTAAATATCAGCTGAAAATGAGGGCATTGATGAAACAGGGAATCAGTATTTCCCTTTTCCCATTTAAGTCTCTGCTGAACTACAGCAGGGCGTGAGCATTGGGGTGGGGAGAAGTGGGAACAGGTGGCTGCGGAGAAGGAGGGAGAACGAGAGGAATGGAAGTGGCATTACTGGCCAGTGGTTATGTAATTTGATGCCTAACAGAAATAAAATGTTCTGGAATTTTGGTTTTTCCATGAAGCCGGCAGCAGAATAAGGGAGGCATCAGCATGGCGCAGAAGCTGAGGCTCCTCAGCACCCAGGCTGGCAGCTGTGGTGCAACATAGCACAGCATCCTTCTGGGAAAAGTATTATTCCCAGCATGGACAGGTTGTTTCTGGCTGGGTTTGAGGACTACTTCCACGGTTTTCTTTGCATGTGGCATCTTAGAGAAACCTACATGTACCAGAATTTTCTCTTGGCCAGGTCCATGCTCTGTTGGCCACCATGTCCAGGATGTGGCTTCTCATCTGGCAGACTTCCAGTCTGGCTCTCCACAGGACTTTGCTGGTTACCTTGAATTCCTCCCCTTCTTTTTACCTGACAGACCCTGCAGGCCTCAACGATCCAACAGCTCCTGTTATGTTACACCCAGACACGTTTCTGTCTGCAGAAGCCGAAAAATACTGGACTTCCCATCAAAGCACAAGCAAGCCAGAGCTGTCACTGTCCAAACCTGGTCTCATCACAAAACAGGGCTGCGGTCTGAAGGATGTGATGCCTGAGAGAGGGTCAATTCTCTCCCAAGCGAAGTAGTGAATGGGATGCTACAAAACTGAGGGTAAGTAGGGGAGGGAGGCAACCACCCATACGTGAGAGAGCAGGGCAGTTTTGTCCCCAAAAATACTGACATTAACCCCCACCTAAAATATTCTTGCACAGGGCCAAAGAGAGAGTTTTTTGCAAATTGTACTGGAAATGTGAGGGCAATTACAAACACAGTAATAAAAAGGTGAATGGCATCTCATGGCAGAGCCAGACCCTCTGCTCCCCCGTGCCGGTTCAGACCAGAGGGCTATGCATCAGGCAGATGCTGAACAGGCCTCCAGCTCCACCGCGGCACAGGGCGGGGGAATCTCAGCCATCCCATTCTTCAGAGCTGGCAGCTGATCCATAGAAAATATGAAGATCTCTTCCTCAGGGACTTTCTAGGAACTCGCTTCAGGAGGATTCCCGTTGCTGAAAAGGACATGCATCAAAGCACTGCATATCCTGTGGGAGGAGAAGGGGAATTCTTTCGCAGGCATCATCTCTTCCTTATGTAATTAAAAAAGTCAATGGGAAACGAATCCAGACATGAATATTTATCTTTGGCTTCCTGGTAAGCGTTTCGCTGCACTAATTTCCTTGGCATTCTTCCAGTTTGCTTATAGAGAGAACGCAGATACAGTGGCTCCCCATGAGGACTTGGGCACCTGGGGACATGTAGCCTGAGAACCTGTTGACCCTCATGTTGTCTGACTGGGCTGACACATGCCTCTTCATCTAACGCATTCCCTGAAGACTCACCCCTCAAAGTAGTATTTTCCATAAAGGGTAACACTGCAGTAGTTCTGTTAACAAGCAGTGCTGTGAAACTGCCTGCTGGTCCCTTCCCACACACCACCCTTGTCCCGGGGAGATGTCCAAGGGGGTAAGATGGAAAGGGATCCATCAGCCTGGCTGCATCAGTTTTACACATCAGCAAGGCACGAGCCTCCTGTGGGCCTGCTGCACAAGGGTGACTTTTATTGCATGACGCCAAACCATCAGGGCTTGGGAAGGGACCACAGACACACCCCAAGACAGCATCAAAGATGGCATCCTACTGTGCCTCCTGCTTCGCCATGCGCTTTCACCTCACAAAGCTCTCTGATGCAGTTCTTTCCATGGTCTGGGGGAAGAAAGAAACACAGCCAAGGTCTCCCTAAGCAGACCCCATGTCCCTGCTGCCAGTGCTCCACTGCTCAAGGATGCTACTACCTAATCTGACTTCTTATGTCTGAGGGAGCCCCAGCCCGCTACCACAGAGCACTCAGCCCACTTTTTTTTTTTGCACAAAAAGCTTTGCTCAGAGACAGGTAAATTTGCAAAGTCAAGGACCACCAGGTTAGGAAGAGTGTACGTTAAACTTCTCTTTATAACTCTACTTTCCCTCCCTCCAGATACAAACACTATGATACAGATTTTACATGCAAAAGGCAGTCTACTTTTTACCCCACAGGTTTCCTGTACGGACAGAACAAACTATAATATATAATCTGCACAGGTTCATCATTCCCTCCTGTTTTCCCTATGTTTATTCACTCTCTATCCAATCTCTGCCCTGAACATACTATTATTCATTTCCTCCTGTGGTGCTTTTCCCATTGCACCTGCTCCTTCACGAACATTAATGACATTAAGGCTAACATGATGAGATTAAGCCTCTAACTTTTGGATCATCCACCAGTTTGGGCTTCCGCTCAATCTAGCTTCCCCCCCATGTCACTTGGGGTCCCTATGCTGGGAAACTGACTGCCTGATGGCACCTCTATAATTAGTGGTCAGAGTTAGAAACCCCTCAGAGGGTGACTCCAACCACCTTGTTGACTGCAGGTGATGACTCTCCCTTTTGAGTCTCTTTTGGGATGGCTGCTCTGTGCCATCCATCGGTGGTTTTCTGCCGCCTCTCGGTGGTTTCCCCTTCTGAGCAGGCTTTGCCCAGCAGCTCAGGTAGCACCTTGAGCTTCCAGCCCAGTGCAGGAGGATGAAGGGGCACAGGCTGTACACAGCAGCAGTTCACCAGAGCTTTCCATGCGGTGGGAGTGGGAAAGCAGCACAGCAGCAAGCAGGGGCACGAGCTCTGCTAGGGTAATCCCTTCCCGACAGTGAGTCAGAGACTTTAACCTGCTCATATTACCTCACACAGAGTTAACGTGACTCAGATGCTACCTGACCACTTGATAACTGTGGTAATGAGTGTCTAATTGCAAGCTAACAACGTCCTAATATTCCCTGAAAGTGAAAATTTTGCATGGAGTGTGATGGAGAAGCAGGATGAGTCCAGGTGATCTCTCTTCTCTCCTCAGCTCCTGGACAGCCTGAGCTGGTATCTGGTCAATGGGGAAGGGAGAGCCACACATCAGAAAATGAAGGGAAACAAGAGGGGAAAGGAAGAGATTAGAAGATACAAGTCCAGAAGAGGTGAGTTGTTTAGCCTTTGGGAGACAGAACTGATGGGAGACAAGGTTATCCCCCTTGCACGTGCAAGGTTCTGCCACAGGGAAGAAGGAAATAAATTCTTCTCTCTGTCTGCTTGGACAGGACAAGAGAAATGGGATGAGGCTGTAGTGAGGGTCAGTTGGTGCTAGACAGTTGAGGCTAGACTGCCTCTTCGGGAAGCTGTGGTCTACAGTGCATGGGGATGACGCGAGAGCTTTTCAAACACATGTTGGTCACATCTGGTTTAGGCAGCTCTGACCCTGTCTTGGAGAAGGGGATGGAGCTGGTGACCAGGAGGGCCCTTCCAAGATGCCAGCAAGACACCTACTTTGCCACTGGTTCCCAGTACCTGGGGCAGAAGAGCTCAGTCATCCCGCGCTGTGCTCGAGGCTGGGGAACAGCCTCTTGCTCGAGGATTATCAATTACTCTGTTCCAGTCACCTTTTTCTCTCGCATCTCCCTCACCTCCACCAGTTCCTCGTTTTCACTGTGCTTTTCTGCTTGTCATCCCTAGTTCCTGTCTGTGATCTTCCCTTTCTTTCCACCTCCCTTCTCACCAGCTTCTGACTTCTTTGCCCCACCCCTTCCCACTGTCCTCCCTGCAGCCTCCTACCAACCAGCCCCCTAATTCTTCTCTACCCCTCCTACCTCCTACCTTTCTACATTAACACTCAGGATGCTCCTCCCCTGCGTCGTCTGAAGTCACATCTAGCTGTGATGGCGTGGAAAAGAGACTCACCACAAGTTCCCACACGCCCGAGGCTCGGCACCGGTGGTGCAACTGCAGAGAAAGCCTTGCTCAGCGAGGAGGGAACCCTGAGACAGCAGCGCAGGCTCTCCTGCGCCCAGGGGCTGGTGAAAGCCCTGGGAGGGGCTGGAGCGGGGGTGATGGAGGGAGAACCCTGGGAGAATTTAGCAGCCAGACTCTTACAAACCTTTGCCAAGCAGGTAGACACCACGGCTTTTTGGAGCTTAAAGCCTGGTTAGCTCTGGGTCATTTTTTAACGAGGGTAGCAACCAGTAACACATTGAACCCTTCCCGGGAAAATGTCAAGGCCCTCCTCCAAAGTACTCAGTGAAAATACCATAAAAAAGGAGAGATTATTCCAGGGCAAAGCAGTGTCATTTTCCTAACCTTATTCTCAGAAACCAATGAATCATTTTAGCCAAAACTTTTTTTTAAATTAATTAATTAATCAATTAATTAATCATGCTGAAGCAAGAGACCTAGCACGGAAAATTTTAAGCAAAATAGTGACTGGCAATGTTATGACCAACTACCAGGAAAAAAAAATAATTAAGAAAAAAGCAGGATAAAACAAAGTGCTGGCTAACTTTATCCGTCGTTGCCCCTGATATACAGATGGCATTCGCACAACAGCAATACCCCTCCTGTCAAATTCATCAACGTGGTCATGCTGGTACCAACTTAGTGGGAGTTTTGCCTGAATAAAGGCTAAGAAAAACATTGAGTAAGGACTTGGGATGTTGCCTGATACAATCATGGTGCAAATAAGAAAGTGCAATAGCACTGAGTGTTGCGTCTTACGAGAGCTGTACTTCCTTGTCAGTCAGGAAGCCCAGGTAGTTTAAAGAGCACACGAGATCAGGAAGTCCATCAAGATGTTCCTGGCACAGATTAGTCACAGGACTATCTATCCAAGGGTCAGTCACATGTGTGGAAAATAAAAAAATAAAAAAGTAGCAGCTGACAATCTGTTGGTCTGTGAGCGTAACCGATGTGCGCAGTAAAGCTCCGTGGATCGCACGGTACACGCACGCGTGACCGTTCTCAGACTGAACATCCTTCGTGTCAAGAAGAGGATTTTTGTGCAGATCTAAACAGCAAAGTACAACTCTGAATTGCAAAACAGAGAGGCAGGACCTCACTGCAGAACTGCCAACATCCTCTCCTTTACAGGCAGATGGCAAAATTGCCATAAAAAGACACTTGAGGAAGAATTCGCCAGTAACATTTGGAGGGGTGTAAAGAGACCAGCCCTCCAAATTGAGGAAGGAAATGTCAAACCAGTAGCCCCAGATTGTTGTATCCCTGTATAGATTTGTCCCCAAGAGAGGGGATAAAAGTCTTTGCATTAGAAAATCAGCAGTTCTGCAATACGTCATTGCAGAGTCACGTCTAGCAGCCCAACTGTTCAGTCAGCAGAAGCAGGGGAAGACAGCCCCTCATTCACCAGCCCATCGGCGGGAGATGTACCGGGCTCCTGGGTAGACATCTGCAGAGGACCCATGCTAAGCATGATAAAAGCGGGACAGACATTTGGCATTAGTGACCGCCATTAGATTTGCTGCCAAGTGCTGGTGACTAAGAAAGTGCTATCTATGTCAACTGGTTTCTACAAGAGAGAACATTTGTGTCCTGCTCACATAGAATTGGTTTTAATTAATTTCCCTACCCATTTTTATGTCTTAAGCAAACCGTCTAAATTACATTTCCACCTTTGCAGCATAACCCAGAGCACTGGGTCATTGCCATGAGGAAGACTTAGAGAACTGTGCTGTTGGCACGAACGAAGAGGAGAGCTTTTCATGAGCAGCCACAGAAGATGAGCCCCAAACTTGAAAGCATGGGCCTATATTAGGTAGCCCATCAGTTCAGCCAGGTGTGGCCAAAGCCCATGGCAAGCTTCCCATCCCTTTCACTGAATCCACAGTCATGCTCCTCTACCCACAGCAGCCCATACCAGGGTAAGGCAGTACAGGAGGGAGGTTCAGGACATAACACACAGGGAATAGCAGGTTCCAACCACTTTCTCACCACGCTGCATGGTATTTTTTGCCTTCTTCAAGCCTCCTTCTGCTGCAGACTCCCAGCAGAAAAACAGGCATAGAAACAGGGAGTGTGAGCGGCGCCTTCCCCGGATAGATTTCACACTTCTAAGGCACAAGGAAGGAAACCAGCGTCACTTTGATCAAGTGCTATGCGCTGTGTATGGTTAATGACGATACACTACTCCCTCCTGCGCTTGACACCTAGTAAGTTTGGCATACTCACTCCTGAACTCTGAGTGATACCCCTTTTCAATGAAGGAAAATATCTTCAAAAGTGTGCAAGGGACTTAGGAGCCCCAGCCCCATCGCTGCTCCGTGAGGCATTACGTCCATCTAGTGTAGGCACTTGATCAGAAGGACTGAGCAGGTCAGTCATACAGATGTGGAGTGAGACAGATGCTACCACAAGGAATTTGAATCTGAATCAGACACCCTCTGGAGGTGCCCATCTCCCTTCAAAGAGAGCTGAGGCTCAGTGCAGCATGTACTCCAGCCTTTCGGGCTGCATTGGAGATGCAGATCACAACAGCAAGGCCCCGCTCCTAGGTCCCAGCCCACAGCCCAGCCACATCCTGCCTCTAGTTCAGCTCACAACTGAGGTGTGCCCATGAAAACATTTTATTATGTACGGGCATCTGATCACCTAATTCCTGCTGAGGAGCACTTCCCTCCAGAAATAAGCCCATGACTTGGATGGGCTGTTCAAGGACTCCAGCTGGTTCCTGGGAAAAGATGTTTCCAGGGGCTCTTTCACAGCCAGCTCACTGCTTTCCTTCCCAAGTATGGCTGCTCGTGAAGGTGCTGCCTGCCCCCGCCATTGCTCAGAGCACACGTGAGACCTGGAGTCAATGCTGCCTGCCGACCCAGGGGGTGTCAGTTCACATCCCCTAGGAAGGATGGAGCAATAGGGCCTGGTGAAGGTGAAGGTGGTCTCCTTGCTGTCACAGGGGCTCAGTGAGCCTTAGGAACCGGAGGTCTAAAGCCTCTCTATAGCCAAAAGTACACTCTGCAACCTTGAGCATCACGGTCCTGGGCTGCGGCATCTCAAGTTCCCCCAGCACAGCAGGCTCACAACAAACAGTTACCCTTACACCACCTCCACTCCCCGAGCCCAATCTCACCACATTCCTGCATAGGCTGCTGAATGCAGATGATGCAACAGGTATTTATGTCACTGCCGCCACAGAAAGGTTCCCCCGCATGGGATGACTTCTCCACCAGCGTTACCTAGATGGTGCACCTGTGCCTTGCACTGTGAAACAGAGATCTCAGTCTCATAAACTTCATGGGCATTAACTACTGCCACATCAAACGTTGTCCCTGCTATTTCTCATGTGACCCGTGTGATCTGTCAGGGAGCAGAAGCCATGTGAGGCCATCCTTAAGCATGAGCACCAGGTTCCCTTCGAACAAGAGATGAAATATTCACTGTGACATATTAAAATAAACCAACCCTTCCTTCTCTGGAGCCAGCTTGTGAACGTGTAGGGTGTGTGTAGTCAGATGAATGTCATTGCCAGATAACATCTTGCACGGTAATACAGTGTGGAGAGCCCAAGCGAATGCCAGTTACTGATCACTGTCATGTTCATATATTGCAAAATAGTGACTGCTCTGTTTGCTGTTGCCATATTGGGATTTTGCAGAACCTCAACACCCATCCATGAGCAGCCTCTGAGATTGCCCACAGGGAATGCCTCTCTGCTTTTCCTTTGTCCATGACCATACCTTTATACCAGGTGATTGCAAGTATAATCATGTGCAGGGAAGGAATGGAACTGAAGCCACACACTACAAGAAGCCTGGGTTAGAAAATGCTGTCTGGGGGGCATACATTCTGCTGTGGCAGAAACATGGCAGAAAAGTGCCACACTTCATGTGGCAGAAAGTGTATCTAATCAGAGAAAAGGACGATACTGTGGGGTTTTCTTCCCTGGGCTAAGGTGGATGCAGTGGGGAACCTTCTGAGCTCTTAAGTTTTCCAAGTGTTATCCCATCTGTACTCAGTACAGCCCTACCTCTGGCAGACTTAGATGAACACAGGAGTGACCACAAAGAGGTAAACCTGTCAATATAAACTGATTTATTTATGAAGTAGAGTCCTATTTCCCATCCTGCTTTGCGCCCACACTTCTACGTAGGGGAAAAGACCTTTTCTTTCATGCAAGTGTAAATAGATGTCCAGTGCCAGATACAGCCACCGTGACTGGGCAACGGAGGAGGAGATTTAGCTCTTTCAAACCACGGAAGCAGCCATTGGAAATGAGGGAGTTTCACAACATATGGGAGGCTGTCAGATGCCTCCTCTGACTGGGAAAGACACAGCCTTTCCAACGTAGATTTAAATCCAAGAGAAATATTTATTTTAAAAGATAACAAAGGATTCAGAGTTGCACTGTCGATAACAAGATGGTAACAAGCAGGGCCATGCAAGAGGAACCTCTCACCCATTACCCACGTAGGTTCAGGGAGTGTCTCATCCAGATCCAGCATCTGCCCAGGTATTTGAGCAATGACTTCAGTGGAGATCAGCACTTGGTAAACATCTCCTACCTGAGCTGGGGCAGTACGGCCAGACCTAGGGGTGGCATAGAAAGCGTAGGCTTGGGTTGCACCTACAGTACAGTAGGAGGTCTGAGAGCAGCAACCTGCGGCCAGCTTTTGGCCAGCCAATTTGGGTATGCAGAGCAGTGTTTGCACGCTGGCAAAGACCCCGGCAGAGATTGCCTTCCCCTGCAGAGATTGCCTTCCCCTGCAGGAACCTGGCCTCCATCGAGCACCTGCTGCCTCAAGGTTGTGTCTTTGCTGCTGTCACTCGAGCCCCCGAGAAAACAAGCATGCTCAGACACAGTCTGCTATGGACGCTTGTGCTGGAGTCTGCCAGTGTCCTTAGTATCTAAAACGAAGGAGGAACTCCTTTTGGTATCACATAAATGACTTTCTGAAGAGGCTTCTTTAGAAAAGGAATATAAAACGCTACTAGGACTATTTGCTTTTTTTGTCTTCCACTGCTGAAGACACAGAACACCGGTGCATCAAGTGATGAGGGAAGAAAGGCAGAAAAGCAGGAGAGATGTGTCATGGCCCAGGCAGGGGCTGGAGGAGTGTCTTACGGAGAAGTCAGCAGACTGGTACTGGGAAGATAGGTCCTGAATTCCCATTGCAAAGGCCCTGTATGACACTGAGACACACATTTCCTCTGTGACACATAGGAAACAATTTCATCTGCCTGCGCTCCGATTCCCCCTCTGGAAACGGGATCATCTGGTGCTCACTGTTCCACCTCATAAGGACCAGTCCCACTGGCATTCAGGTGCTTGCCCAGATGCTTTCATCATGGAGACCAGCTAATCAGACCCTCAGGAGAGGGACATCCCAGCACACTGTGGCAGCCGGTGTCTAATGAGAAAGCAGGCTGTGTTGGAAAAGCCTCAACTCCATGAAAACAGAGCCTGTGCTGTGCTCGGTGCTCCTGGGGCTGGCCTGGGGAAAGCGGTGGGTACAGCAAGGAAGCGATGGGTGGGCTGGTGCCTGCAGCCTCTCTGGTGGCGATTGAGGGGGATCCTGTGGCAGTTGTTACTCTAGAAGCCAGAGCTGTTACCTGATGTGGGTGGGACTCTCTCATCCCCCTTTCACTTCTGATGGCGAATGTGAACAGCCTGTCAACCCTAGATTTCTCTCCCCTGAGAGGCTCCAAATGCTGGGCTGCGCCTCCCCGTGTGCCAGATAAAAAACACTCCAGAAAGAGTTGTTCCATATACCTATAAAGCAGTTCACTATGAAGCTCCTGTTTCACAGGCACTCCTTGAAGAATGCCTTTCTCATCGAGAGCACCAAGCAATGGGGTCCCCGAGACATCCTACTTTTCTGCTGCGGGTCTGGTTAAACACACACTTGGCTGCCAAACTGCGTGTTATAAATTTTGAAGATGACTCTCCTGCCTTCAGCTGAGCTCCCCCCTGCCACCACCCAGGCACCCCTTTCCTCATTTCTGCAAAGCAAAGAGAAACACATTTGCAAAACCATGGGTGCGCACGGGGGAGTGAGGGCTTCTGCTGGGTACACAGGGTGGAGCGGGGTCACAAAGGGAGGAAGGACCCAGGGAGAAATCATGGAAGCACATCCTCCGCTAGAGCAAATCGAGGTGGCCTCATTGACTTTGCCTTGCCCTGGCTGGGTTACGCCTCCTGTGCCATGTTTCCTGAAATAGGGATCCGCATGTCTGGCTCGATGAGAGCAGGCTGTCCTAGCAGTGTTTAGAAGCTATGTAAGTGGAAAGCATTTTTACACAGGCTAATTTCACATGTAGCATTTCAGGAACTTACAATTTATTCCATTCACATTTCTAGCCAGAGACAGCATCTTTATTTTTATGGTTTGTGGGGAGGAAAAAAAAAAAAAATCCCAGCAGAAAAAAAAAAAAAAAAGAAAAGAAAAGAAAAAAAAACACTGAGCAAATAATAACATGTGTGGGTGGGTTGATGTGTAATACCCCAACCACAGGGCTACAGCAACATTTGGTCCCATTGACCTTTTTGCTCAAATTAAGGTAATTACTCAACTACTGACAATAGTCTGCTGTGTTACGTCTGTGGATTAGCCCATAGAGAGGGACATAGCAAATACTTATATAGTTTGACACATGCAGGTGACTTCAGACTTGATCCGAAGTCTAAGGACAAACTGTTCTTACGTGCAGAATTATTAAACCTTTATTAAACCCCAAGATATATAAAGGCAGAAAGATGGAAAGGTGGATGGATGGATGGATGGATAGATAGATAGGTAGATAAACTCTATGTACGTTAAAATAGATCTAGTCAGGAAATTTCTGCTGTGGTCTCTTTCTAAGGGTAACAGACTCTCTACAAACATCAGCAGGGTTTGGTTCCCAAGGGCTTTTTTTTTTTTTCTCTTAAAGTTTTCCACTAGGAAAATCAAAACTGTATATTTTAAATCAGGTAATTCAGTGTGACTGACTATATGTTAGGTTGTTGATCTGGCCCAAAATACTCTCGAGCGCATTTACATACTGCAATGCACTGTCTCCTAAGTGTTTGCATTTCTTTCCCATAATATAACAGTCTTCTGGTTCACATGAGGAAACGGGGTTACCATTCAACCTGGGTCATGTGCCTCCATACAAATAATCTTTGTAATACTGAACAGATTCAAAAGGAAGCATTCTGGTAAACTGAATTAACTGACTCAGAATGTTGCACCTGGAAAAGTCAAATAGTCCATTCCCTTCAGAAATGTCAATAAAAGCAATTTACAGAGGTAAACATATTCACCTGTTCCATTCAAAAAACCTCTGTATTTCAAATGTACATTCAGCGTTTGCCATAAAACGAATGCTGAAGCATCTATTTCATTAAATAGAAATTCTGATTTTTATTCTGCTTTCTTGATGTATAGTCACAAACACCTAAAAAAAAGGTAATATTTTCCTAGCCCAAGTTATGTTGCTATTATGTAAAAAAAATGATGTCTCTGACTTGGAGACTTCATAACTTATGCACTTACAGAGTGCTGACTACTGTTAAATGAGTCTTAGAAAATTTTGCTGCTTGAGGTTGAATTTTACGTCCGTGCACTATTTCTGCTTACAAAGGCAGAAGTGACCACTGAGCACCGCTAATACAAATTTTCTCTTGAGAATGAATGAAACACCTGGGATGAGACACAGAAGACCTCAGGTCATGAGATTTGTGGCATGACAGAATGATATTAAACTTTGGAGTTTAGTACCGTTGAAAGCAAGCCCTGGGAGCTCGCCTGCCAAGCAGCAAGGTTCATCCCCGAGGCCGAGCCGCCTGCGAGCCCTTCTGGTGCTGAGCCATCTGGTCCCAGGTCTCAGTTCATGTTTGCAGTTTCCCACTGTAATTTGCACACCCACAATTTGACATCTCCAGGGGAAACAGGGTTAGTATTTTTGTAAAGATTTGAGAGTTCATAGTTTTACTTCTGACTCTTCTTATTAAAGATCAAGAGCACCTTCAAATCCAAAAGGGGTATTTGGAAATATTCACCAACTCTGGTGCAGTTCAGACCGAAACATGAAGGTTTAACCTACCCACTAATTTTGAGCCATGTGTGGAATAGACCTGCTGTTATTTGTTGCCCTCTAGGGAGAAACAGATGTCTCTAGGGAGAAACAGATGTCTCCAGGGAGAAGCAGGAGCTGGAAGGAGACCTACAAACCTGAGGGTGAGAAAGTGCAGAAAGCATTGACACTCCAAGGAGATGGGTGGAAGGTTGGAGGTAGCTGAGGGAGGAAGCTGGCATTTACGTCTTGTTCACAGTGTTTTCATATCAGCCTTATCATCCAGATCCTCAGCTGAGGGATATTTCGGGCCAAACCTTCAGCTGGCATTAAGCAGTGCATCTCCATGTCACAAGTCCTGATTTAGCAACAGAAGGGTCACAGAAACCAGAAAATTAGTCCTTCCCTGCAGATTGCTTAATCAGACTTTAGCTGCCCCTGAGCCACATTTGCCCTAGCCTCTATCTAGATGTCCACTGCCTTTCTAGTCAATCTAAAGCAAGCTAGGAGACCAAATCCATGGTCTAAGCTGGCAAATCCATACATTAGCACTGCAGTAACACCAGTTGATTGTTTGCTCCTTGAAAACACATCCCAAAAATACCTGTGGGTCTCTCATTACCCTGGTCGTTCTGGAGGTCTCACCTAAAAGCCCGGAAGGCAACAAGTCCCTGAGGCCACAAAACTGCCTCCAGCTTTCTTTCTGAATGCCACCAGACCGAGCACAGCGAGCAGAAGAATCCAACAAAGCAAAGCTAAACAGCTTCCCACTGTTATTTTAAGCCAGGAGAGGGGATGGAAGGAGGGGGCGGGGGGAACGAGCCGCTCGGCATATGCTGGAAAATCATTTCGTTTTGGCCGATGGCCTCTTGTGGCTGTGGTTTCCACAATGTCTCTGTATTCTATCTGTGTCAAGATGGAACCAGCCTCCTGAAATAGACTGAACAAGCTAGACGGGAGCTATTTTAATACCTGGAGCTTGTTCCCTTTAGACTTTGTTGAGTGAGGGGAGAGGGTGGAAGAGGAGAGACAACAAGCCAGGGTGATGTTATTTTAACACGTGCAGCAGAGCTGTCAGAGCGTAGCAGTTTGGCTGTCTCGGCACACACCCCCATCCGCCCCATCGCTACTACGTGCAAGGATGCACAGCCTGAGCTAGCACCCGTGTAGACCAGAATTAGCCTGGTTTGTGTGTGCGCACGCACACATCTTATTGGAAAAGCATCATGGTTTCCTTCGTGTCGCACAGAGAGGGAAAAGTGAGTTAGTGTCTCCAGACGGGTGTGCGCAAGGCATGACGGATGAGTTGGCAAAAAGCGAGATGGACCTTCATTGCCCGAGATACACACAAATCACTCCCCCATCACGTCATGGCACTATAATAGGCTGGCCACCGCGGTTCTGCTCAGAAGATGAGGGCAGCTCCTTCCTAGCATCCGATGCTGGAAAGCTGGGAAGGGTGGTAGGATGGTATGCAAAACAAAGTCTCCAGAATACCAGGTACTTTTTCGTACTTGCAGCCAGAGTTTTGATATTATCTGGTGCTGAGTGGTCGACTTTCAGAGACTCCATCTGCTGAAGCAGTACAGACCAGTTCTTTCCCCTCACCTGCCTGGATCCTGGTTTCATGACAGCTCGGACCATGACTTCCCCTCAGTTCTTCACTGATTTTTCAGGGATAAATAGTATGTCTTGAAAATGTTCAAATGTTCTCTCAGGTTGCCAGTGTTGCCCTTTCAAATCTCGGTGCAGGAGGAGGCTTTACCATCTGCACCTGGAGCGTTTTCCTACATTTCTGTACAGGAGGATGACATTAAATTCATCTTGGATGACGTTATGCTTGCTCATGGCACACTGTGCTGAGGGCTCAGCCCCTCCATGGCAATCTTGAACTGAGTTATCCTGTTTTACACTGCGCCCACTGTGGCCTCCTATGATGCCACAAAACAGCATGTAATCTGTACCCCTGAGAGACAACACCTCCACTTTTTTTAACAGAAGACTGCAAAGCCATATAGCACGTTATATCACCTCTAGGTTGGTCAGAGAACAACTTGCTCCAAGGAGCATGCTCCTTAGGAGCAGATGAAGCCCCTTTGTCAGCCTCTTTCTACTGCTAAAGTCCAAGGGGAAAAATCTTCTCCTGCCCCCGTATCTGGATTCCACTTTGTCCTTGCACACCCTCTGTGTGGAACTAATGCCTGATTCCCCTGTGACACCCCTACATTGCAGTAAATCCGCCTAAAAACATATGTGAGGCATTGAGCTGCTTCTTTCAAGGTTAACTCTAATTTCTTTGCCCTTGCAACCAGACCTCCCCGACACAGTCAGCCACTGAGGTCATCTTCTCTATCAGATGGAAAGAGCTAAAACGTGACACAGGAGATCTCAGCTCCATTGGCTGCTTATCTCAGTACCTGCGGCAAAAACAGAAAGCTTACTCAGGCTGCCAAGTAAAAATACCTCTTGTGGGCACATTCCTTGCAGAGTACGTGAGAGAGCAAGCTGAGAAGACAGCGAGGGAGGGCAGCAAGCAGCAATCAGAAACAGAAGAAATGATAGATAGATAGACAGACAGACAGACAGACAGATAGATAGAAAGAAAGAAAGAAAGAAGACAGTAGGTGAGGGGGAAAACCACAGGGCAGGGGGTACACTGGTTTCACTACCAGTAAATGTCATGGCAGACAACACAACTGTATGATACAGTGCTTTCTTAGGCATGCTCAGCGAAATCCTAGCCCTGTTGAAGACTATGGCCAAAATCCCATTGACTTCAGCAATGCCAAGACAAATGGAGCTGCCCCGTGTGTCCCAGCAGCCAGCTCTGGCCCCTGCCAATATCCCTCCTGCAACCTGATCCTGCTTCTCCAGTTTCACCCATCACACTGCCAGAACCAGACCCAAAGGGGCAAGCAGGGGATAGAGATGCACAAACGGCCAATTTGTGTTTTTCCCATTTTCCATGCGTGGTAACAAGCAGAGCAGGCAGCTCAGGGCAGAATTTATCCCCTGCAGCCCATCACCTTTCAGAACGGTCTTCAGCCCCAGCAGGATTTGCTTCTCAATGTCACCGTATCTTGTCTCTGCCTAGAGAAAAAGAACAACTCCTAAATACTACAAAGGGTAGCTCTTAGGTTTCAGTCAGCTCAGAGCTTTAGCCAAAATCGCTGAAAAGATTTCCACTACCTTTGGAGAGCAAAGTGTGCAGTGACATTGGACTGATGTAGAGTGGCAGACGCACCGCAGCCAGCAGAGCCAGCTCTCACAGCGGGCTGGGCTGCAAGGGTTTGCTCTGTCTTATTTCTCACCGTGATTCGATAACGCAGTGATCAAATCTATGCAATGTGGCAGGGCATAAAACCTTCAAAACGTTAAGAACTCCTCGCAGAGCAGAGCCACCACAGGACAGGCTGTCCCCAGGACAGCTGAGATCTCTGCCTTTCTTGCCTGGCTTCCCACACCATACCCAGCTAAGTTCAAGGTCAGAGCCATTAACTACAAGCTGTCCCCCTGCAAGGGCCAGGATAACCAAAGGACCAGCTACCACTTGAGATGAACATCGTGGCTGACTGCTTGACTTCTCCAGCATTCGGGAAATCTCAACTGCAAGATGAACCTTCCTCCAGCTGGCTGGAATGGTCACGGGCTCATGCATGGAGTGAGCTTCTACAGGAAGACACCACGCGTCTTTCTACTCCAAGTGTGAGGGCATTTCTTCAGAGACCCTTTTTCATCCTTCAAAGACGCAAACCAAAAGTGAAAGGAAAAATAAACCTCCCCAAACTTCAGCACAGCAAGGCATTCTGCCTTTTCTCTGACAACTATACATGTCCACGTGCTGCTCAGGTGTTCAGAAACTGGGAGATGAAGGGGTTGTGAGGATCGCTTCACAGCACTAGCTCAAAGCTTATCAACATAGTAGGGAAAAATGAATTTTGTTTCCCTGGACCAAACTGCTGGGACAAATGGGTGAGGAGGGTCCATCTTGCTACTCTTTCTGCATCTGGAGTGGGGGGAAAACATACTCTCCAACTCTTCTCTAATAGCTGCCCACCCCAGCATCCCAAATCTACCCTCAGCAACAGTGAACATCTTGGATTTTTTTGTGCTGTGGCGTTGGCAAGGTAGGCAATAGCTTATGGTGGTTTTGGTGCCTCTGCAAACCAGCTACCCTGAGTGTTTGTCTGCTTTGTCAATGTTTAGTGTGGGTCAGATCTTCGATTAGGAGGAAGGGAAGGGAAGGGAAGGGAAGGGAAGGGAAGGGAAGGGAAGGGAAGGGAAGGGAAGGGAAGGGAAGGGAAGGGAAGGGAAGGGAAGGGAAGGGAAGGGAAGGGAAGGGAAGGGAAGGGAAGGGAAGGGAAGGGAAGGGAAGGGAAGGGAAGGGGATCTATAACCAATGCGAGATGAAGCACTGTTTTACACCCCTGTGGCTCTGGCACTTTGGTTTCAGTGGATGCGCATGCGCTCACAGCAAGCGATCTGTTGACTCAAATGCCGTCAGGGACATAAGTGGCATAAACATTGCCTAATCACGAACAGCTGTCACCTTGTGAGGCACATGTGCTCAGAACCAGGTGCGTGTCACTTCAGGAACGTTGGAGGATATTGCTCTGACTTGGCTATAAAAGGAAGGATAGTGGGGTGGGACCTAGAGAAGATATGGACACTGCAGCAGGTATGGGAAATTGTTCTTGGCTCCTAGCAGCATTGTTTGGTCTGTTCAGTGGGTCATGTGCCAGCCCAGCCGCCTCTCTACGTGTGTTTCGGCAGCTTCTGCATGTCTGAATTCTCCTGGCCAGCTGGTTGCTTTAACTCCTTCAGCTGCCTTGACCTCCAGGAGGCAGGCAGTACTGGAAGCAGCAGAATGAAACAGCAGGGCTGGAAAGCAGCGCAGGGCTTGAGTTAAGCGAAGATGTTTTTTGGAGTGGCAAAGGAAACAGGGTATTTGCTGGCACCCTTGAATTAATCATTCCAAGGACTGTCGCTGTTGATAGAAAAGTCATGACTGTCATCTTCCAGAGAGGTGTTTTCCTAACACGCCTTTGATGGAAAACTAACCAGGGAAGCCTCTGCTCTCTCAAGCTTTGCAATCCTGCCATGGAAACCTGTAGCACAAGATGAAAAGACAAAAGCAGAAGCAGTATGTAGCACAACCTGGTACCAAGAATAACTGGCAGGGGGAGGTTCATATGCCTGTCATGCCATGCATCTTCAGTTGCATGCACCCCTCACAAAATCAAATACTAAACCTAGAAAGCCTGGAAAAGTGACACTGTTCACTGAAGCTTGTGGCAAACCTGTGACTCTGAATCCCACACCTATGGCCCCCTCCCCTCCTACACCTTACCCCCTTGCCACCTGACAGCTATTAAGAGTATGTTCTCTGTGTTAGTGCTGTAGGTAAAACGGCTTACATGGGCACCCAGGCAGTGCATTGCCTGGCGGAAAGTTTTCTAGACCTCCTGCCTCTCTGTGAGTCCTTCCTTTAGAAATATTCACCAGCACATCTGAGACAGGCTTTGATGTGATGACCTGTTGCCCCTGCCGCATATTGAAGCCCTTATACCAGCAACCCATCTCTCTGTTTGCCCTTTCTGATGTGCTGATCCAAAGCCTCCGGTCACTGGTAGAGATCCAGAGTCATTCCCAGAGGCTTATTTCAGCCTGTCAACAGCACTGCTGAGAGCTGAGCGCACCCTGCTATTTCCCATCCCCCCATCCAGGATGACAGGCTGGTTGCGAGGTAGACTGTGACATCTCACACTTCGGGCATTGCACTGGTGTTTGCCACGTTGCAGCCTGAGGAGACCCAGCTGGCATCCCGGGAATTTCAAACAGCATCCATGAAGACTTCTTTGTTCCACTCCCTCCTTGCTTCTCCTGTGCGGGTGATCTGTTGCCCTTTTGTGCAGCTCAATAAAAGCAAGGGCAGGATCCCGATCATGGAAGATGAGCTGGGAAAATCCCACAGAGAATGGGAATAAAGGAGGGGTGGGGACGTCCTTCCACTCAGCAAACAGGCCTGGGGCCACCGTGATCATGCAGTGCCTGGAGACCATCCATAACATGGGGAAACCATTCCAGACTATTTTCTGGTAAAACCACAACACATTCCCACTGGTGTTTTCACAAGCTAAATGGTTTTTGCCTTGCTGACAAGAAGGCTGTTCCCATCCAGGGGGCCACTGGAGTTAAGAGAGTCACACTGCTGTATAAACGACAACAGTGAGAGCAGAATAAGGCTGTAATTTTCCAGCAACGGTGAGAAAAGCAGCCTTTTGCCTTTCACCATCTCAGCCACGACTCCCAGGGAGGCAGATTCTCCTCCTCACTCCTATTATTATTCCACAGATGTGCCTTGCCAAGAGGAGGTTGGTCAGGTTCTCAGAGAGAATGGGGACCCAGGCTAATGATGGAGGAGGTTATGGGCTTGTTTCTGCGATGCCTACTCTTTCTTCAAGAGGGAATGTGTTGGTATATGCAGCTGGTCTGGAAAGTGAAGTGGGGAAGAGGAAGGCAATGACGTGTCCTCAAGCCATCCACTATGACAAGTCTTCCACTCATCTTTGTGAGCTTGAGAATATGCTGCTAATTCACACAAGTCTCAAGCAGTGTTGTCAACACATGTTCTTGCCGTGCTTCTCTGCATCTGCCCCTGCCCCAGCAAGCTGGGCACCTGCCAGGGGGACTCACAGAAGCTGGGTCTTGTTTTCTTTCAGTTGAGTTTTTACTGTTTTACAGCAGCAGCTGCAAATGCCAAGCAGCAACTCAGCCCCCATTTACCACGATCACTGAGCACTACTGGTTCCACTGGGGTGCAAGATCAGTTACCGGCCCATTGACTGAGGGGTACTGGTGTGTAGAGGTGAGGGAACGGGCACCACTGCAACATCCATATTCTCAGAGACAAGCACCAACAGATTCTCTGCGCCTCTGTCACCTCCAGGACAGTGCACTCTGTCTTTAGGTCTGCCAACAGAGGCAACACCACCTCCTTCCTGCACCGCTTGTCTCCAACAGTAGATCCTAGCTGCTAGCTATGCAGCCATGAGGAGAAGTCCTGTCTGCTTTGAGAAGCAATCTTTACTCCTTTATCTCCGTGTCTTCCTAAAGTGATAGAGGTCTGCATGGATTTTTCTGCCAGCAGAGAATGGGGCTGAACTTCTGCAGAACTGGAAGCATGTCTGAATTCCCATTTAGGCTCTGCACCTGTGGAAGATGCTACAACTGTTGGCTTTTCGTAGCTAGGGCTTAGGGACTTCTGAATGCTACAGAGAAAAGCTCCAGGCATTGCTGTAAAGGTGTCTATCCACATGAAGAAAAGGACCTTCCCAGAAGGTTGCCCTGTGAGGTAAAACAAGCCCAGATGAGCTGGGATGCCAACCTCCCTGGTAGGCATTAAACCAGTAATGACAAGCTCGCCTGGAAGTCTGGATATCAGAGAACAGAGCAGTGGAAAGACCCTTTCACATCTAGTCCTTGTTATGGCAAACAACCACAACAACACATGAATGGTTCTCAAAAGCACCTCTGTAAATCAGGCTGACAGGTGCAGTCTATCAAAATACCCTGCCGGGGTGGGAACTCTGCAGGCCACTTAGCCAGCAGCAACAAGCATGGTGGCAGGGCAAATCAGACTGCAGGCAGCTTCAGCAACCAAGATGGATTTGTGAGATCGGGGCAGCAGCACTGTTCCTGATAAGTGTTTGGATAAAATGTCAGAAGCGTCGTGTTAAGGTTGATTTTATCATTGATAAATTGCTTTTATAAAATTGTAGCTTTAAAAACATGAGGAACTTCTAGCCTTGTTAACCTTTCATGCCCTAGCCCTATGTGCTACTTGCAAAAGAGACGAGAACCACTCCCTTGCTCAAGCTGTCTACTGTCCACCCATGCCACTTTAAAAAAAAAATTGGGTTTTTTTTGCTGAGGAAGGCGGGGCGGGTGGGGGGAACATTTAAACATCAAGAGCTGAGAATTTATCTACCATATCAAAGTCACTTTAGGCATGACAAAATTCCCCTCATTAATTGGGAGCAGCCTGCAAGGAATTACAAGGCAAAATCAAATATTTGAAATGCTTATTCCTGTTGTTACACTGCTCTGTTTAACTGCTCTGGCAAACCTGCTGTCAGTTATAAATTTCTTCCCCGTGCCAAGCCAACCCAGCAATAATGAAACGTGCGTGCTCCTGAGTTACCCCGGGTTCCCTGGCCTCCTGGCAGCTATTGCTTTTTCCTACCTGAGCCCATGGCCGGGCAGCGCTTGGAAACGGGCGCGTGTTCACGGAGGCTGCAGCCTGCGAAGAAGACACCTGGCCCCATGTGGGCTCCTTACCCATGCTCCACCAGCACAGAGCACAGCATCCCGGGTGTCCTCACGCTCGGCAGCCAGGGCACATCCCTCTGGTGCCTTTCCCACACCTCATTCCCCTCCACCCCAACCTGCCTGACCACCTGGGTCCCCACACCTAGCCCTAGGCGAACGTTTAGGTCCAAGCCAGTGAGGCCATCGCTACATTCTCATATGCTGCATATGACCCAATAGGCCTGTTTTATTCTTTTATGTGAATATAAGTTCACCAGAAACTCAAATACATCTCACTTGCCGAGCAATGACAGATCTCCCAAGACGAAATGCCTTATGCACTAAGTGCTTACACAGCCTGGCCCCGGAGCAATCGTATGTTTGTCGAGATCACACGTGGCCCTGTGACTTCAAGAATATCCCCAAGCGTTAGGGCAGCCTGTTACATTCGGGGGATAACAAAATGTGCACAGCACCTCATGAGCACCACCATCACCACTGCTGGGGGACCCTGGCCCCCGCTGGCATGCCCTCAGCAGACGAGCAGACCAGGGTGCCACCCTCCTTTCACTGGGATGGCCACGACACGATTGAGAATGTGCGAGGAGCCCCGCGTGCGTGCACCCATGCCCTATGGACCCTGCGCAGCCCCGTGATCTGCTAGCCTTGGCCACGCTCAGGGAGCCACACCTGGGGAGTAAATATCTGTCGCGGTGAGCCATCCTTCTGTCGTATTGGCTGCCGGGAGGAATCACACCAGGATAGAAAGACACACTATCCTCCTCCCTTATCGCTTCCAGCAGGACTGAGTCAGCGACCGAGGTGATGTGGGTGCCCCGTTTCAGCCAGCAGCAGCTGCCTGCCTAACGTGTGTGGCAGCGGCCAGCAAAGTAGCATACAGCTCCCATGAGAAAGGTCTCCTGCATCCCTACAGTGAAGATCACCTGCTGCTTGGGAGCGGTGTCCAGTCGAGCACAGGGATCTCTGCTTCCTGTGTCTGTGCTCTGCAAGAAGGCATCTCGGCATGGTTTCACCCTGAGATCCTGAAAGCTGTTAGACTCACATAAACTGGTGCCAAATACTTCTTGGGGAAAACCAAACCCCTGGGTGGGATTTGGGACATTACACAGTTTTCAAGGATTCCCTCTACATATCAATGTGGTTTTTGTTTGGTACAGGAATCCACACACAAGGAGAATGGTCCCATCTGCACAGTCAGAGAGACTCAGTGATGCCCTTGTCCTGCAGCCTTCAGATTGAGACACGTTGCCCAATGTCCTATTGGAAAATGCTCAAAAATGATGTTGTTATGGGTAGGACAAAAATCTCCAGAGATGAGCCCTGAGCACAGATTATTCCTGACCATGTACATCTTTCAGAACAAAACTAATTCTAATTTTTCTTTAGGCATGACCAGGAGTCACTCCCATAAAATTCTGCAGTAGACATTTGTTTCATGTCGGTGGAGAGGAAAGCAAAGTCTGGCCTTTGCATTGAGCTACATTGTGCTCGTGTGGCTGCATATCACCAACGCTGCAAGCTGGCAGGTCTGTTGGTGTACTCCAGTGCTGCACTTGCATCCCGGATACTGATTCTGAGCTCTACCCCTTTGCCTCCAGCCCAAGCAGCACATGGTGTAGCTGGGATGTCCCATGGGACCTTTTCAGGCACGGAGCATGCCCAAAGCTCATTAGCAACCCCTTGAGATCAAGGGATGATGTAGCATTGAGTAGCTGCAGCAGGAGACATACACGGGCTTCAAAGGGAGCGCGCGCAAGCTCTGCAGATGCCCTAAGAATTGCACACACCTTTGGACATCTCTCCTGGGGCCACGGTGCAGCTCAGTTGCCATCTCCAGTGTATGCTCTCAGGTCCACCCACTCTGCCTGGGTTTTCCTTGGTTGAGTGACTTTGAGTTTCCTTCATGGCTCGGGATGTTTCCTGTGTGTTCCCTCTGCTGGTACTTTGTTAGAAGGGTCAGGCATTAATTTGTGCAGTTTTATAATTGACGTGCCTGCACCTGGAGGTGACAACAGCAATTTGCACCAGGAAGAATGAAGCGCTTAGAGGAAAGCCTTGCTCATTTTCTGCACCACAAGGGAAGTCTCTGGACCCTGCACATGACTCAGACATGGTCCGCAGCAACTGCAGGATTCTGGCATCAGCCTGGTGGTTTTGCAGGGCTGCCTGTTGTGCTCTAATCACCTGCTCTCATCGGGTAGCTGCACCAGCGTGACGGGTTTTCCTGCCTCTTCAAAACACAGCGCTGGCCAATGGGCATGGCCAGAGTTTACTGTTGTCATTTTTCCCCATGGCAGACGTGTCCTGTTTGTCTGTGGGAAACTGCTGCCTGGGAGGAAGTGGTGACTTCCTTGTACATCCTGCGTATTACCTTTTCATTGCACCTTCACTCTAAATCTCAGGACTGAGATTTTCAAATTGCCCAAAAGGCTTTGAAATTCACATCTCCAGCACCTTCGTGCAAGAACTGTGAACTAAAATGCTCCTCGGTGCTTCAAACACACTCAGTTGCTTCAAAGCATCCTTCAGAGCATCCTGAGTTGGGATTACATCTGACACCAGTGACCAGAAAAGCCAACATTTGCAGCAGGAAGGAGACCCAGAGAATTGCTCCCTTCACCCACCTTGAAAGGTGAAGTAAGGCAGGTCCCAAGGGCAAGAAATCCTAATGCATTTGTGCAGCCCTTGGAGAGGCGGAGGGTCTAGCAAACCTCAGTGCCAAGCGCTCGCTAGACCTGGTCCTTCCCTTGTCTGTCGCTGAACTTGGGACTGAGGCCCAAAGAGAGGTAGGCTGGTTTTGTGGCGACTTTAGCCTCCGCTCACCAGGGTCAGCAGATGAACACACTGCAGGGGCAGGACCATGAGCAAAGCAACGAGCCAGTTAGCCTGCTGTCAAATACATGTTGGTAAATTAAATTACTCCGGTCCAAAAGCCAGCCTCATTTGATTGAGGACTGCCATCTGGATTTAACGCTGATACCAGAAAGCATGGTGCAAGAGATGAAAAGTCCCTCCACAGCCCTCAGGGAAGCCCTATCATCCTAGCCTAGATCCTGAGCTTCTCCGGGCCTGGATACGAACGCATAACCTACCCATCTGACTAGAGAAGTTGTGGAGCATGGTGCTTTTGTAGAAGCAGGGACACACAAATGAAGACAAAGGTTATGGGTGTCTTTCTAATGCCCTGGTGTTTTCCTGCACCAGGTGGAATGTGGAGAGGGGATGGGCAGCCCTCTGGGGACTGCACAGCCAGGGAGGTTGTTTCACCCGCTTGGCATCTGCAAGGACACAAAATGAGTGTGATAGTATCAACACAGCCTCTAATTAATGTTTTGTCTGCTGGACAAAACCCCTCTGGAACTGAAAAGAGAGACCTGGGAACTTCAAATGAGGAGGGTGATACAGGGTGACAGCCAGAGAGGGGGAGAGAAAAGTCCAGCGTAACGTAGACTGTGGTCCTGATTTGTACAAGAATTGTACACGTCCCCTACCTGTCTCCAGACGAGGAATGTGAGATTGCACGGGCTGCCTGACTCACCCAGCCTGGTCCTCAGTTCTCACAGGTGCTACATTTCAGAAATATATTGAATTCCGTCTTAAAAGTGGACTGGTATTTGCCTGGAGTAGAAGGCTGTTTCAGAGCCCAGTTACTGAACACAACCCCCCCCAGGGTCATGGCATGTTTAACAGAGGTCATGAGCTCACTGGAAAAGTGATTGCAGAAGTAGAGCTTTGGCTAGAGGTCGGGTAACCATCAGAAGCCGTACTGAGCCTCCTTCAAATTTCCCTCCTAACTTGCTGTCCTTCCCCTCATGTGCATGGCCTTCGTGTCTTTGAAGATGGAAGAGGCAGCATGCATGCTTCAGTAGCTACCCATTGTTTGTTTATTTTTTTATCACCTGTTTGCCTAAAAATGATCTCAGTCTACTCTGCAATTCCCAGATTCCTTCGCAGAGCAGCCTTAAAGTTACCATGTAAATCACAGCTCTCCTCGTTCAATATACACAGTCAGGGAGCAATAAAGAAGCTATAAAAAGAAATTTGGCATTTTTTCAGCTTATCGTCGAAGTGTAACGTGGTTGCTCTTTACACAGGAAAGAAGCTGACCTCTTGCCTATATTATTGGCCTGGAAGAGGAGAAGAAAGATGGGGTTTTAAGGTGGAAAATTCCTGCAAAAGCAACAAGTGAATGGCACAGAGAGGTCTATTGGCCCAGTTGCCAGGTCTAGGTTTCACCCTGGCTCACCCCTTCATGGAGAGGAAAAACATGTCTCTTCTCTCTATGGTGCCGGGTGAAGGAAAGAGTTCAGAGCAGCAGGGACCCTGATTTACAGCCCAGCTGTCCTCACTCAGAGGACATGATCAAAGCATCCTGCGATTCCCCACCGGAGTGATGGGAAGAAACGGCTGACTGGCTATCTGCTTGGCATGTTCAGCTCTAGCATGAGGCCAAGGCAAGCGCTTTGTTTTCATGGACCAGAGATTCTCAGAGTGGCTGCTGAGGGGAAGTGACTGAAAACTAATTCTCAATTAAGTTGGGGAACCAGTAGGTGGGAAGTTCCACTCAGGCCAAAGGCCCATAACCTCATCTAGAGGTGACCTTGTGTTAAGAAAGAAAAGGGTGTGAGATGTCCCGTCCCCAAATTTCCTGGTGTGCCCTGGAGGAGGTCATGACCCTTCAAAACCTGCATCGCTCTCCCACCGAGGATTGATGCACCCTTTTGGAGACCCAGCTACCAGAACACATGCAGATCCCCCACTAGATGTACAAAACAGAGCAACACGGAATGCAGTTCTCCATGTTGGAGCACAGGGCCAGGCCATAATCTTTGTGTCGCTATGTGATATGTGTGCGCCCTCCAAGGCCACAAGTCATGAGCCAAGGCTGAGCTCAAAGCAGAGATGACTATGGTCTCCTCACTTCTTGACCACAGCATGGAGAATGAGGACCTCTCCAGAGACATGGCTCCACAGGGACAGGCAGCTTGGCATCCTGGAGGAAAACTGTAAGGCATAGGGCATTCCTGGTGCTATGCTGATTCCACAGCATGGTGACGAAGGGTTTCTTTGGGATTTGGGGGCAGGGCTTGCACATGCGTGTAATCGTACTGCCAACCTGAGAGTTACATGGCATGATGCCACAGACCCCTCACAGACATAGGTGATGTTTGGCTCACCAGCCCTGCCTCACCTCTTGGCACATGCTTGGAAAAAGAAGGGTTTCTACCCATAGTAAGCAGATAGAAAATCTGGACAAAGTGACCCTTGTGAGAGCAATCCTACTACCTCCGCACAACCCCAGCAGCACCTACTCCACCACAACACAGTGTTGCGTGTGTTGGATTATTTCATCTTTGGGATCATCTTGAGGAGAAAAGCAAGATGGGTTTTGTGGAAATGTCACGCAACTTGCCACGGAAGGAGCAGCTCAGGCCACAACCTCAGGAGGTGCCACTTGCTGCCTACGCAGGGCTGGCACAGCCACGGAGCACATGGGCTGCGTAAGGATATTGGGTCCCCTCCCAGGGGAAGGCTGCCAAGAAAGCTGATTAATGCCTGGAGAGGTGATTGACCTTCCCTGGTGAGCCTGGGAAGGGAGTGGTTGTTGGGGAAAGGGGATGTGCTTTCAGGACATAAATATGGGCTATGGGAAATAAGGGAATCCTTGGATCCCCAAAATGACAGACCCAGACAGGAGGGATGTGGGGTGGACAGTCCCTGTGGTAGGTACTCCTTGGGTGTACGTGGGATGGAGGTGGTCCTTCTGGACAGGGATAGCTTTCACTTATGGCCAGTCCTGCAACCCCAGCTGTGATTCCTCAGACTCTCAAGCTGGAAAATACAGCAAAAGGCATGATTTCATGTCCAATATGTATATTCCTTTGGTTCTTTCAGCCATCTCCTCACCTCAGCTCTAATCCTCCACGTTTACATCACACTGCCTGCCAAGGAGACTAGCTCTTAACCTGCACAGGAGCTTGCTTCTTCAGACCTGCTCTTGCCACAATAGTCACAACCTGAGGCCTGAACCACCTGCATGGACACCCTTCCCTAATGTCACCGCCAGCCTGAGGTAAGTAGTTGAAACACAACGCCCATGCCTGCTCTTGACCCCTGGCGTTGTTGCTGTTTCCAGTTTTATTCAGTATGGTTTCCTGGGTAAATAGCTGGATTTTGCTCTCCTGACCCTTCATAAATATTATTTCAAGAGTTCCTTTGAAATTGTATAAACAATCACCTGTTTATTTTCAACCTTCACACAATATTTTTGCTGTCTTTAATATGCAGATGGGTCTTCTTAGTCCCTGCCTAAGTTAGACTTCTCCTCCAGTGACTCCCACTTCTGTTTACCTCTTAAGCAACAGGTTATTGCCTTTCACTCACCGCCTTGAATTTCTTGCATCCCAAATAATTTCATGGTATTTCAGTCACAGCAATGACTGAGGGATTCTTACAGTGCTGGAGGCCTGTGCCTACCTCGCATAGATATCAAGGATCCTATCAAGAAGGCCCAGTCTGCCAAGGTTTTCTTCTTTGACAAACTAAAATGCTAAATCTTGAGGTCTTATATTACTATAGGATATGAGCAAGTGAGGGGAAACCTGCCTTTAGGTGCCTGAAAGCTTGTCTTTTTTCCTGTGTGATTTGGTCCAGGTAAAAGGCATACTTTCTCCCTAAGACACTTTATTTATATTCTTTGATCTACCACAGCTGTAACACAAATATGGGAGACTATAAATGTGAAGGTCTGGGGTGAGGCAGCAGAAGCAGTGACCCCATCTGTATTTCCGAATTTAGTGCAACCATAAAAAACATTCCTGGCAAAATACTAGAAGTAAAATCAGCAATGACTGCATTATCATCATCACCAAGGCACCGAGAAGTCCACAAAAAATGACAACGAAGGGGAGTCTCAGAGGCCTCCAAATTTTGCCGACATACTGCTACTGCTATCTTTTTTTGTACATATTAGCTGCCAGACCGTCTTGAGCAACCTTCTGAAGCAAGCCATGGACAAGTGTGGCAGCCAGAGGCTGTTTTTCCTCTGCTCTCGTCTTCTGCTTGAAGACCTTTGCTCCCTCAGCAAATCCTGACAAACTATATGGCACTTGAATGAACAGCTTAACTGTAAACACAGAGCAGGACCAAAGGTGAGATAAACAGGAGGCCGTGAAAAGCAAGCAGCATAGCCCAGCAGCTCTCAATGATCCGGGAACAAGGGGCAGAGTTGACGTCCAAGAATTGGACTGAGACTGATGTTTGCTTGCCCCTGAGATCATAGGACGCTCTTTTGAGGACCCTTTCCATGGGGTTCCTGTAGGAAATTCACTGGCTGTTAACAGCAAGGTGGAAGGGAAGAACAAAACTAATTCCGCGGCTCAGACCATTGATTGACCCTCTGACATGCTTGCCCACCGCCTGGTCATCCATCACCGTGGCCTCATTAGCAGGAATAAGGTCCCTCTGCAGTTTATGGTCCCTCCACTAGCGTAGCTCCCTGGGCCAGGGGAGTTTCCCTTCACCAGGTTTGCACAACACACACACCCGGGGAGAATCAGTGGAAATACTTACTAATAGATAACCGTTGTTTTTCTAAGAGCAGACTTGCATTGCTCTTGGCAATATTTGACCCAGCCAGCTCCAAAACACTTGCCCTGGCCCAGGAATGTGGAAAAGCTCAGCAGGACCACACCGGGAGGCCGCCTCATTCCTTACAGAGGAGACTGGGATCCGTCGCTGCCTCCCAACAGCCAGCCCTACCTGCAAGACCCGAGCTCACCTGCCTTCCCCCCAACGCCTCCATGAACGCATGCGGCTTCATGGTGCAGTGGGGAGAGGTGTCAAGGGCCCAGCCCCAAGTCCAGAAGGACCTAACCGGGTGATACGTGCTTGGAGAGCTGCATCTGCGTGGCACCAGCTGCAGACATGCCAGCAAGACGACGGTGAAGCTGCTTCTGTATTATATCGTTATTTAACTCCATACCCCACACAGTGGGGCCACGGCTGAAACCAGTGTCTGCAGGCAGACAGGGCTCGAATGTTTCTAAACACAGCTTTTCGTCCTAAAGGACGTTTTGTTTAAGTGCACTGGTTTTAATAACCAGATATTGATGTCAATGGAAATTTCCCCTGGCAAAATATGTCAGCATGGGCATCTTCTTTGTTCTGGGTTGAGAAAGACATTTTCATAAACTTATAAATTTCAAAATTTTATCCCAATTTTCATTGTAATGCTTTTTAATTTTATGAGAGCTCCTCAGCATGCACATCACCTTATGAAAGACTTGAAATATTGGAGTTTTATTTCCTTTCTTAAATCATGATGGACAGCTGCTATTTAGTACTAATTAAAACACCTTATCTTTTTTCACAGATCAAAGTGTCTCCTGTTTGTTTTGTAATGAAGCAGTTTGACACTTTTTGTGTTTGACTTTCTGTCAGACTGTTTCATTACAAAACAAACAAAAGTCACTTTGATCTGTAAAGAAAGATAAGGTTTTTTAATTAGTACTATATAACAACTGCCCTTAATTGTGTTTAAAAATAAAAGAATGGAAGGCTTCGAATCTCTTGCCATATTATGCACTAAAACTTTATCCTAAAACAGCCGGTAACCATTGTAAAACATGAAAAGGCCACGAATTAGTATTTCTAACTGATGCTTTGAAATCCCAGAATGTGAATGAAATACAAAACGCAAAATCCAAAATCCTGAACCGGAAAGTCTATGAGTCCATTTAGTAAGAAAATTCAAAAAATAATTTACTTGGCTTGAAAATACCTTTCAGAATTTCTCTTCCCCTGGAAAAGTTGAGGGTCTCACCTTGAAAATCAGCAGGCAAGGGCTAAGGAGAACTTACATCATTGGCCCCATTTTTCAGCATGTTAGGACAACCCGTGGCCTTGGTGTTCCCCTGGCTCCTCATCGCTTCTAGACATTAAATAGCCACATCTGTTAGATTCCTATCTGCTGCTCTGTATGAACATCGCCTCGAGCAGCAGAGTCCCATTCTTGGCTGGCACCTAACCGTACTGACGATGAATAGTAATAAAGCATCTTTTGGCAAGGAGACAGCACTTCGTTCCCGCTGGGTTCGTGTTTTGATGCAGCCTTTCCAGAGACGACCGCCCCCAAATTTATTCCCCTTAACTCCGGGTTGGGCACTGACTTCAAACACCAGACCTTTTGGTTCTCTGCATCAGCTCTGTACCGAATTTTGGGTCAAATCCAGGCTTTCAGCCCTCCTCTCCAAACCCATTCACCACCTGGGCGCTGGCTGCCTAGGGGAACTGCTTCATGCTTTCTGATCACCGCCGCTCACAGGAGCAGTGATTCACCCGAAAATCTCTGTCTCGAGGGGAACGCCGGTGTCTGCGGCAGGCGGGTGCCTTCCCTGCTGCTGACTCCTACCCCCGGGGGAGCCGGGTGAATGACTACCAGCTTTCACATCTCCAGAGGCCAGAGGCACGTCTCATTTCGTCCAGCTCACCAGAACAACGCACGCCACACACGCCAAATACTGCCCTCGCTGCTGAGAGCATCGAGGAAGGTGGGCTGCCCCATTCACTGCTGCGGAGGTCCCCGGCACAGCTAAAGGACCTGCTCCAGATGAAAGGATGGGCGTGGAGAGGGGAGGGATGGCAAGGGAAAACAGCAGTGTCCCTCCCAGCAGCCCATCTCCGCCAGCAGCCAGCACCACAGAGAATCATGGAATGGTTAGAGTTGGAAGGAACCTTAAAGATTACCCAGTTCCAACCCCCCTGCCATGCTTCATGGGAGGCAGTGAAACCCTCGTAGTGGACAGTTATGCAATAGGCTTCCTCGTCTAGCTCACAGCAATTATTGTCGTGCAAGATGAAGATTTATATCCCCTGTAGGTTTTTATCCCAGCTGGTGTAGGGGTGGATGATATTTTTATTGCTCCTGTATGGAAAATGTGAGAGTAATGTCTTCCCAAGCTCTTGGCCCCAGTCGTATTTTCAAACAGTGAATTCCACAGGTTACATATTGCGTAACGCAGTGTGTTCCTTTATTAGTATTTCAGGTGCAGTATTTCAAGTCATGAGCTTATTCTTTCTCATTCTGGTATTTTAATAAAGGATAAATAGCAGGGTCTCATGTGCCTTCTCCCTGCCATTGTTCTTTTCATTCCCATGTCATATCCCTCTCACTAAATCAACGGTCCTGATCTTTTCTTTGTGAAATCCTTCTAGGTCTTCTAATAATTTGCATCATCTATCTTTAGATAGTCCTATTTCTGATATGTCTTTCAGAAAAGTGACAAAATCTGAGCACTTCGTTTCAAATGTAGACATAATTTCGATTCACAGGAAGGTATTATAATACAACCTTTTCAGTGCTAGCTAGTCATCATGATCACTATTGCTCAAGGAGCCTGAAAAGGACTTCGATGTTTTCCTGAGTAAGAAATAATTAATTTAGAGCCTGTTGTGTTACATAAGTAGTTTAAATGGATCTTTCATGTTATATTACCTTGTACCTACCCATGCTGAAATTAAACTGCCAGCTGCCTACTCTGGAGATCCTCACGCTCTCCTCTTTTTGAGTTCTCTAAGCAACATACGCAGCCCCGGAGCCCAGGAGCTTGGAGTCTTGCAAAACCAACACCCAGGGCCCGGAGAAGAGCAGCAGGTGCCACGCGGCCCTCCAGCAATCTTGCGATGAAGTGTGGTGGGTAACGCATCGGCCATCTTCCACCCACTGCTGGGGAAACCACTGAGCCGCTGAGTGTGGCTCCCACACCACGAGCAGGTCTGCAGGGAAGGTGACGTGAGCCCACAAACGATAGTTGCTCTTTGAGCAGCAAAATCCTTGCCTCTGCGTGCCCACAGGGATCCTCGGGCACTTTTTGTCCAGCTTCCTGCTTGATATCTGCTCGTACCAGCTATGACATTCCTGCCAGTTCTCTCTTCCTCAAGCCTTGGTGATTCCTGAGCGAGATAAAGCGTATCTCTCTGAAAGTCAGCCAAGCTCAACTTGAGAGTGCAAGTCTTGGTGATCCTGCTCCATTGCTATATATTTCTCCATAGGTCAAGCTAGAATTTGCCACGTGAACCTAGTTCCATACCTTGACTCCCACCTGATGCAGTTGCTTGTGGGGCTGCTCATCTTTGTAGGTTTGCTGTTTGGTTTTTTTTAAATTGTGATGAGTGACTCAGCACACGCTGGAGGAGTTGCATCAGCAAAGCAGGGAGAGGTGGAAAGTGAGCTGGCTAAACCCAGATCACAAAAGCTCCATACCATCTTTACGGTGACAGGAAGGATCAGAGTTTGGAAGACAACTGGCAAAGACCTATAGCTCATCGAGACTTATCTGTTGGTACTAACTCTTGCTGCCTTGAAAGGGGCTTAACTGGAGTTGTTTATACAAACTTGGCCAAATCCTCATTAGTTATAAATCATCATAGCTCCAATTAATTCAATGAAACTGTCAATTGACACCAGATAAGCATCTAGCTCGTAGTACATTCTCAAATCCAACCAGATCACCTCCTTTTCATAAATACCTGCCTGGCAGTTTTCCCTGCAGGATCCCTGCAGACCTTTCCTTCTGGAATCCAGCAGACTCCATGTTCTTGCTGTCTTGCTGGGCACGAAGTAACATCCGAGTGTTAGTCCCATAAAAAAAAAAAGAAGCACACATGGTTTTTTTTACAACAGAGACCTATTAGCAAGTCAAAGCAACAGCTTGGAATGGTGGAGGCACAAACGTAAGGAATCTGTGGTATTTGTAAGAAATGCAGATAGCAGAGGATTTGACTTATTTCCAAATATTACAGCAACTGTTCCTTTCAATGCACAGGGCTTGCTCAGCCTATTGCGTTGCCTGCAATAGCAGCGTATTTATGGATGGCTGGAGGCAAATACACAAACCTTCTCGTAAGAAGTTCTTGCCCCATGAGGTAAAGGGATCATCATTTTTCCTCCAAGCCACCTTTCACCCGCAGATTTCTGGGCACTTTGCAAACAGCGACTTCAGCATCAGGGAAACCCTCTACGAGGCAATTAATTGGTGTTGCTGTACTAAGAGAGTGATTCAGTAGGTTGCTGTAGGACAGTGGGAAAGGCAGGAATTAAACTCCACTAACCCACTTTTCACTTCCAGGCTACAGTCAGTCACTTCCCAAGCCTGGAACTAGAAGCCAGAATCCTGAGTCTCATCACCAGCTGCAATCTCTAAAATACTTCTATTTTCATTGCAAGAATAATACCTACATCTCTCAAGCCCCTAGTTCACACTGTAAACCCTACACTCTTTGTTGAAACTCTCCCAGAAGGACTCCTCCGTTTGCTTTAAAATTATACAAAACCACGGTAGAGAGCAGCTTTCTGCTCTCTGTGTTTCTTTGGAAGTCTCCAGGAGAGACCCTTGAGGAGAGGAAGAAGCCCAAGTTCACAGTGAGAGACTACTCAACTACCCTGTTTGGGCAAAAGTTGGATAAATTAATTGGGGTTCAATTTGAAACTCTGCTGGGTTTCTGGTGATGATGTTTCAACTCAGTTCCTTATTTAAAAATAGTGATTCTCATTCCAGGTGAATTCTCCTTTGCCTGTCTTCCTGTTTCCTATTCTCTACGTCACATAGATATTTTTCCTATTTTTCTACTATCCAACACACTATATCCCCCATGTCTTTTACAGGGTCTTATTCATCCTTATCCTATCTTTCTGCATTTTCTTTCCAGTTCTTTCTTTAAGTTCAGTCTGAATTTAGTGTAAGCTCTCTTGCCTGACTTCAGGGTATCTGGATATTTCATCTTTTGTTTCCCCTTATGCTGTTTACTGCATCTTTCCTTTCCTCACCATTCCCGTGCAAAGCGTTGTGTCTGTTCTCTGAGGTGTAGGAGTATTTTTCGCTTTACCTGTCTGTCCATATCCTGGCCAAATCCTGATTTCCTGGTGGGACAAAACTTGAGCATACTTGATTCTTAGTTTCTCTCCACTCTACCCCATGCCTTAATGTCCACAGGAATAAGACTGAGTTGCCTGGGCAGAAAGACACACCTCAGCCACCTCTCTGCTCTGGATACTCATAGGGCATAGGACCAGAGTCTATACCATAGTGTACATCTATCCATTGTGTAAACCAGGTTTTCCTGACTGTACCTGAACAATGCTGCAAAAACTCTACCTATTCAAACATCTATACCAGACCTTCTGACAATAACTTCAACCAGACATTGCATATGAGAAGTGCTCAGCACCTCTAAACTGAAGATCAAGTAGTTGCTGAGCCAAGCAATGAGATAAGAGACAAGACAAGGCCCCCACGACCAAAAATAGGTACAAAGATGGAGCCTATAATCACACAGCAGGTCAGCATTAGATTAGGTACAGCACCAGGTGTTCTGATTGTCCCCACTGGTGCCCTCACCAGACTATATGACATTCCTCTCTCCTCACTCCCTTCTCATCCCTCTCTCCATCCCCTTCCCCCCTCCCCAAGCCACTCCTCTCCTTTTATTTTAAGAGCTGACTCTGCCATTTCCCATCTATAAGGTGACATATGAAAACTTTCTTAGAAAACAGTCATAAAAAGAAGAAGAAAATGAAAAAGAAAGACCCAATGGAGAGCAGAAAATTACAGTGTCTGGGCCGTATTTACAATAATTATAATTATTATAAAGCACAATAGGGTGTAGAAACCCGTAATTCTCCTGGTGCTTTCTGATTTTTAGATCTATGTTTAGAAAGCACATGGCAGAGAAACAGTCAGAAAAGGAATGCCATGAAGTCACTTTCCCCTCTGTGTTGTAAAAGCATTGGGGGGAATATTTGTGTCTGCAGGAACATGGGGAAGAGCAGCTTCAGAACTGAGTCCATCATTGCCCATCCCAAGGTGACGTATCACCTGCTAAAATGAAAAACCACTTCAGAAGAAGAGGTCCTCCTTTCTCTACCCCCGTCCATGTGTCATTTTATTTTTATAGGACCAGACATTTCTCTCACTTCTGATGCTTTGTTTGACTCTTACCCAAATGTCAGACTCCACGCCAGCAGCCGTGGCCCCCAGCCCACAGTAACGCAACCTCAGAGTTGCTCCCGTCTTTACATGAACGTATCATGGTGGTATCTGAAGACCTCCCAATAGCACCTAAGGCAGTCTGACCAAAATCTGCCCTGTGGGACTCCTTCTTTCCTCATTCTTCTCCCACAGGCAGAAGTACACAGGTAATGCAAGTGGTTTATTTTGCTCACCAGGTATCATAGCTAGAGAAAGAAACTTTGAAGAAGTGCTCTCATGTGAAAGACAGAAGGTGGGAAGGCTTTCAATGGTTCTTTGTTCCTGCAGAAGGTTATCTAGCCCACCAGAAAGTTCTCCTCCCTGCACAGAGGAGCTTTCCCCGTTTGGCAGCAAATTCTATTGCTTGTTTATGCAGCTTCTCTCTTAAACCCCATGCAATTTCTTCAAGAACAGGGGCTGAGATCTTCAATTCTAAGCAGAGGTCTTTCATAAGGATAAAAGCTCATATTTCTACCTAACCCTGCATAGCTACCCACCTGGGAGCCAAACCAGTTCATTCTGATGTTCTCTCAGTCAGGGTGATAGTATGAGACTTGTGTTTCCTAAAAAAGAGAGGTCTCTCTGCAGTTACGTCCACAGTAGTCTGTGTTGTTGGAGGTTACGTGCTTCGGCATCCAGTACAAGATGGATCAGTTTACCTCCACAGATCTCCCTACTCTTTCCTGCCCGGGTTCAGACTCTGCCCTCCATGCCCTGACTCCCCAGCTGTGCTGTCCTGTCCTAAGCAGCACATGTTCCAGTTGCTATGATATACACCAACGTCTCCTGGAGGGCCACTTCGCATCCAGTAGGAAAAGTGGTGTTTGAAGTGCTATGGAAGTGCCTACAACCCTTTCAGAGCTACCCCAAGTGCCTCAGACACCTTCTTAGGCTATTTGTCTGGAAGTAAACACTGGGCCGTAACACGGCTATTGTTGTGCCAATGGACACTGAGGACTTTCTGACCAGCAAGATGGATTAGAGGCATCCTTCTAACCTCTGGAAAAAGGTTTCCTTCTAAAACCAGGTCTTTAATTGTCTTTATTAATACATGAATGGATGATAACAGCACCTGAATGTGAAAACCCACAACGAGTTATGACCAGGAACCACTAGTGCAGGCCCAGTGCAGGCACGGTGGAGAAGGATGGAGAAGCACAGAAGAACTCAGAGGAGGGCTTCTCCTCAACCCTTGTTGTTTCCTAAGGGGCAGGTGGAGAGCGTTGCATGGTGACCTCAGCAGCTAAGATGAGGTCTCTCCCTGAGAGGTAGGAAGGTTGCCAAACCAAAGAGGTTTTCCCCAAGGAGGGCTGAGAGTCACACCTGGCCAGGTGTTCTTGCTCTCTCATGAGGCCGACTCCCACCCCACTGCAAATTAAACAGCCTGAAGTGGGGAGAGAGGGTGATCAGATAGATGCGCATATAGGTATCTCAGATATGCACCTGCCACTCAGCCAGCGCCAGGGAGACGCCGGGGAGAGAAGGAAATGTTTTCTTTCTCTGACATTTTTAGCGTGGATAACAGAGTTCAAGCAGAGCAGAGGAGCCCAGCGATAATGGCTTCTGTTGCCTTGAGCTAAGCTGCTTAATTGCATGGGACTGTCTCGTCTAATCAGGGAGAAAGGTGAGACACCTCGGTGCTTGCCCCAGCTGACTTTCCTCAAGGAATAAAGCCTGTGAGCAAAATGCCAGGTGACCCCCAACATCAGAAATAGCTGAATGGGGCAAAACTAGTCCCACTAATGTAATCCTGTGCGCAATAACATGAGAGCATGCATGTGCTCAAATGGCTAGCAGACCAGGCTGAACCTGAATCCCAGTAGCTATGGTCCTCCCAGCTCGCTGGAAGCACATCGTTCCTAACTTACCTCCCATTCATGCTTCAGGGCTCTGGGGAGCCACAAGCAGCTCCCAAATGGTTGTTGGTATCTAGAGGAAACTCTGTCTGCTGAAACAGCTGAACTAAGGATCTTTCTTCCACTCAATGTCTCCCAGTTCAGGGCCATTTTCTCTCACCCCTGCCCTTCCCCTCTTTTGCAAGACCTTGGCTTGCTGTTTAGAGAACTTGCAATCACCATAAGATATAAAGTGTTCTGCCAGGGTGTATAACTAAAGATCTTGATGTACCCCAAATAATCATGGGTAGAATAAAACAGCTCAGCAAGATGGGCCCTGGTCTCTTTGGATGTCCTGCCCCTCAAACCCCTCAGCTCTGCAGCAAAACTGGACAATACGTTGTAGAGCCTTGGTCAGTGTGAGATCAGGGCAGGGCTGAGGGGTCTCGCTGGCCTGGAAGGATGAGTTCTGCAGCATACAGAGAAGTGTAGGTAGTGTGTCTGGTTTAATTTTACTTTGGAACCACGCTCAAGGCAAGGCGCGTATCAGGGGGGTGGTTTTGGTGCTGGTCCAGGCCCCATGTCCCCAAGGACAGAGCACGATGGGACTGGTGCCCTGTGTGGAGCCTGACCTGTGGTCTTCTCTCTCCTGTGACTGATGCAGCACCACACACTACATCCTCAGAGAGGTGGCCCCGGGCTTGGTGGTCGATACCACGGTCTCTCTGGGCAAGGGGAACCCACCCATATGGAAGGGACACCACATCACTCCTGTGGCTGCGCATTTTTACCACTGGCATCAGCCACAACAGCTGCCTGTCCCCAGCTCCAGGACCACATACTCCTCATTGGCCCAGATGTGACCTGCATGGGTCCAGTACCGCGCTGTGCCAGAGCCCTGACGTGGAGGCAACATGTACCTGTGGCACCGGCACCACAAGACCTGGCTTCACATCCTGCTGCTGCGACTCACACCACTTGTGGCCCTGGGCAAGCCATTTTGCCACTTCCTCCTTTCTGTTTCCCTCCCTATCTGTCTTGTCTAATTAGGTAAAAGCTTTCCAGGGTAGAGATTGCCTCTCCCTGGGCAATGACACAGGGCAGCTGGGAGCACTCCTAGACACAATTAACACCCGAGCAGAGCCGGCCCACTGGATATGGCGGTGTCAGCAGGAGCAGGCGTCCCTGACGCAAACTTTTATCTTGTCTCAATTAGCGGGCAGAAAAATCTCAGACCTTCTATGCTCTGGTCGGAAAGACAAGGCTCTCCCCTGGAGAACCAGTCCCCAGTCGGAGCAGCTCCTTGGCCTCAACACGCCAAGCAAAGCGTGGCTTTTGCAGGAGCTGTGGGATGCATCTCCCCTGCGAAAAGCCTTGCAGGCTTGCCTCAAGCACAGAGCAGAGACGCTTTCTCAAGCTTTGGTGCTACTAAAGGAGAGGCTTTGCCTGCTGGCTGAAGATAGCTGGAAGAGTCCTGGAGCTCAGCCTATCTCGCAGGTAGAGGCACACAGGCAGCGGGGAGAGAATGACCCTGGCATGGCTATTACAAGGGCTGCTTGCCTGCGTCATGGCGGAGATAACATCAGCCTACTGAAGACAGCCACGGAGCAGCCTAATTGCTCCTGCCGGAGAAGGAAAATGTGGGCCCCAGGAGCCACTCTGGCTCTCAGCTAATTGCTGGGCAGTTGTGCTGCCAGGGTTGTGTATCTCAGAAGAAAGGCTGCTGAGGAGGGACACCGTGGGCAGCCAGCATGGAGATGAGATCCGTTAAATACCATGAGGGATGGGTGGATGGAGCAGCACTGAGAGGAGGCGGCTCAGTTCTCTGTCTCCTGCTCCTCCCTGGGGAGGTGGCTGCAGGTTGGGGTGCTACGTCGAGGATGGTGGTCACCATCTCAGAAGAAAAGGGCAAGGGCTCTGTTAAGGGGACAAAGGAGGGTAGAGAGGAGTGTGACGGCTGCTAGAGTTTAAACAGGGGCACTTGCAAGGGATCCAAAAGCACACAAGGTCTCCTTCAGTCCTTTGCTACCCTATTAATTCATTGCTGTTTGCCAGTAGATTTGAAGACGTTAAGAGAATGTCATGAGACTAGCACAACTACAGACGTTGCTAACCTCAAATGCAATCACCACAGACAGCATTGCAGAATGGCAAACCCGAGGTGTGCGGACATACCAAACCCAGACTCTCCTCACTAAAAATCCACATGCTCAGGATGTTTCCGACATGGCTTATAAATAACACATTGCTCTTAAATATTCGGAAACCCACAGTTATGTCCTCTAGGATTCAGGCCAAACAAAATAAGCGAACAGTTTGAGACGATATAGGCCTATGCATTTGAGAGCTGCATACTAAAAGTAGTAGCGGCAACAAACGTAGTGTTCTTCATCTGCTTGGTGGACATACAAGAAGTAAAGTGTGTGTCAGGTAGCGTCCCTGCTAAGAATGAAACTGGAACGGGCTTGAGCATGTGGGTTCTAGGCATCTTCCCTTCCTCTCCTCCTGCATGGAGTCATCTTCTCCCTGCTCTGAACAACCCGACAGTTTGGCTCGTGCCCCTGGCAAGAACCACAACAGGACCCATCTGCACTGGTCAGGATCCATCTACACTGACCAGGACCCACACAGTCCTGCCGACTGCAGGAGAGGGTGCCAAGCTTTGTGGAGCTTGTGAGGCAGCAAAAGCTCATGCAGTTTTCCCAGCAAGCCCTTGAGCTCATTCACAAAACAGGAGCTCAGATCCCCGCGAACCCACACGCTCACCAAAAGGAGCCTGGAAATGATCTGAGGGAGAGCACAGATGGAAATCGTTGTCATCGGGGAGGCCAAGAGCTTTGCAGGAAGCACAGAAGGATCAGATGTTTCAATGGATAAAAAAGAACATCCAGAGCTACGCGAGGTAGAACGAAAACGTAAGAGATCTAAGCCCTCTTGCTCCAGGATACAAACCAGCCCTGACTGACAGGGATTAAGACAAAACGACACATCTGAGCAGGTTGTTTCGTAATTACCTGCAGCCGCATTTCCTGCCCCTCTTCCCTGCAGTGTCTGGCACCGGCCCCGTCCCAGACGCAACTCTGAATTAGACCACTGGGAAACTGGCAGGAGTGGAAGGAGGCTCTGCGGAGGGGAGACGAGGAGACAAACTGAGAAACCTCAACTGTGGTAGAGCGCACGCATCCCCCTCTTGCTCTCCCCCTTAACCCTGCCTTCTCCCCCGCCGCCTCTGCCGAGGAAAGACCTTGCCTAAGCAAAGCTCTGATGACAGAGCAGCCTGCTTTGGGTATTTAGGTAGGCCAGGGAAAAAAATAATTTTCAGACCATCTGTCCTGTCCAAAGAAGAGCAGTCTTTCCCAAACCGAGCTAACTCCATGCAACAGCAACTGTAAGCAACATGATATTAAACAATAATAAATCAAAGCTGACATCATTTGGAGCACGTCCGGACCTTCCCCTGTGGGGGTATCACTCTTCTGTGTGTCAACGGAGGGAAGAGAAAAGCAGAAAGAAACCTAATCTGAATCAGATAAAAGACAGCAGGCTTAGGATGGTGTTTCTGAGAGAGAAGACCCCTCCTAAGGACTTGCTGTGGGCACCACCAGGGCGGGAGAGAGGGGCACAGGGAGGAAGGATGGGGTGGGAGGACCTGTCTCCCTTGCAGCAGATAGTTGTCTGGAACAGCAAAGCCATCGTCTGCGCAGAGGGCTGGGACCTTCCGTCCCTGCTGCAGCATGCAGCACGCTGCCGGGAGCCCCTGCCTTTGCAGAGAGACCCCTGCTTCCAAACTGCAAGAGGGCTGCCCACCTGGGTCCCAGCCAGCGAGCTCAAGAGCTCAGACACGTATGGGGAGGAGCAGGGCAGAAGGGGAGCACTCTCAGTGTCTCCAGACCGGAGGATGTAGTGGGAGTTTGAGAGTAACATAAGGTGCCAAAACAGCAGTCCAAAATCATGAGGATGGCTCGGGAAGACATCCTGGAGCCAGCTTTAAAGTAGCTGGGGACTAGTGGGAGAGTATGAGCAGCAGCAGACAGCCAAGTTTGGCCTAGGAGGGGTCTGTAACCTAGATTTCTTGGTGACACGCCACTGCTGGTACCCATGCTAACAGGCAGAAAACTGGGTTAAAACTCAGATTAAAACCCAAGATCGTCAGGGTGTGTTTACAAAGCTGCGATCCCACCTCTGGAATGCAATGCAGACATACCCAAAGCATGACTGGATTTAGCTATCTCCTTGTAAAATACTAATGGAGAAGTGGCTTAAGGAAGTTTTACTCCAAGGCCAGTCCTACAGCTGTATACTAAGCACTTCAGAGTAAACCTACATTTTGGTGTCTTTAATGGGAGCAGAAAAATGAAGCCATTTTCCCAGTGATGTACCAGTAAGGGACACTGGTGTCAGGGAGCTGTGCTGCAGATGTGCTTTCTGCACACCCCAGGTCACGGTATTTATACCTAGACATGTAGAAGTCCCCTCTCTCTCTAGTTTGGTGCTTTCTTCAAGGGCATGTCCAAGAAACCAGCCAGCAGGCAAGGGAAGACTGGCAAGCGGATGGTGTTCAGAGAGCACAGCTTCACCCTAAAAGCGGAGGCCACCTCCCAGGCGCAGATCTACGACTGTGCTACGGACGCTGTCGTCCCAGCGCGGGGCTGTGCACAGCGCCCAGGGGCAGTGATGTCCTTCAGCTACTTCAGCCTTTATAAGAGCTCGCAGACGTCGGGGAGGATGGCTCTGAAGAAAGCAGAGTCCAAGGCAGTGATGTTTTGGGTCACCTCACTGACAAGCCCATTGGGCTGGAGGGAGCTATTGGGTGCTGGGGTGATGGGGGCCATGGGGCAAGAGAGAGGGGCAGAGGCAGAGCCAGGGGGCTGGGGCCAGGCTTGAGGGGAATTTAATGGGGGGGTTAAAGTGATGGGGTAAGGGATTCTCTGTTATTTTGTTCTCCCACCTCCCTTTCCTCTCATGCCCTCCATTATAATGACTTGCTTCCAGTGATGCTGGAAGCTCTTCAGACCAGGGACGAATTCTCCAGCAATGCTGTGCAGCTCCAAGAACAAGAGATTACGATCCACAGCGCTCCTCTCTCCGCTGCCATCGCTGCAGACACTGAGACGTGCACATGGGAAAAGAGGTGGTTTACAGCAAAGAGAAGAAACAAGGAGAAACAAGGTGCTTGAGCTTCTTCCGTTCAGTTTTAATGGGCTTCTGGTAGGTGTGCCACTGTTGAGTGTTGAGTCATGCTGGCCCCAGCTTTCTCTTGCACAACCTCTCCCTGCCTCCCCAGGTTGCTCTGTATCTGCCCTCTGATAGTGCTATACCTGATGACTAGGGCAAGCACCGCTGCCAGCAGCAGGTTTTACGCAGTATTTGCTGAGCTTTGCCAGAACGGGACCTGATTGTTTCGCTTTGGCGGCTGTTTGCTTGGCCAGCTCAGTGTTTGCTCGGCTGTTCCTGCACACCCCCCTCCCCTCCCCAGCTCACAGCGGCGAAGGGCAAAGCACCCCCGGGGTGCAGCCCCAGCCAGCCCAGTGTGTGTCCCCCTCCCTGACATCCCCACTCCCTGCCCCTGAGCACGGGAGGAGCCACCCACCCACCCGCCGCACGAGCTTGGGCACTGCCAGGGCCAAAGGCTAAGGCTGCAGATGAAACTGGCTCTTTCCCGGCTGCCCCGGACCCTCTCCCAAGCAGACTTGCCCCTTCACAGCATCACACCAGCCCCCTTTGTCCCTGCCTGGGTACAGACTGACCCCAGCAGAGAACACACCAGCTCGTTGCAGGGATGGCTCACACCCCAGCCAGGTGGAAGCAGCCGGGAGCTTCAGTACAACATGACCGGCTCCCATACACGCCTCCTTTTCCTTCCTATTTCTCTTCCAGGCTGCCAGCGGAGGTGTCGCACGTGGCGGGCAGGATCCAGGGGCCCCGTCCAGAGCCACCAATCCCATTGGGACTTTCTTGAGGACCTCTGTGGACAGGGGAGCACGTCTCAAGCTGGTGCTTGACACCTCTTATACCTAGACTGTGAGTCCAAAGACACTGCGTAAGTAGGCAGTGTTCCCTTGCTGATTCAGCTAAACCTACTGACACATCACGGGGGAAAAGCTGAAGTATTTTCACTGACTCACACGAGTCCAGAGATCCTGTTAGATCTATCCCAGGCTCTGAGAGTGGGTAGAGCCTGTCTTGGGGTAGAGCCTGTCTTGGAGTCTCAGTGCCTTGGGATTGCAACAGGCGGGAGAGGAAATCCCTGCTGGGGAGGAACTTGGATCCTGTCGAATACACCAAGGAGAGCAGGGACCTTCCAGCTTGCAGCAGGGTTGGGCTGCAGGGCTGCACGATGCAGCGCCTTAACGCCATTTTGGACTCGTCTCTGAATCCGGCCTTCAGCCTCTGAGTGGCTCCGCATGCCAGGGCACCGTGTCCCGGCATTAAAAATACCAAGGCTGACAGATAGTGTTTATTAATAGCACGAGTGGTGTTTATTGCTGAGCAACAGTCAGCAGCTCGGAGGTTACTGCTGGTACGAGCCAAGGTCTGAGAGCGTTGCCACATTGCTCCGTTCTCAGGGGAAAGAGGCTCCATCTTTGGAGGCTGAAGCTGCGGGGATGGGAGGGGGGGGCGAGGTGGGTACCCGGCTGCATCGGGGACCTGCTGCAGGCAGGGGAGGGGGTTACAAGCAGAGAGCATCCCGAAGTGAGGCGCAGGGCAGCCCCCCTGGACTGGGAGACCCCAGGTCCCTTGGGCGACCTGCCCAACGCACAGCACAGCTCGTGCAAAGGCGTGCAGGGCAGACGTGCCAGCGCTGAGCATCCGCTTCCTTCGCTGGAGGCACCAACCCCTCTCCATGAAGAGTCTCGGTCCTCTAGGGTCTCACCCAGACCGACACGTGGTCCCCCAGCTCTGCCCCTGCCCCTGGCTCCTGCCCCGTGGCCCCTGCCAGCCTCTGGGCGCCATGCTGCTGTTTAGGAGGACGCTGGTTTAACATCCCTGTTGCACAGAGGAGGAAACCGAGGCGCAAAGAGGTGAAATGGTCCACCAAGGGAGATCTTCTGCCTGTGTTCCAGAGGTGATCGCGGCTCTGGCAACTGCGTCTTAGCGATCCAGAAGAAGTGACGAAGCAGGGCACTTCCTTGGGTGTTCTGCAGAGATCTGTGCATCTGACTTCTCTGAAGAGCTCTGAAACTCCCCTGGGAGAGGAGCAGGGGCTCAGGCTGAAAAAACTTGAAACCTAACAAGCAGCTGTCGTACCCCAGAGTCACAGTTCATACTATGGAGATGGAGGCCAAATCCAGCTCTCAACAGACATTTCTTGCCAGTCCTTGATCTTACCCTGCCAGCAGACTTTGTGTGATGCTTTGCACTCTCCAGGTTTCTCTCCTGCAGAGCTGTGCTTCCTAGCTTTTACCAGTTTACGGTTAAAACACTACAGCATCTAGTATGCTACAAGCAACAGCCCACTTTGCTCTTTTTCTCCTGTTTTTTTCCCTTTTCCCTGTCGTCACATGTAACATGTGGGGGTCTCCTAGAGCACGTTACCCCTGCAGTATCTCTTAACGTCTTGCTTCAGGGGCAGAGAGTTGCAGCTGGGAAGCTGCTCCATCCTGCCCACACAGACTGCTGCACACCTGGAAATAACATTACGTGACTGATGAGCGCTTGTCTTAATCAAGGCGTGATTTTCCTTTGGAGCCACACGGAGAGGAGCAAAGACAGGCTGCAGTGTAAGCAAAAGTCGTGCTTTGCCCATCATGCCAAACTTTGGCTCATCACTCACTGCCCGCTATCATGGAATCTCTGAGCACCCGACAGAGGCTACCAATTAATCCATCTCGAACTCCCCGCCATCCCCCAGGGTAGCTCAGTACTGTTATCACCAGAGTACTGTTATCGCCACTAACAGACGAGGAAACTGAGGCAGAGAGCAGAGTAGTGATTGACACCGTCCTAATTAGCAAGCGAGGCACAGGGCTGAGAAGAGGACCCTGGAGTCACAGATCTGGCACAGCACCAAGGTACAGGATCTCCTGTACTGCACAAGCCCGCGACTTGTAGCCAGTTTCTTTTACAGCAAGCCAAAACACAGGGTATGGCAATAAAAACTTCCATAGAGGCTGCAGTTTTGGTTCGTCTGGGCTAAAAGATCCTATCCAAAACTGCCTTCATTCTCTGTAGCAGCTTCCAAGCAGGTTTCCTGTCATTACTTTGCCTTTCGTCTTTCCCCACACCTCCTCATCCTCAGACCGGTCATCCAGTGCTAGCTAGCACTCTGGACTCAAAGGATCCGCACTTTTCTGGTGCGGGGCTCGGTCTGCCTGGCCGCCTGGGCTGGGAGAGCCAAGGCCCTGGTTCAGACGTACCCACAGACCAGCTTTTGTCGCTACCACGTTCCACACGCTCATCGTCTGAACGAGAAAATGAGGAGCCTCTGGATGCGTCAGAGTCTATGCACACCGGCAGGTCTGCCTGGAGGTGCCGAACAACCGCCCGGACCTCCCGTGCCCCCAGCACAGTAAACGCGAGGTACCTCCTCTCCTCTCCTCCCCTCCCCTCCTTCAAGGACCCCAATCCGGGTCAGGGAGCCGGGCCGTGGATGTTTAGTCTGGAACGGTCTGCGGGACACGATTTGGTGGTGTTCCCGTGATATTTCGCACAATAAGCTTAGGGAGGACAATGCAGTTGCTTTGTGAGACATGGTGATGCTGTGTCTTGTGACACAGCCTATTAGCAGATTGGCTAATGCTGGGTGTGCAGCTGCTTTCTGTCACGGGAAAGGCTGAAAGCAGCCAGAATATACCTGTGAATCCTGCCTCTAATTACTTAGAGCAAAAACCACTGTGCTCTCGGTTTTCCCGTACCCCAGTACGTCGCAGACACATGGAAAATAACAGGCAATAGCCAGAACAAAAATCCCCTTTTATGCCTTACGAAAATCTTGCTCAGTAAACAGGATTATATTTTAAATAGGCTGCGATAGAGATACAAGGAAAGAGACAGATGTCCACGTTTCTTTTCATGAAGACAACTTGCTAAACAGCTGAATGGATTTTGCTACCTCTGTTTAATCCCAGCTGCCCCTACACCCCCCTACTTAAAACGTTTTGCCTCTTTACAGGATCCTTCTGGCAGCCCTCCATCACTGCCTAATTTTGCTGGAGCGGGATGCGAAACAGCCCAACGAGGGAACATAACGTTTTTCCCTTAATTTCACCAAGGTCCAGATTTCCCCTTCTTGTTGAGGGTGGCTTGGTGGTCACAAAGATCCCGGCAGTGAACTTCCTGTGAACTGATGGGAACGGCCCTTCTCCCGGAGCGAGGAGACAATATCCAAGGGCTGTGGATGGAAAAAACGAGGTAGTCAGCTAATAAAGAAAATTAACCTGGTGGACATGATTTGCCCGCATTCTCCAAAGCTGGAGTTCTTTTATAAGGCTTGCCACAGAAAGCTCTTAAGGATAACAACTAATCCCTGGATAAGGGTCAAAGTTCTTGCTGGGCATTAAAACTTGGTGATGTGATTAAAGAAAAAGTGAAAACTCAGTGCTCGGAGCAGGGCTTCCAATGAGGAAGCCGCAGGGTGCCGGTGCTCTGGTCGCTGCTGAATGATCCCAGGACACGGAGGATGAGGAGCTAATGGGTTTGGCTCATGGTGCTCAGATGTCTGAGGAGCCTGAAAGGGATGTAAAGATACTTCAGAGTGCAGCAGTGCAACAGCCCTCTGAAACGGCCCCTGGATAGGTGCAAGGTGACGTACCCTGGCACAGAACAGCCAGAACTTCACCTCTCCACCAACACGCCTTGAAGGTTTCCCCCTGGAAAAAAATATTTAGTAGTTGCTGTGGATACCTCTGATTGGATGCCTGGGGTTTGTGTGTATCTACAACCCAAAAGGCAAACAGGGCTCGAGTGACTTAAAATTGGGAGAGAAACTGTAAAAAATATCCACAGCGAGACAAGGACGTATACACAGTCCTCTGCCAGGCTTAGGAAAGGTCTGAGATTGACAACACCAGAAGACGAGGAGTGGATTAAAAATAGGGTGGAACCTGGACGTAAAGGGATACGGCGAGGGCCTGGGGAGCAGTGTCTGAAGCGTGCCCGAGAGGACTCACTGGCAGGATTTAAAGCTAGGAAGGAAAGTCATTGCTGGCAAATCACCCGCCCAGCTGAACCCCACAGCAATCTGGGGGCGTTCGCCTTCTGAGCTTTTGGAGTATACTTGGGTCATGCTGGATTTTATCTTTTCATAAGTATGAAGGATTGAAAGCTTTTTGGGTTGACTAAAAGCAGGTAGCCGTGCACACCACACGGCTCTTGTGCTGGTGTAAGTAGTGTGAGATTCTCAGCGTTGGCCACCCTGGGCTCCAGCAGTTGCCTCTTCCCCTGCGTGGTCATCCCACAGAGAGGGAAGACTCCAGGGATCCGATAGCCATGGAGGCAGCCATGCAGCATCTCTCACGACCGCCCTTTCTGCAGCTCTCCATGGCCCGGGGAGGCTGAGGGCCTGCCCAGGGAAGGCTCCCCAGGTGCTGGTGAAGCTGGCAGCTCAGGCACTCCTGCAAACTCCAACCACGAGTTTTCCAGCTCTCCAAGCAAGACACGCCAGCGAGAGATGTGTCCATGGGAGCGCAGGAGGTTTTGTAACTGGGAGGGTTCCCTCCACCCAGGGCTGCCAGATCATCTCAGGCCTGCCCCACCCCACTCCTGAGACACAGACTATTCCTCCTCATCCTCCCACCTCACAGGGCATCCCTCACCTTCTGCCCTCATCGGCCTTCCGCTGTCCCCTACCTCTCCCAGCCAGCAAAGCCCCTCCTGAGCTGTGCCTTGCTGTTTCCCCTCCCCTGAACCCCCATACCCCCATATGCTCCTGTCCGCTTCCCAAGGAGCAGATGGAAGGACGTGCTATCCGTACCAAAATACCTGTTGAAGTTCTTTCTCAAACGATGTAGAGGAGTAGGGAACCATGACTGCGGCTGGGACTGGGTGGTGAAGGGACAACGACTTACCTGCTTTGGGGAAAGGGATCCGTAACAGTTTCGGGAAGATGGGAAGCCTTCTACTAACCGGCAATAAAGTAATAAGCAGTGAATGGCACTTGATCGTCTGTCAAGGGTCCCAAAAGAGGAGGGTGGGATTTGCATTACGCATGGAGAAATCGAGGCAGGGAGGGAAAGCAGAGCATCCATGGCCCAGCTGAGAACTGAACCCACCTCCCTCACTTCCCACACCTCTGCTCCGCTCTACAGACTAGGACCCGCTGACTCCCGCGGTTCCTCCAGCTGCCCTAGGCAATTCCTATCTGATGGCGAGGGAGAGACACAGCTCACCAGATGATTGAACACGGCTGCGTGCCGGGCCACACCTGCGCCCACACCGTGGGGCAGCACCACCACCAACACCCCAGCACTGGGAGCCACAGCACCCTCCTGACTCAGCAGCACCAGGGAGAAGGTTCCCCGTGAACTCCCTGAGCTGCCACCTCCAGCAGAAGCGATTGCGAATTCCAGTGCAAACTGAGAAATCCTCCAAAAGGATTTAGAGAGATTAGAAATGAGCAGGAAACAAAATGAGATTTAACTTGGGAAAAGATAAGCTAATGTATCTGGGGCAAAGCTGCTTTGTGGTGGGAGGGGGCACCCTGGAAAGCAGAACTTGCCAGAAGAGGTTGAGAAAGAGCAACCCTGGAGAGATGCATCCAGAGAGGGACACAAGGGGATATGTTCAGAGCCAGTTGCCTGTTTCCTCTTCTGTGTTTCTGGAGTGGTCCACCTTTGAGTGTGTTCAGCAGCAGACACCTTTTGAGGGGAAAGGAGTATTATTGTTATATATGAAAGGTGTCAGGAGATGAGGAACAGGAATGACCGAGGGCAGAGCTCAATGAGCTGATGCCAGGTGCTTTGAAGAACCTTTTTATATCAGTGGCCAAGAAACGTCCGCAGAGGAGACGTGATGGGGCTCCACAAGCATCTGAGGAGTCTACATCAAAGTAGGAAACACGTCTACTGGCATGGCTGCAAACTTAGACCAATAGGGTGAAATTAAGGCAGAGAAAACAGAAGCTAAAGAGCAGGAGTGAGTCCAGGCAGTGCAACGTGTTAGGCTGTGGGGTACAACCTGCACAAAGATAGACATGTTCAGAAGAGCAGCAGGTTTGCACCTGGTTGATAAGACAACCTAAACCCAGAAGTTGTTCCTCCTGAACTGTCTCTGAGTCCGTGACAATTGCTGTCCGTCCCAACAATTCAGCAGGGGCGTGGATCACACTCCGTCCCACAAGGTGACTCACAAATGTCACAGCCTCTCGCACTGTACGTCCCGCCACCCCAGTGAGGTGCCAGTGCAGAGGGCAGTGCCACTCCCTGACTCATCAGCACCACCTCCGGCAGCTCAGCCAGTTCTCCTGGGTGCCGTATATTGACTAGGTCTACGCTGCACATTCACAACAGGGAGCTCTGGCAAGCCAGAAATTGGCTGCAAGCCAGAAATTGGCCCCAAGCCTCAAGACCAGCCTGAGATTAGTCACCGAATAACTCAGGATGAGTCTATGACTCATAATTTGTGGTGCCTATGGAGCTGGAAACAATCAGATCCAGTGCTGTTGACCCCCCCGATTCGCCACACTTCCAATGGTGAGATAAATCAAAAGTAGGCAGGAGTTGGCTTCTTATTCCCTAGGAGCAACAACACCTTAGAAGAAACGTGATCTGCTCAGGAGTCTCCAGGCTGCTTCTCCCAGATGTGAGGTCCTTGGAATGCAAAAAAAAAAAGAAGGCATGAACATTCCATCAAGCTGCCCAATGTAAGGAAGGGGACTTGGTAGAGGAACAAGGTGATTTAAGCTGGAAAAAAAGATAGTGGAGGTGATTGACAGCGCGTTGCTTTTTCAGAAGTCAGTACCTGTGCCGGCCTCTGAGCAGCCAGGTGAGAGGTTTCTTTGAAAGGAATGAGTCCACCATAAAGCTCTGCTGGGGCTTTTGCTTCTGTATTCACGGAGCCAGAGCCGAGCACAGGCAGGAAGGGCAGTGAGAGGTGCCAGTGGGAGCCCAGCTTCTGGAGAAGAGGCCGACGACACAAACACATACTCCCCAGGTATCAATATGTTCGTGGCACAGGCTGCTTCCAGTGCCAGGACAGGAAGGCCAGGCAGTGAGATGGCGGCTTGGATGCCTTTGCAAAGTGTACACCGTGCCTCAGGTAGGAGTTATGGGCAAGACGAAGGAGAAGGGCTCTGGTCGTTTCAGGCAGATCACACTTCTGGCCTTAAAATCACTGAAGAGGTGATGGAACAGGGTTATTTGCTTAAGCTGATCATTGTACTCATCTTGTGCCACCTCTCCCGAGCTGTCCACAGGGCTTGCAGCTAAGGGGTTAGGTCTCTCCCCTTGTGCTTAGATAAAGCTGCCATAGAACATGGTTGCACACAAAAGGCCCAAGGGCTTGCGTGAGACACACCGTTCCTTCGCCACAGACCCATTCAACCAAAATTCAAGACGTATTGCCATCCGCAGCCAAAGCTTCTCACCTCCAAGGCACCACACAGGCTGGGAGCAAGACATCCTGACCCGCATCCCAGATTGTTTCGGCATTACATGTGCCTCCATGGGGAGTGCTCAGCAGGAATTGCCACTCATCAGCAATCCTGGCAGGGCGCTCAGCGGGGCCAGACGCCTTTCCCAGCCCGGGTCCCACCACACGACGTGCTCCAAGAACGGAGCGCACCGACAGCTCCCAGAATAGCTGGCAAAGGAGGTGTTGAAGTAACCCCCGGCTGAACCCCCGCCGTGTTGGCATCGGTCTGGCAGCACAATGCCTTCCCCCTGCTGGGTGCACCAGGCTTGGCCAGGAGAGGGGCAGCTCGGAGAGGGCAACAGGAGTACCTGGGTGCTAAAAGCACATAGGAGCTTATGGCAGCAGGTTGCATCAGGCAGCCCTGATGCCTAAAGAGAGGCTTGGGCAATCCCAGGTTAGGGAGGGATCGAGCTTTTTTTTTTTTTTTTTTTATTTTTACCCCCAAAAAAGTGTCTGGGGCATCCAAAAGAGCGAGGTAAAAATAAAGAGCGTGAAGCAGTGAGATTAGCCCTGTATCACAACATACAGATATAGCACAGAAGTGCAGTTAATTCCTAACACATCCTGGATGTATAGAAGTGGCTTGGGCAGTGTGTCAAAAGGAATCCTTGTGGGAAGGCTTTTTTGGCCTCGGGAGGCTAGCCTTGGGCAGGTAAACAGGTGGCACATGCCCAACAAGCCCATTTGCCAAGTTTGCCTGTATATGTAAGCCTGTAACC